>NC_053167.1:92536164-92879289 GCF_016835505.1 Polypterus senegalus | reverse complement strand
CTGCTCACAACCCTCCGTCAGGCACAGAGAATGTCAGAGAGGGTGAGAGAGAGGCAGAGACAAGCAAACAATCAAGCACCGCACGGGAAGTATATCTTATAGCATTGAGGAGTTTTAGTTAATATGTAATACATGCTCTGATTGGGTAGCTTCTAAGCCATCCACCAATAGCGTCCCTTGTATGAAATCAACTGGGCAAACAAACTGAGGAAGCATGTACCATAAATTAAAAGACCCATTGTCCGCAGAAATCCGCGAATCAGCGAAAAATCCGTGATATATATTTAGATATGCTTACATTTAAAATCCGTGATAGAGTGAAGCCGCGAAAGTCAAAGCGCGATATAGCGAGGGATTACTGTACATTTATAACTCCAGACAATCAGAGAGACTTCCAAAATCAGACATGAGAGAAATTTACACTCTTATTCATACATAGATTAACCTAAGGCTTCCAATTGTGCTCAAAATATAAGCAGAGTAATGCCAATAGAACCTGGATAATAAGCTGTTTTTCTTGCTTGCTTAGACTACCAGGTGGCCCTCTGTCTTTGTTTGTTGATTGGTCTTTGGTCTTTGGTCCAGTATGGTCTCTTCTCCAGCATGGACTGTCTATGGATGGGATAATGGTAACACAGTATGGCCTTATAGCCCTGAATTTAAGCTCTCCTGTTGCCATTGACATGCCTCTTGGACCAGTAGGGGTGTAATCCAGTGATTCAGCTTTTCAGTTCATGACTCTGTCTCTATTCCATCCCTGGTCCTTTCATCTTGAGCACCTGTATTCCCCCAGGCTGCCTCTCTCCTAAAATTTGAAGGTTTATAAATTGTATTGTTACTGTACAACTAATTCCACACTTCTGATGACACAGATAGAGTATCGAAGTGGCACCTTTGCACTCAGCAGGGTTGTGAGTTAAGGCAAAGTGTGTAATCAGTGACAACCAGATTAATGTAGAGGCTTCAAACCTTCTACCACAAATTGCACATGCCAGAGCAGCACTTAGCAAAAGTTCATATTAATGGCAGCATTTCTAAAAGATCTGGGTGGTTATGGCTTGCAACATCATAAAAAACAACTATTCTTATCGGTGAAACATGCCTTTACAATCGTTATCTGAAGATGTTATATCAGATTATCGTAATGTGCTAGATATTACAAGTATACTTCAACAAAGTAAGACAGTACACAAAAGAGTATTATTTTGTGCAGTCCTGTAACACACTTCTTTTCTGAGTATGCTTTTAACCTTTATTACAGTTAGTCACTCAACTTGTGTGAGAACCAATTGAAAAAACACATGTAAACAATTGGACTGAAAAGCACAATATATCATTAAGGTTGGTATGTTATTTTGCAGCTTTACTTAAAATATTTATTTTTAGTATCATAGTTGTTCTTACAGAAAGACCCAGTCTATGGTAATTAGTAGCAGTGGCGTAGCTAGAGTTAGTGCCGCTCGGGCCGGTGCTTCAATTTGCCGACCTCCAACATATCTGAATATGTTAACCTATTTATTTAAAAAACTAGCAAAATACCCGCGCTTTGCAGCGGCGAAGTACTGCCTTAAAATTTTTATTAAGAAGAAAATCTTTTTAAACTGAGGGAAAATATACCAATAATTATTTGTTAAGGATCTCTTTGTATACCATATTGTCAGTTCGGCCCTCCGGTTGTAATATAACCAAGCTGTACGCTGAGCTTACTCTTGAGAGTGCAACATATAGTTGTCCAGGAGAAAAGCAATGTTGCCTCAAATCAATGGCAACCTTTTGTAGGGTCTGTCCCTGAGACTTATTAATTGTCATCGCGAAGCAGAGCCTTACTGGAAATTTCAGGCATTTGAATTGAAATGGGAGATCAGAGGGTATAACGGGGATGCGAGGAATACATTCAGAGTGTGGCGCTGTGCTGTTTTTTTGTGTAGTTGCCTTCACACAACTTCTCCGCTGCTTTATAAACGAATGCCATATAAGGCCGTTGTTTCTCCTTGCTTCGCGGTTCTGTACTGTTTTATTGTTCATTTATTACGATTGTTGTAGTTATTGTGTAGCTATTTGAGACTTACTTTACTGTTCAGGTACCCATTTCCTTTATTTAATCCGCGGCTTGTATGCTATTTTTTGTTCGTTTATTACGATTATAGATATTTATTGATTGCCTTCGTTAGCTGACTGCCTGCTCATATAAGGCGCTCCGCTGTTTTTTTGTGAAGCAGCCTTTACACAGCTTCTCCGCTATTTTATAAACGAACGACATATAAGACCATCCTTTTTCCTTGCTTCGCCAAGGAAGCTGCCTTTTTATTTAATCCACGGGTTCTCCGCTGTTTTATTGTTCGTTTATTACGATTGTTATAGTTATCTTTATATAGCACGTTGTCAGTTCAGCACTCCAGTTGTAATATGATGAAGCTGCGTGAGCTCACTCTTGAGAATGCAACGTATAGTTGTCCAGGAGAAAAGCAATCTTGCCTGAAATCAATGGCAACCTTTTGTAGGGTCTGTCCCCGAGACTTAGTAATTGTCTTCGCGAAGCAGAGCCTTACTGGAAATTGGAGGCATTTGAATTGAAATGGGAGATCAGAGGGTATAACGGGATGCGAGGAATATATTGAGTGTGGAGAAAGTTTCTCACTACAGCAATTTTAACTCCGTTACAAAGTGATCCAAAGTCTCGTTTATACCTCGTGTCTTCTCATTAAACTTGTATCTCGCGAATAAAGTATTCAACGAAGGCATGACAAATGGCAGCGGTAGCGTGTCTATAAACTTAATTTAAACTTACGGTTTATACCGTGCTTTGTTTCTGCAGTTGCTGCACTTCTGAATAAACTTGTATGCGTTTTTCTTCAGCGCTCTTTGAAGCTCTTCCTTGTTTTCTACGTACTGTGTTCACAGTCAGTTCACGTGATTACGTGGGAGGTGTGATGATGTGACACGCAACTCCGCCCCCCCACGACCATCGAGCTGAAGTCCATTACAGTATATGGAGAAAAATAGGTTCCAGTTATGACCATTACGTGTTGAGTTTCGAAATGAAACCTGCCCAACTTTTGTAAGTAAGCTGTAAGGAATGAGCCTGCCAAATTTCTGCCTTCTACCTACACGGGAAGTTGGAGAACTAGTGATGAGTGAGTGAGTGAGTGAGTGAGTCAGTCAGTCAGTCAGTCAGTCAGTGAGGGCTTTGCCTTTTATTAGTATAGATTAAACTGACATATAGAGAAAAATTAAGATAAATGTTGCATAGATTTATTCATATAAAAATTTTTATTTTTAAAAATTTTATTGTTTTTACCTGCATTTTTTATTACTCTTTAATTTAGTATTGTTTTTTATCAGTATGCTGCTGGGGATATGTGAATTTCCCCTTGGGATTAATAAAGTATCTATCTATCTATCTATCTATCTATCTATCTATCTATCTATCTATCTATAGAGAAACAGCAATAATTTTTCACATATAATTGTTTATAAACATCAACTAGACAAGAATATAGTATAGACGCACTGATAAGCCGTGTTCTGATTATTAGTCTAATATAATTATGCTGAAAAAACCAGAACCAGCAGAGTGTACAAGTGATAGGTGGGGATGTTTTTTGTGCAGAGCATGAACACATTCAGATTTATAACAAAACAAAATTATGAATTGTAAATTAGTTGTTTATCTTCCTAGAAATTATTATTGGTGTAATGTTTATGTTGGGCGGCATGGTGGCGCAGTGGATAGCCCTGCTGCTTTGCAGTTAGGAGACCCAGGTTTGCTTCCCAGGTTCTCCCTGCATGGAGTTTGCATGTTCTCCCCGTGTCTGCGTGGGTTTCCTCCGGGTACTCCAATTTTCTCCCACAGTCCAAAGACATGCAGGTTAGCTGCATTGGTGATTCTAAATTTTCCCTAGTGTGTGCTTGGTGTGTGTGTGCATGCCCTACAGTGGGCTGGCACCCTGCCTGGGGTTGGGATAATGGATGGATGTTTATTTTTGTTATTGCCTCATAAATTTCTACAGCTGTGTCTGATGCCACCACAGAAGGACAGTCTGAAAATGATTTTTGAAGCATTTGGAAATAAAAATCAGAGAATTTTACTTTTTTCATTCATGAGTGATATTTTTCAAAAACACTGATGCTTACACATGAATTGTACTGAGCCTTGTGGCCAATAATGCTGCCCCCAAAAATGTGCCGCCCAGCACAGACTGCCCCCTCTGCCCGCCCCTAGCTACACCACTGATTAGTAGCAATATATCCTTCAGCAGATAATCTCCCCAGTGCTGTATCCTCTGCTCCATGCTTTACTCTGTGGTCACCCATGACCGTGCAGCTCTAATTTCGCCCTTAAGTTTGCTAACAACACCGTCATCACAGGCTGGATTGCCAACAGCAATGAGAGGCCATAAAGGCACAAGGTTAAGGAGCTGACAGTGTAGTCTGATGACCATAACCACTGCCTTAAGCTAGAAAAACTTTTCTTATAAGGCAAAATTGTACATTAAGTCACCAATATTTACAAAAAGGGAACTAAAAACCAGATCACGAACCAGAACAAAGTGCTAAACAAATGAACATGCCCTAACATTAGCCTAAATATGAAGGGAAATGGCAGCTTAAAGAGAACTGGGAAGAGCTTGGTCACCTGCCCTTGTTAATTGATTCTACTGGTGTGGTTAAATATCGGAAACAGAGAATGGCAACACAAACGTTCTCCTAGGTTGGGAGCATGTGCCACACCCACCATATGACAAACCCATGTGCAGCAGGTGACACCTCACTACCACGCTGGAACAGTGTGAAGTCTGCCACCAACCCCCAAATTTTCCTTGTAAGTTGGAAGACCTGCTTGCAGGTCTGGATGCAGATTAATGTCATATCCAGGATGAAGCAATAGCAGATTAAGGGCCTTGCTCAGGACCCCAACAGAGCACAGTCACTTCTGGCAATTACTTATTCAATGGGTAAAGAAGCCAAATGTAGATAAACAGTATACACAAAAAAATATATAAAATGAAAAGACCACACTCCCTCAGCACCCCTGTCCCAAGCCCCTTTACCCAGCTCTTCAGACTAATATATGCTATCTACTGTATATAGGAAAAGAAACCCAAACTGGCCAAGACAACTGGTCCCCAGAGCCCTAGAGGTGCTTCCCTGATCAGCACTGCTGACCACTCGAAACCCAGTTCTGAATGGCTTTCACTCAGTGCTACTACTTCCTAATGTTAACCCTCAATGTCCCATCTGTCCTTGCTGCTGATAACTCTAATAGGGTTAAATTAAAAAAAGAGACTGTGAATGCTGGGAATGATAGAGGTTTTGTGAATTTCCAACAGTTTATAAAATAAATTTAGCAGCAAAAGGGCCAAGGAAGAAAATTCAATGAGGGGGCGGAAAGATCATGCAGAATAAAAGGATGAGGCAAGAGTGTAATATTAAAAACAAGAATGGAAGACAGAAAAGAGGCAACACTGGACCGGAATGTAGCTATGATAGGTTGTTCCCAAAACACATGAAGAAAACAGCCTACTGCCCCAGATTGACACAAATGGCATGAAAGGTTTGTTTTAAAGCCCATAATAAATCATTTATGTGGGGTAGAATATAATCTGTACAAACTTAAACTGCATATCTTGGTGAGTAAGGTTTCTAGTTGTAATGTTTTTAAAAGTAAAAGTCATACACCATTGGAGAAGAGAGAACAATGGATAGATCACAGTGCCAAGTAGATTGACTAGACAAAGCATGAAGTAAGGTATCTTGCAAAAGTGCATATCGGGCTGGTACTGCTTTTGAAGACTGAGCTAACTGAATAAACAGACTTGAATAAGAAAACTGGCACAGAGGAGCAGAAAAATGAAAAGTGCTAAAAAAATGAAATTAACAGGCAAAGAGGTGCAAACAACAAAACATTTTAAAACTATTTAAAAAATAAATGAATCACAGAAAATGAATCATAATGAATAAAAACAATGGAATACCCAAAACAATATATTAATTAACACTGCTATGATTCTGAAGATTTGTTTTCTTTTTTCTTTTTGTGCCAACTGAACCCTGGCATATTCCAGGCTTGGTACCTAACAAAACCTTTTGTGAATGGCAAAAGTTGCAGGTGGTAGAAGGCACTGCAACCTGTAAAGTATGTCTGTCCCTGTTTTCCATTCTTAAGGTGAGCACAGTAAGACCTTCAAACACCTCTATAAATGTGTTCAGATGGGAAGACTAAGAAGGACCGGCTCCTAGCAGACCCCTTTATAAACCTCCACTCATCTAATACCTCTTATAAAATGAGTTAATGGACACTGTGGCCATCATGTGGCATCACTAAACCCCAAACCTCAGACATAACTACAGAAGGACAGTCTTGGGTTTAACCAAAGGTTATTTTCAAACAGTACCTCTGACAGGCAGTACAACAACAACAAAAACAATATTTATTTACTGTATATAGCACATTTTCTTACAAATGATGTAGCTCAAAGTGCTTTACAGGATAAAGGAAGATAAAAAAGAAATAAAAAACAAAATATAAAAATAAAATTAGGCAGTACTAATTATCATAGAATAAAAGTAAGGTCAAATGGCTAGGGGGGACAGAAAAAACAAAAAAAAAAACTCCAGAGGGCTGGAGAAAAAAAACAAAATCTGCAGGGGTTCTGAGGCCACGAGACCAACCAGTCCCATAAATGACCTGAATCAGTCCTCATGGTATTCAGGGTTCACATGGAAGAACTTCATGATGATGGTCATGTGAACATCTGGCAATCAATCCATCAATGTAGGGACAGCACAGGGCTTTGATCGGGTGGTGGTGGTTGCACAGATCGCCACCACAGAAAGCCGGATTGCCGGAATGATAATGATAATTAAATGAATATACAGAATATCAGGGTTAAACTAAAATGAAGCTATGAGAAAGTCATGTTAAAATAATGAGTTTTTAGCAGTTTTTTTTAAAGTGCTCCACCGTATTAGCCTGGCGAATTTCTATTGATAAGCTATCCCAGATTTTAGGTCCATAACAGCAAAAGGCCACTTCACCACTTCTTTTAAATTTCGCTCTTGGAATTCTAAGCAGACACTCATTTGAAGATCTAAGGTTACGATTTGGAGTGTAAGGTGTAAGACATTTCGAAATATAAGATGGGTTGAGATTATTTAAGGCTTTGTAAACTATAAGCAGGATCTTAAAGTCAATTCTAAATGGCACGGGTAACCAATGTAGTGACATCAAAACTGGAGAGATGTGCTTGGTTTTTCTTTTCCCAGTAGTGCGCAATACAATACAATCCCATCCAATCCACTTTTCTTTTCTCCTCCACTCTTCCCAGTCGAGTGTTCTCCAGCTCCTCTCCTGTCTCCAGTCTCCCCAGGTAAAGTGTAAAGGCTCTCTTTTAAACCCAACCCAGGAGTATTTCTGCTACCCAAACTATTATCTCCAGTTGGGTGGTGCAACAGGGTATTCATCTCCTGATAGCTCCCCCAGCAGCTCCCATGGAACCCAATAGGGCTGACCTATGGGATGACAACTCCCATGCTGCCCTGCAGGTGTCCATATAGGGGCTCGCCACAAGGGGTACTGCCAACCAGTGTATGGGGGAACTGCCTGCACATGGGAGGCAGTCTCCCTCTGCTTCACAATTCTTCTGCCTTCCCGATCAGGAAAGAGACTGCTACCAGTCCCAGTCAGGATGCTCCTCCACCCATGTTATCCATCCATTATGCTGGTCTCCCAGCCAGTTAAGGGACTTCCATCTATTGGCCAGGAGCAGGAATGTCACATATCCCTAGGTAACAGAATGGGGTCCATCCCAGTCAGGGATGCTGGTCCGTCCTTTACAACACTTATTTTAGAGATTTTAAGCGACTGCCTTTCAACTTATCCCTAGTTGCCCCAGTGGCTTTCAGATATTTTTTCTACTGAAGTGTGGACACTGTCATGAAAATTTAACTAATCACTAGCAAAAAGTACATAAAGTCACAAGTTCCATGTTTGTTATAGTGTAGTAGTCTTCACTGCTGCCCACAGGTCAAGGAGACTGGATATGAATCCCAGCCTGGTCATCAACTATGTGGAATTTTCATGTTTTCCCCATATCTGAGTGGGTTCCCCTGTTGTTCCAATGATGTGCATCCTCAATTATTTGGCGACTCCAGATTGAATCAGCATGTTCATAAATGTGCCCTGGAATGGACCGGCACCCTAGATGCCTTGCCTCTGATGTTGCTCGGATAGGTTCCTAAATTTGAATTAAGCAGATTTAGCAATATGATGAATGCATGCAAGTTTTCACCAAAATTTCACTATTTAAAATTGCTGCCAAGGTAAGATGTCTGTTTTTCTTTTTTAAATACGATGTTGTATTTTTTAGTCTTCTGTTTTATCCATTATGTGATGAGTCAGAAACTTGACTTCTGTTTTGCTTTGGTTTAAGTCACAGTCTTGGACCTGGAATTGTTGCTTTTAGTATTTTCAAAAGAGCGGCTCACTAGAGAACACTGGTGCCTTAGACATTCAAATCCCTGGTTTGATTTTCACCCAGGAAGTGAATCATCTGGAGGGAATTTTCAATGTTTTCACTTTTTAATTTGAACCGTCTCTCTCCCAACAGTTCAAACACAGACTGCTAGACATTGCTGACCTAAAATGTTCCTGCAACTCTAAATAGGAAAAGAGGATTTTTTTTTTAACTCATGCCTTGTTCGTCTTGTTTTTTTCTCTCTTTGGATAAGCAGTTGCGTTCCTGTAGCCATCTAGAGCAAGATGTCCTCAGTGAATGTTTGGCAATCCAGCAGCTCCATTCATCCTCTTCCCAACAGCATCTCACCTTCCTCAATGGAAAATGCATGAGGTCGTCAGGGCTTGGCCAGGAAATGTTTCCAGGTGAGGGGAGGTTTCAGCAGGTGAATAGCCATTTATCTTTTATATCATCTTAATCTGCAACACCAAAAGATATGCTGTACAGCATTAACGGTAATAGTCTTGTGCCAGAGACTTTTTGTTTCTGGTCTTTTAGCATAATTACTAGTCTGCATTTAAATCCAAAGAGACGGTTTATTATGTAATACAGATATTTGTTTAACATTTCACCCAGGCATTTTTTAAAAGTTGTCAAGGTCTCCATTTCAACCACAGGACACAGTCAGTTGTTTCAGATTCCAATCGCCCTTTGCACGGAGAAGTGTTTTATATATTCCATCATTTATGCACTTCCTCTTCATTTCTACCAGTTACTTGATTTTGTAATTCACTGTTTAAACAAATAAATATTATTTTATTATCAATGCCTTTATTTATTTTGATAACCTGTGTTAGATCTCCACATGGTTTTCATTGTTCAGAATTAAAAAGGTTTTTACTCACTTAATGTGTCGGTGTAGGACATGCTCTTTAGTAGATTTTAGTAGTATTAGTAATGCCACCTGTGTAGAGCAGTCCCATGATGCCCTTGGTTACTCTTTTCTTCACTACTTGAAGAGCTGCTTTGTCGTTTCGTAGCATGTTGACCAAAACCATACATAATAATGCAAAAGCAATCTCTGTAGCATTATACTTTTTAAACATAATGACTCTTGATCAATATTCAGCAAAAAGAATGTGACCACCAGGAGGGGGCCTCATTGCCCTGACTTCAGACACAACTCACCCACATACAATTCCAACTTAATTTAAGTAAAGATTTATTAACAATAACTTTTCCAGGCTTGAAATCTATAAATAGCACATGCCACTTTGTTCCATCCTCCTCCACAAGTGTTGTCTCACTCCCTCCTAACTCTGGCTCACCTTTCAGGAATGAGACGGCGTCTTTAATGGTAGGCCCAGGAGTACTTCTTTGGGGGTTACGGTTTTACATAATAGGAGCACTTCTGGGTCAGACAAAAGTCCTCTAAAACATGGAGAGTTACTCCTAATAGTGCCCCCTGGTGGCACCCAAGGACCCTGACAGGGTTGCCCTTGAAAACTACAGTTCCCAGACCACTCTGCGGTTGTCCATACTGGGGCCAAACCAGAGAAGAACTGCCCCCTTTTATACTGTGGAACGAATTATCCATCCATTATTTGTTTGTCCCTCCTGGGATAGGAATCTACCATCAACACAGCTGGGTTGCACCTCTGTTTCTTTAGTCCTTCCATTATGGCCTCCCAGCCAGGTAAGGATCCATCTTCCATCCCAGTTGGAGGTGCTGGTCCATCCAGCATGGCACTTACATCTAACATTTAATTATCTCATTAATTGCTTCTACACATCGCTAATGTGAGTGAGAATGCAGTGTCAATGCACACAAAGTCATCTCTCTTAGATTTATAATTAGGTCTCTTTTGCCTGTGTTGTATTTTGCACTGGTTTGCATTAAGCAGTATTTTACAAATGATCATCTCAGACTGAAAATTTCCCAAATCTTTTTGAATTGTTTTAGGTGCCTTTTGAAATCTGAAAATCTGTTTAATTTTAGTGTCATCCGTTGTGATGAGGGAAAAAATTTGCAAAACAAATTTTGCTTCCTGTAAAAATCATACCATTGATATAAGAAGAAAGACATTTAATTCTGTCTGGAAATATTTACATGTATTTGCCTGTCGATTAGTATTTAAATAAAGATTTCTAGTGAAAAAAAATAATTAGAGGTGGACATTTCTTGAACCACCACACACATGCTGGTAGCAGGAGTTAGGAGTGAGTTCTTTTTTTCTGAGATTTTGTATGTTTTTCTCTATCAACTATGGTAATCAGATTCATTTTGGCAGTTTTTTCTGTGACTCGGTTTGATTCTGCCATCTATTTGTGGCGATTTCCTTTATTTTCCTGGTTAAATATTTTTGTCTGGACCACTTTGTGAATTATTTTGGTTTTCACACTTGCCACCATTTTGGAGCTCCCATTGTTTGGTCAAACAAGGCCGTTGTTAGGAGTGTGTCCTCTGAGACCACAGCATGACGTGACAGGATAAAAGGTCCTCCTGGAATTTAATTCCTCATCCAACTTGTGGATTCACAATCCTTTTCTAATCGCTCTTGCTAAATCTCTTACTAACGACATTTTGCTTAATGACTTCTTTGGTCTGGTTTTTTGATGACAAATTTTGTCTCTCATTTTGGCCTTGATGCTTGTCCTTTTTGATCTCATGGTATTGACCCTTTTTTTTGGCTTTCGTCTTTTCTCCTGGCTAACTCTCATATCCATAAAAATAAGATCTCAACTTTGCCAATAATGATGACAGTCTTGGCAATCACAATCCTAAAGATGTACCTGAGACAGAAAAGAAACTTTTAGCTCCATGGCACTCGGGGAATGCATGTTCTCAACCTCTTCTGTGAGAATCAAAAAACAGGAAAGTGTGCTTGCTAGGTAATGGTGCAGAGGGTCGCGGATCGATGGCTTCTTATATGGTGAGAAACATAGTAATGAGCATGATGGTGTGTTTTAGTGTGTCATCCTCTAGAAAATATGCAACATGTCACATTTTTAAAAAATAAACGGCACTCTCCCATAATGATATGTATAAGTGTTTTAAATAGAATTGATTTGACTAGTATGTGACAGATTACATGCTGCAGAAAATGAACACAGGAAAACACGGAAGTGTGAATGAGGCTTTAGGGAGCAGTAATTCCTTTTTTTCCACCTCAAGGAAACCTTTAAAAAGATGTTGTAAAATTGTCTGCAGAGTCAGTTTTAGTGTGAGTTTCGTGAAACTGTATCCAAAGTAAAATTTCACTCATCACTAGTCATCTGCAAAATGTTTCTAGTTTCCAAATCACTTCAAAGTCAGGGTCAATAATATAAAATAAAAAAGAGTAATAGTTTAAACCCAGACCCTGAAGAACATCGCCAACGCCCCCGGCCAATGTGCACCATTCTCTTTTTACCTTTAAATTTTTTTTCTCTCCTAATCAGCTCCATTTTTAATAACTTATAGCAGATGTCAAATGTTTCCTAATGAGCAGAAAAACATTAGAAAAGTTTCTTTATTACTATCTTTACAGTTTACATTGCTGCAGAAGTGATTCAAAATTCCATGTTTTTTTTCTCTATATCACATTTTTTAATAAATGACATTAAGAAATATTTAGGGAAAAATTCTTTGCACAAAGAAAGATGGAAAGATTCATGTGCACACTCCTAATTCCATAAAAGCCACAATAATAAGCAGAACAGTTTACCTTTGGGATTGTCCTCTGTTCTTGTGGCCTTTATATACAGACTGTAAAATATTTACTGTTGTGTAAGCTGAAAAAGCAGAGGCAGTAAGCCAATAAAGGCAAAATAACAAAAAGTCTTAATTTATTAAAGTACCTTCCTCTGGGAGATGTCAAAGATGCTTTGTGCTTTAGCCAGCAGAAATATCTTTTAGAATGGAGCACTACACATTACTAAAAAAAACTCCTGTGAACGGGGCCGTCCAAGTCTTCTCTACTGCACTGACTTCAGGATTGCACAATGGCAAACCTCAGCTATTCCAAACAGTTTGCTAGAGGAGTGTGCCCACATTCAGGGCATCCTCTCTGGGCAGTGTGGGCTTAGATTGGTGCCTGCAAGTCTCTAAACTCTTTCTTCCTAGATTGTTGAATTCTCTGTTTTTGTAAATATGATTATATATTGCGGCAATCATGGGCACTGTACATTACATATTGCCTTTTTGGTAACAGATGTTAAGGCCAAAGGGAAAACCATTTAAGATGGTGATTGATGATTTCTATGTAATGAATTGTTGTTGTTAGTATTTCAGAAACATGTCAGATTTTGGGGGTGGGGGTTTGTAATATAAAGGCTACATTGGCACACACGGCATTGAAATAAAATCAGAGTAGACCTTCTTGGCTAACTCATTAAGAACTGTCAACGCTTGAGGTTTGTGGAGGATTACTGAAAAAAAAAAAAATAACCTGCTTTCCAAAAAGTCAGCTTCACTTAAAAGAAAAAAATGTTTTACGCTGCACTTTACACACAGAGGTGTGTTTGAAAGAGCTAGTATACCATGAATTGCAACAGACATTTTGAAAACAGAACCACTTAGACCCAAGCAGACTTCAGAGGGACTTTTCTCTGTGTCTGAACTGTAACATAAATCAACAAATAAAAATAAAAGGTGACAGCCTTATGTAAAAAAGCTGTTTTATTATCCAGGAATACTTAGTAGATGACTCTTTAAGGAATGCAGTGATGCTGACTTACAGCAGTTTAATACTTTTATAAATTCATAGATGATTTTTATATTTTATGTTATGATTGACAAGACAAAATATATCAACCCTTTAGAAATAACCACATTTATATATAAATCTGTCTTAAAATATGGTCTGACCTTCATCTATGTTACAATATTGAACAAACACAATCTTTTTAACTAATAATACAATGAGAAGTCAAGCAAAGTGACACCTTTTATTGACTAACTAGAAAGATTACAATATGCAAGGTGTTTAGGCAACTCAGGCCCCTTCTTCATGCAAATTTAATTGAGTTAATTTTCATTACAATCTTGTTTATGCAGTGTTTTTAAAATTGTGATATGGCCAAGCCTGTCATGTTGGTTATACCACAAATAATAATAATAATAATAATAATAATAATAATAATAATAATACATTTTATTTATATAGCGCCTTTCCCATGCTCAAGGCACTTACAGAATATAAGAAAGAACGTCAGGGTATACAGTATATAGCATTGTACAAACCAAATAAATAAATAAAGAAGATTAAGACAGTAAATTCAGAGAAAGCCTAACAGACATCATAATTGATGGTCTAGCACACACACATGTTACAGGTTACATGAGCATCTTGACAGAGAGGTAAACTGAGAGAAGGGGAATAAAGTCAAGTAGAGCTAAAAGCCTTCCCGAACAGATGAGTTTTGAGTTGTTTTTTAAAAAGAATTCATGGAGTCAGCTGATCTGATTAATTCGGTTGGTCATTCCAGAGTCTGGGCGCTATACAGCTGAAGGCCCTGTCACCCATGGAGTGTAGATTAGTGTGGGGCACAACAAGATTACCAGAATCAGAGGACCTTAGTGGGCGGGCAGGCACATAGTGATGGAGAAGGTCACTGATGTAGTTTGGTGCAAGGTTATTTAAGGCTTTGTAGGTTATTAGTAGGATTTTATATTCGATTCTGTAAGACACAGGGAGCCAGTGAAGACGGATCAAGATGGGTGTGATGTGCTCGCTGCTGCTGGTTCTAGTAAGGACTCTTGCAGCTGAGTTTTAAATAAGCTGGAGCTGTGATATAAGATTAGAAGGGACACCTGCCAGCAGACAGTTACAATAATCGATGCGGGATGTGATAAAAGCATGGAGAAGTTTCTCAGCATTAGAAAAGGAGAGGAAGGAGCAAACACGGGACATGTTACAGAGGTGAAAGTAAGAAAGTTTCTTAATGTGGTTTATGTGGGTGGAATAAGAGAGGGAGGAATCAAAAATGACACCAAGATTTTTTGCAGTAGAGGCAGGTCTGATGAGATCACCGCCAAGATTGACTGGGAAGGAGCTTATTTTATTAAATTGCACTTTAGTCCCCATTTGCAGGAGTTCCGTTTTGTTGCAATTTAATTTTGAAGAGTTCTGCTCCATCCAGGTATTAATTTCACTAAGGCAGGTTGAGAGCTGAGAAAGCTCGATGAAGTTCCACTTTTAACATTGAAGTAGAGTTGAGTATCGTCTGAATAATATCAAAGTCGACTTACAACATTTGAGATACAATTGGTTACATTTCTTTTGTTTTTCCAATCTGTTTCACAGGCACAGATGTAGTGATTTGCTCATGGTCAGTCAGGCAGCGTCAGTAGCAGAGCCTTAACCACTGCACCACGCTGCCTGTTTACTTATTCTTGTTTGGCTCTCAATATTCTGACCACTGCTTGTCTTTTGACAATGATTTCTTGTTACTCTTTTGGTTTTTTTGGTGTTTACAATCGTCTTTAGGTACTCTGTATTTCCCCTTGGGATTAATAAAGTATCTATCTTCTCTAATCTATCTGTCTATCTATCTATCTATCTATCTATCTATCTTTATGTCTGCAACACTTGGTGATGTCTTGTGAGATAAGCAGTTATGTTTTCAGCAGAAAATTGAGATAAGAAGCTTTGTATTTAAAATAAGCAATGGAACATATTGTGATGGAAAGACTCTGGAGACAACATACACACAGAGTACATTTCCATATTCAGTACATGTCACTAGGTCATTACTGTACAGTTTTCATAATAAACAAATCATACATATGTCAGATGATGCAATTAATGTTAAATACACAAAATGTGATGGACATTCGCCTTTTTAAATACTGTTTAATATTCCATGTTAAATAACAATTGCAACCAACACCCTGTGGTGCTCCTTTTTCCATATGTTAAGGACTTTTGCAGCTTTCCCTTTTCTTCACTGACTGTGTCACAACTCATGACAGGTTCAGACTTTGGCAAATCAGGGTATGGACAAACAGCGAACCCAGAGCGTGGTTGTGAGCCAAATATGAAGAATGATTTCACCTGGAGATTCCTCGGCAAAATTCTTTCTGCCCCATTGTTCACAACAAATAGAAAGAAACTCACAGCACAAAATGTGGGCTTCTTGTTTTTTCTTTTCTTAATGTTTGTACGCATGGAAATGCCAACATTTGCTCTCATGTTAAGCATGAATCAGTTCTTCTGTGACTTGGAGGAGAATCAAATCAGCCACCATTTCTAGTTGAAAGGGAGGAATGAATTTGAAGGAATCTCTTCTAAGTAATGAGAAAACCATCCCTTGACTTAAATGTGGACAGAACCAACCTGATTCTACCTACAAGATGTCTTTAGCCTGATACCTCTTTTAACTTTATTAAACTAGGGTCAAATTTTCAAAAGTAATGGTGGCTACATTACAGTGTAATAAAGGGCTGACGACTTCACTTTGAAGGTGACGTGCAGATTTTGTTCTTCCCTTTGAAGAAAGCTTACCATGGGCCATGAAATTCCATTGCTGTGGGTTTAGCATTAACCAGCAGCATGCTCAGTGTCATTCAAAAACATTGTGACCCAAAAACTGGGGCTGCTCCTTGTCCACAGATGTTTTTCAAGGTAAGAAAACAATTAGGAAAACTTAAATTATACCGTAGGTGAACTGTTCTTGTAATATGGTTGGATGGATGCTGACTAGATAATTGCAGTGATGAATGTACCCCACACAGCCTGCCAACTGTGGGCCATTTCTCTCTCCTTGCGGGGCTTTCTCACTTATTCATTAGTTTCAGATATTTTTTTTATATGTGGAAAGTGCAGCCGATCACTTGAGAAACATTTCCATTAGGCAAAGTTGAGTGTTGACATTGAAACTTGAAAGCTCACATTCACAAAATCGCACAGTGCCGGAAATAAAAAAGAAGTCACATATCAAAGTTGCCGTGAAAAGAAGAGTTGTAAGCCCACTGTCTGAGTGTCATATGAAAGCTTATTAGGGTACAGAGAAAAAAGGCACACGGTGGGGAAAAAGCACGAAATGTCAACTTTAATCTCGACATTTCCACTTTAATCACGTAGTTTATTTTGTCATTTAGTAGAACATTATAAACTTCATCTTAAAATCGTTTAATTAACCAGTTTCTCAAATCACATCGTAATTAAAGTAGCACGTTAAATGCTTTGTTTTGTATTTGATCTTCTACTCGTATGTGATCTATGTGTGTGAATCACTACTTGCTTCTTAAACTGGCTCTCTTCCTCCAACTGGACACAGAGTCCATTACATTTGTGATATTACAGCTCTCTGAATAACTAAAATACTGAGATGTATATGTGATGTCATTTTCATGATGATAGGAGCTAAAGCACATTATTAAACATGTGTTTCATGAGCCTCGTGCTCATGACAAGCATTTATCTTTTGTCGAAATTTGTCGCTGCGTTTTTAGCTGTGTTGTTATTTTCTCTTTCTGTTTTATATTCAATATATATTGGCGTGGCCCAAGAGTCCTTGCTTTTCTTTCCCAAGTAACCGATCGCCACACAATCAGCTCTGTAATAGACGTTAAGCCATCTGTAAGCTTAGCCGATTCTTCAAAACGTTTAAAGAACATTGAAATATCTTCGTAGTACATGTTTAATTATTCTATCCTTCAGACACTCCCAGTGAAGAATATAGATTATTTAAATGAAGTTAAAGTTTTATGTGTATAATTTAACAAACATATTTTGCTGCATTTCACCTTAAAATGATATCGTCATCATATGTAAATACGCTTTATAAAGTGGCCCAGGTTGTGAGATATTATAACTGTAGTGCAAGTTTACAGTGGGGTGATTGTACTTATAAGTACAAACCGTTCTACAAGGAGCAATTGATTGAGTGCATTTAAAGTTCTTGGGATTAAACTGTTTCTGAACCGCGAGGTCCATACAGGAAAGGCTTTAAAACATTTTGCAGTGGCTGAGACAGCGTGTGCTTAATGCCGTATACCGATAATTCTCTTTCCGATCAGCTGCTGCTGTGATTCACACTCAGATACAGTGATATAAATACTCCGCGTCGTGCAGTGAGAGTAATATGGAAAAAGATGATCCGCTGTGGCAACTCCTAACGGGAGGAGCTGAAAGAAGAAGAAGAAATAGAAGTGAGAGTAACAACGCTAAAGCAGTTATGGTATTTGGAATACTATGGCTGTTCCCTGGACCATTATATTGTTACGAGTTAATTACAATCAGATGCATTACACTAATAAACAATATGCGGTTAGTTTCTGTGTATTTATAAAGCCGCGTCATGAAAATAATGAGTAATCACACAAGAACAGTACCATTGCTTTGACGCTGGGTGCCGCCAGTTTGCAAAACCGAGCGGAGAACTTGCGTACGACAAGGCATGAGGTACCGTGGAAAAGTGCGTGGCTTTACGCCAAGTGTAGGTTTTATACATCGCGATTTTAACGTGGAAAAGTTCTTACGCAACATTTCTGTGCGTACGCACCGTTTATACATGAGGCCCCTGCTCTATCCAGGTATTAATTTCACTAAGGCAGGTTGAGAGCTGAGAAAGCTCCGATGAAGTTCCACTTTTAACATTGAAGTAGAGTTGAGTATCATCTGAATAATATCAAAGTCGACTTACAACATTTGAGATACAATTGGTTACATTTCTTTTGTTTTTCCAATCTGTTTCACAGGCACAGATGTAGTGATTTGCTCATGGTCAGTCAGGCAGCGTCAGTAGCAGAGCCTTAACCACTGCACCACGCTGCCTGTTTACTTATTCTTGTTTGGCTCTCCAATATTCTGACCACTGCTTGTCTTTTGACAATGATTTCTTGTTACTCTTTTGGTTTTTTTGGTGTTTACAATCGTCTTTAGGTACTCTGTATTTCCCCTTGGGATTAATAAAGTATCTATCTATCTATCTATCTATCTATCTATCTATCTATCTATCTATCTATCTATCTATCTATCTATCTATCTATCTATCTATCTATCTATCTTTATGTCTGCAACACTTGGTGATGTGTTGTGAGATAAGCAGTTATGTTTTCAGCAGAAAATTGAGATAAGAAGCTTTGTATTTAAAATAAGCAATGGAACATATTGTGGTGGAAAGATTCTGGAGACAACATACACACAGAGTACATTTCCATATTCAGTTCATGTCACTATGTCATTACTGTACAGTTTTCATAATAAACAAATCATACATATGTCAGATGATGTAATTAATATTAAATACACAAAACGTGATGGAGACTCGCCTTTTTTTAAATACTGTTTAATATTCCATGTTAAATAACAATTGCAACCAACACCCTGTGATGCTCCTTTTTCCATATGTTAAGGACTTTTGCAGCTTTTCCCTTTCTTCACTGACTGTGTCACAACTCAGGACAGGTTCAGACTTTGGCAAATCAGGGTATGGACAAACAGCGAGCCCAGAGCGTGGTTGTGAGCCAAATATGAAGAATGATTTCGCCTGGAGATTCCTCTACGCAAAATTCTTTCTGCCCCATTCATTGTTCACAACAAATAGAAAGAAACTCACAGCACAAAGAGTGGGCTTCTTGTTTTTTTTTTTCTTTGCTTAATGTTTGTACGCATGGAAATGCCAACATTTGCTCTCATGTTAAGCATGAATCAGTTCTTCTGTGACTTGGAGGAGAATCAAATCAGCAACCATTTCTAGTTGAAAGGGAGGAATGAATTTGAAGGAATCTCTTCTAAGTAATGAGAAAACCATCCCTTGACTTAAATGTGGACAGAACCAACCTGATTCTACCTACAAGATGTCTTTAGCCTGATACCTCTTTTAACTTTATTAAACTAGGGTCAAATTTTCAAAAGTAATGGTGGCTACATTACAGTGTAATAAGGGCTGACGACTTCACTTTGAAGGTGATGTGCAGATTGTGTGCTTCCCTTTGAAGAAAGCTTACCATAGGCCATGAAATTCCATTGCTGTGGGTTTAGCATTAACCAGTAGCATGCTCAGTGTCATTCAAAAACATTGTGACCCAAAAACTGGGGCTGCTCCTTGTCCACAGATGTTTTTCAAGGTAAGAAAACAATTAGGAAAACTTAAATTATACCGTAGGTGAACTGTTCTTGTAATATGGTTGGATGGATGCTGACTAGATAATTGCAGTGATGAATGTACCCCACACAGCCTGCCAACTGTGGGCCATTTCTCTCTCCTTGCGGGGCTTTCTCACTTATTCATTAGTTTCAGATATTTTTTTTATATGTGGAAAGTGCAGCCGATCACTTGAGAAACATTTCCATTAGGCAAAGTTGAGTGTTGACATTGGTGTTTATAGGCATATAAAATAAGTAGGACAAAGCAAGTAGCTGAGCTTTAATTAGTTGCTGGGTTTCAAATTGCCAAAACTGTGTTTCTTATTAAACAAGTTTGGTGTGACCAGATTGTCCTACTCACACAGCCCCTGGAGCGGCCCAGCATCTTTGAAACCTGTGAATAATTAAGGTAGTTATTTCCATACATTTCACATCGAACCAGGCGAGCAAGAAGAAAACAATTTACAAATGCAGCATTCCTAAAGGTACAGTCACCGTTTGGTTTATCAATTGGCCTATTTTCTCTATTGTTGAATTTATGCCTCATCATTATTTGGCAAATTAAGTGCAGTCCGTTTGCTGGCAATAACAATATTGTCTTGACACATTACAGTTCTGCTTTTTCTGCATAACAAGCTTATCTTTAAAGAAATCTCATTCCTTATTTATGATGATGCAATCTAACACATAACAGCAGCCGGTTCGATTCAATCTTATGACTTCCCTGCGTAGTATGCCATTGATTATGAATTGCAGTAGCCAGTGGTGCTCAGACTCAGTCCTGGGGTCCCACTGTGGCTGCAGGTTTTGTTCCAACCAACTCCTATTTTTAATTGGACTGCTGTCCTAATGAGGTGATCTGTTATTACCCAGCTTCTGTGTTTTGGAGTCAATGTCAAAATAATGAAACTGTGTTTGGTAATTTTTATTAAAACATACAAAGCGGCTATACAGGAAATGTACTTTTTACTTTTTAACAATATTTCCTTTCAGATATTTATTGTTCAGTTCCAGGTTTTCTGGTTATTAAATTCATTATTTACTAATTAGTGGGACTGATGCTAAATTAGTTGCAGGCTTTCTTCATTCAGTGTTGTTTTTCCAGGTGTCTGCTCTGCTTCTTTTTAATCGTCTTTATTATGATACAACGAAAGAAGCAAGCTACACAGAAAAAGGTCAAAATAATAGAAAAAAAACAAGTTAAGCATTTAAAGATATTGAAAAAATAGAAATGTAGAAATCATACTATTGTGCTTTTCTGAATATAGAATAAGAGAAGAGAAAAAAGACCAGCTAGTAAAATGAGATCATGATCATGAGTTATTATCACTGATTGTGAATCTGGTTGGAACAAAAGCCTGCAGCCACAGAGGGTCCCCAGGACTGAGTTTGAGAACCCTCTGCATTAGCCTGTTTAACAAGCTTCCCAGAGAACAAATAATTTGGTGAGTTCTTACCACAAAATGTAGTGAAACACATCCCAGGCAGTGTAGTGTAGTGGTTAAGGCTTAGGACCTCAAACCTTGAGGCTGTGGGTTCGAATCCCACTACTAACACTGTGTGACCCCGAACAAGTCCCTTGACCAGCCTCTGCTCCAATTGGAAAACCAGAAGAAATGGGACCAGTTATGTCATAAATGTTGTCACCTTGGATAAAGGCATCAGTCCTATAAGTAAATGTAAAGCACTAGCTGGAAGTGTTTTGCATCTTAATAAAAACATCACTGTTTGGAATCCACCCAAGAGGTAAAGTTATTGCTTTTAATTCTTTCTTCTGGATATGTTACAAGAACCAGTTCCAGCTTACTGTATATGAATTTCAGTGCATATATATATATATATATATATATATATATATATATATATATACATACAGTATATATATGGACTTCATTTGTAGACACTGACAAGTACTGATATGGTGTATTGTGTATTATTCCCATATTCTTTTAGTGAGTCAAAACTATTTATTCATATGATGCCAAATGTTCACTCATATGTACAGAAAAAAAATTGAAAGAATGCAATTTTGTTATAAGAACTACTGATGCAGCGAGGATCTGATTTTGTTGAGTTTCAGTTTTTTCCTGAAACAACACCAGTTTCTTATTCCAGGGCAGTGAATTCACATTCACCCAATCTGACCAAGAACAACAAATGCCTGTTTCCATTATGCTCTGCTCTGATTTTAAAGGCTTTTCTATTCTCCTTGTTATATTTTGTTTTCAATGGGCACTGCTATTTTGTGGTGTATTTGTTTTCAGATGTCACATGTTGCCATGTATGGACAACCATTATCATTGTGGTGGCGTAAAGATAGCATTGTACACTTCCTTGTTGTCCAAGATTGCGGATAGGTTTAACCAAAAAAATTCTTGTTTTGCTCTCAGTGTTTTAGTTAAGCATTTTTGTTTTGACAGCTTGGATTATTGATCTTACAGTTTTTGACTTTTGGTCCATATTTTGACCATATTACATCTCATGGTCTCTTTTTCACCTCTCTGTCACATTTTCTACCTTAGGCAGAATAATTTCCAGAGATTGTACATATGTGTTAAATCCAGATAATTTAATTTTATAATTGGTACAGGACTGAAGCAGGCTTCGTTCAACAAGTTTTACTCCCTCTGCCCAAAGAAATCTCACTATGGCGCGTTGTTCAATGATAGCACAATTCTCCAGTGGAGCGTCTTCAACTAGACTAATGGCGGAGTGCTGCCCTGTGTGTGTTCAAATTATCCATAAGCCATTGTGAATGTGTTTTATTGCATCAGCTTCTATCTGTTACTGTGTAATTAGCAAATTGCATTTAGTTTTGGATTTATCATTGTATCTACTAATCTGCACCTCTATGGAATATCATTTCTGTCAAAATGTGTCCAGAAGAGCCGAATTGTGAAATTAAAAAAAGTCTTTAAATTGTGAAATAAAACCTGTTGTAATGGTAAAATAATGGCATTGCATTTCATAATAATTAGATGACTTTTAATTATGACTTATTTAATTATGCATTTTTGTCACAATTTATGGAGTCATTCATATATTTCGCTGTACTTTTGCATGTGATTGTTAATTTCATCATTGGAATTTTACTTAGTTCATTTTGGCACAAATGGCGTTCCATACACCTATAGCTTTTTGTATATTAATTCAGCCTGGGGAGGCTTATGGCACTTTCTGAATGCCTTCACTGCTAAACCCTTGAGAGCAGTGCAAAAGTGAAATGAAAATTAAAAATCGACTGACCAACAGATTTTTAATCACTGTACTAGCAGAACAAGTGTGAGCTTTTATGAATGCTAAAAGTTTGTGTTTAATTTTTACCTTGAAACTTAGCAAAGCTGCATTAGCCATGAGTTTCCTATACCACCTTTAATATTTAGGGGTATTTCTCCAAATCATATAGTAAAGCTTTCATTGTCTGACTGTGCTCTACATCTTTTCCATTCTACAGCCATCACTTCCCTGCTAGTCTGTGTGCCAGTCCCAAGTAAGTTCTGTGTAACATAAATAAAAGTGATGGCATAATGTATGAACAACGGCAAATTTGGAAAATCAGAAGAGCCTGGCAGCCTCCTAAGAAAATCAGTGGCTCATTTAACCCAGTGATTACAACGCTAGTCAGGGGAAGCCAGGTGAATTGCTTAATCAGAGGCAGAATCCTGTCTTCAATTGAATTTGCCTGTTTTTACATTTAGCCTGTGGTTTCTTAATTAACTTACCCAGTGTATGTGTGTGTTTTTTATAACAGATTCATGTTAGTGCCTTCACAGAGGTGTGCTTGTTTAGCTCACTCTATTTTAAATGTACAAGCTCCTTTTTTAAATAAACTGCTGAGTTTCATTGTATAATGGACTGCATACAATATACCAAGCTATTTTAATTCATATTACTCATATATAGTATTCTTTATCATGGGCAGACTCAGAGTGCATGCATACCTTGTTCTGTTTAATTTGTATAATTTCTTTTTATATTTTATTTAGTGTTCTATACAGAGAATTAGTGAATTCAGTGAATTAGTAACTATTCAGAATTAGTGCATGCACCTTATTGTTGTGATGAGGCGCAAGAGGAGGAGAAACCAAAGAGAGAAAGCTTTTTCTGCCAAAGTGTGAAAAAAAACAGGGAAAAGGGTTAATGTAAAACTAAAATTTTACAAAACAAGCCCCTTTATCCCACTGGACTTCTTTGTGAAAAACACGAGTCTTACCTTAACAGTAAAGCCTCTTTATCACTATTCTAGTGTTGTTGCACTATCACTCCTGCTTCCTGAGTACTGTGACAAAGCTGACGTACATGAGTGTAAATGGTTGGGGCACCACGAAGGAGTAACTCTGCTGGCACAAAAAGAAACAAAAAGGGACATCAATCCCCCTTTGAGTGATGTTCTTTGTTGTATTTAAGTTTAGTTTTAGTTGAGAGCTCTATCTCATAAGGCATTCAAGTGCTCAAATGACAACCTCCTGCTGGCAGGTTGCCTGCTGTGTAGAGCGGAGCCTGGAAGGGCGTGGCTTGCTGCATGCATTGGGGGCTGGGTTATCCATCGTCTCCAAGGGAACATTCAGATCTGTGAAAAAGAAAAGAGATATGTGCCCCCTACTGCCCTGGGATGGTATTGCTGTTCTTACCCGAGCCTTTTGGTGGTCAGTATACATACATTTGTAAAAGTAAACTTCAATACATTCTGCAAGACTGTCATATATTGTTGTTATCAATTCCAGCATTTCACATCTAACTACTCAACACTTTTATTTAAGGAAATTAGTGAAGGGCTGCATTAGCAGTGTCTGCAAAAGGAGAAAAAACTAAAAGTTATTCAGATTGGAGACACATTACAGCCAAAATGTTATGTCTCTAGCCTTCTTTTCCTTTTGATCAGCAGTAAGTAACCTTTATTTGTTTTCTGTTAACACATTTATTTAGAACAGTCCCTAAGCAAATCCTTCTGGTTTTTAATATGATTTACAATATAGCATCCATGAATCTGTGCTTCCCTCTTGAACCTTGTGAGCAGTGTTGCTTTTGAGTCCATTGCAGAATTTGCTTTAATTACAGCAGTCCCCACACATTTTTAATTATAATGTCCATCTTATCCTTATCTCTCCTTCTTTTATTTGGTTTCCCTAATCATCACTTTGTCAGTTCCCATATTCTTAAGAGCTGTCACATCTTTGCACATCTTTAAGAAATTTTTTTGAAATTTTAAAATTCAATTCAGAATGTTTCTGAATGGAGTCACTACCCTTTGCGGCTCCCTATACTTAATTTCAGACATGTGGCACCAGTCCATTACAAGACACAGGACCTACAAGTCTTTGGAATGTGGGAGAGTATATTGGGTAACCCAGATAAAAAAAAAAAAAACATGCAGAAATGGAAAACATACCAGCTCTTCACTTCATGTCATTATTTGAACCCAGGATTCTGAAGCTATAAGGTATCAACTCAACCCGCTGCACCACCATGATGTCCACTCCTTACGAATGGCCATTAGGACATGTACAGTATGTTCTTTTTGTATCTAAATTTTGTTTTATCACATCGTTCACATTATACTAGGAAAGTTACTAGTTGTGTTTAAATTGGTGTACAAATGGAGTGAAGAGCAGAAAAGAGGGATTCATTTATAACAAGTAAATTCTCGCTGGCATCACTCCACTACCAAAATAATTCCAATGAAACTCAGAAATTGCTAAAAATGGCAAATTGAATAAAATGACAAAAGGGAGAGCTGGATTAAGAGGAAGCACAAAGGACTGGACCTTTCAGTGAAAGCTGTTGTCATCAATGTCTAGTTGGATGGCCTGATGGTTCCCCACTTCTGTATTCATCCTTTGATTTCCTGTCTTTCTTTCAGATTCTAAAACTGTCTGCTGATGTCCCTTTTCCTCCCTCCAAAGTAGTCTTTACTTGACTCATCTGATGACTCCAAAGTCTCTGTGGCCCTGTCAGGTGTTTTTTTCCTATAGCAAAGACACCAAAATCCTTATTGAGTCAGACCCACAATCTTATAATGGCATATGCTGTAACAGCATCTAGAGGAGATGTACTTTTAAAATGGACATTTTCTGGACTCCCTAAATCTTTTTTAGGCTGCACATTCCCACCTCTAACAGGCAGGGGATACCATGCCATTTGTCCTTTGGTCTCATTCTCTTTGAGATTTGCATTGCCTGCTGTCTACTTTTGCCCTGGTTCCATGACCTCTCTTTCTCTGGGTTACTTCCAGATGACGTTCTTTTAGACAGAGTCTGCATCCCTTTGACTCTCCTCATCCAACCTATGTGGCATGAAGAAGAGCTCTCTTTTCACTTTTGTGGATTTTGTTTCTCTCACCATAACCTAAAGATTCTTCCCTTGCCCTCTATCTCCTTAATGTCTCTTCAGTCCCCAACAACCCCTTGCTCACTGTGCTGTCTCTTGAGCAGTTCAGAAAAGTTTGGGAACCAGGGACAGACAGGTCCTATGTGTCACAGAATCTGCCTCACAAAAGGTCCTGAACTGGCTTTTTGAATCCTCAAAGGCTTGTCACCTTACTGGCCACATAAAACACTGTGAACCATTGGTGTTGGACGTAACAGATAACCAAGGTTCAGTCCATTTTTGGCTTATCCATATTAACAAAAGAAGTGATCCTCTTAAATATTACATTTAATTTTTATAAACTGAGAATTCTCCAGTGGCAATTGTTCAACAAAAAGATGATTTATTTGCACATCATAGTCTACAAGTATATTTTTAAAATACTGATTCATATCAACATTTTTTGTTTATTGGCATTTGGATACAAGATAGACAATATGACTTATTATAACAAACAGTATTCTCTATTTAGTTACTTAATATTTGAGAATCCCCACGCATATTAAGCATAGCAATCTGCCAGTTTAATAAACAAAAGCAGATTATGCACAGCAAATTGAGGAACAAGATTCAAGAAACTTTGGCTGCGGCTCTCTCTGTTCTTTGCTTGACATAACATGCAGCTCAGATTTATTAGCTTACTGGCGTGGGGTTTTATTTTCAACCTTAATGATTTAGAAAGTTGTGTATATATTTACTGTGAGAGATGTAGAAAAAATGTATGGTTCAGCTTTAAGGGAATAAGTTGAAATCCCCATTGGAGTATGGCTCACTTGAAACATTGTAGAAGAGAAGAAAAGAAATTTCATTAGGCAGCCGGTTTAAGGTAGCAGAAATGTGAGTGAGCCTTAATAAGAGCTTTACTTATTCACAAATAGGGAAAGAATGTTGATTGAGGTTTTTCTGCTTATTTCAAGTATGTGAGTGACTTAAAAGCAGCTGCATTACTCGCTTGGAGAGTAGCCAAGAAAGAGGCCAAGCAAACTAATATGAAAACTTTATAAGTGGATTTCTATCTGCATCGTCTGATGCTGATAGCATCCTGTGTGCTAATGAGAATGGAGTGCAATTTATGAGTAGACGGACTTGCCTCACAAGCCTAATTTTCTTATTAGTATATCATGGCCAGTCCAGCCTGATGAAACAAGCAAGCATGTCTTGTCTTGGCTGGTACTTGACTAAGACAGAGTATATACGAGACCTCACATAGCCAGACCCTCTCTCTATTGCTGCATTTGTCCACTTCACCAGTTTTATGTCATCCAGCTCTCTTCTTTTGTCCATAAATTCTATTCTTCCGATGCCCAGATCTTTCCTAGAACCTTACTTGTACCTCTCCAAGACTGGTTATTTTTACTGTACATTTAACCTGTGGTGCTTTGTTTTCTTTCTTTATAATACTGGATGCATTGGTGTTTTCTCCTGATGTCATTTATGGCCTGTCTTCACTAATGTGTCTACATTCTTTATTATTATATCTTGATCTGCAATAGTTACTAAAGTATTAAGTTTTTTTAATTTCCCCCCTTTTTTGACATTTTCTGGTCTTGATTCCAATGGCTCAGATTTCATTGTTTTTGTGAAATTCCACCCTTAATAATAATATTTTAAAGAGATCAGATATGCAGACCTGGCATCTGCCTATCCTGGGTCAGTGATTTAATTATTAATCAATAGCCTAGAAGGCAGGGCTTTCCGAATAAACACATGAGCAATACCAAATGGAAAGCTTGAGCTTACTCTCTTTGTTTCACATTTTTCAAACAAGTCCATTTCCTTATGCCCCCTTTTAAAATGTTATGGCTGTTCTGGTTTTCTCTTTGCCCACCTTGATGTCAGGTTCTTGTTTTATGTCTTTCTTTTGTTGTCATTATTGTGAGTATGCCAGTGTTCTGTTCTCAGATCTAACTTTATCCTTTAGTTTTAAAGGTGTCCCATCTTTGTGTTTTTGTAATGGTGTCCCATCTGTGTTTTTAAGAGGCTTAGAGTTTTAGTATTTTTTTCTTGCATTTATTTCAGTTTATATATTTCTTATCTTTGTTATTTAATGTGTTTTTTTTATTTATTTTTAGTTTGGGTGTAGTTTGAGCTTTTTTGAGCACAACCTCTTTTGGGTATAGCCAGGATTTTCACCTCATCAAGTAAAGCATTTTTGCTTTGGCATGTTTTGCCTTTAACCACATCTCCGTCTTTATTGCCTGTGTTTTGTTAGGTTGACAGGCATATAGACACATTTTGGCATAGGCATTTCAGAATTTATACTTTCTCGTATACATAGTATAGGGAAAGTATAAGAATCATGAAAACATTTGAACTCAAGATTTGATGTTTTAGACCTTCCTGAATCTGAAAATACCATTTTTGTAAATTATGTCTGTCTGT
This sequence comes from Polypterus senegalus, assembly GCF_016835505.1. Taxonomy (NCBI): domain Eukaryota; kingdom Metazoa; phylum Chordata; class Cladistia; order Polypteriformes; family Polypteridae; genus Polypterus; species Polypterus senegalus. The sequence goes on along the minus strand of NC_053167.1, from coordinate 92,851,010 downwards.
GTGTAAACACGATAGCGTAAAAATGCTTTGACCTGGGTCAATGAGATTTTGTACACCTGCTTTATATCAAAAATAAGGAATCTTATCAACTTTCAGGCCACTTCCAGCAATTGGAAGTGGTACTTTAACGGAATACTTTCGCAAATTTTCAAGTAAACTATGGTTGTAATTACAGATAGATGATTCAAATTGTGTACAGTATGCATATTTATAATGATAAAAAGCAAACAGATATGAAATTTGAGAAAAATTACTCAACCAGAAGTAGTATTTTATTTAAACAATCATCCGAATATTTTGTATCATGGAAATATAAATGTGTACATGATATTAAAAACTGTATTCAATATAACGCATATTCTTTCAATAATTATTATTAATTTTATTTTAATGTATACATCTTCAGTTTAACAATAATGTGTAAACATTGAACATGCCATGTAAATATGAAGATGTAATGAGACCATTAAAGCTTCTACGTCCCCATCGTGTTCCTGGTAATATATTTAATTTTATGATATTTTCTTTTTATTTCTGCCATCATTATCATAATTAAATGTAGCTAAATGCAGTTTTACCTATAGCAATTTATTGCAACAAATATTATATAATACTAATACTTTTTCTATGTTTTTAGGTGACCATAACTGTTTTTACTTTGCGTGTAATCTAGGTAATGCATATGTAATTGTGAAAAAATTCCATCACCGTTTTCGACCTTACTAAGTGCGAAAATATAATTTTAACCTAAAGTTTGATTATAAATACAGATAAATGATTGTGTATTTATATTATCAATTAGTTATGATGAGAAACAAAGACATATGATATTTGAGAAATATTGCACAACTGGAAGTGGTTCTGATGACCTTTCCCTCTATCTCAGTATACGAGAAAGTCGAGGGGAACACACTCCCGATATTTTTACTTTTCTGTTAATGATAATCACCATATACTGTATGCTTTCCAGATTCCAATATGTTGACATTTCAACTCTTCACACCACTTGTTGTACTTACACATACACATGCTCGTTGTTTGTACCGCACATCACCTCATTGTGTCAGTAGGACAGCCGGGTTTGCCGTAAAGGGAATGCAGAGACTCTGTAAGTTCTCCAGCTTTTCTGATCAGTGTGGAAAACCAGACACTGTCGACCTGTCTTTTTACATCTTTCTGTCTTTTGTTTTTGTTCATCCTTCTTGTGCTTTGTTACTTTCATTTTATCAGGAAACAGCAAGCACAAAGAATAAAGCTGTGCTGCTGTACCTGTATTTTTTTGGGACTTTGTGCTTAGAATCAGTCTGATTTGTAACAGCTGGACCACCCAATCAGAAATGAGGGATGGTTATGATTGGGACGTAAATAGAAGATTAAAATAATAATATGATGTACTGTACATGCAAATAAAACTTAAGCAATACAGTCATGTGAAAAAGTAAGTACACCCCGTTAAATGTTTTTTACTTTTTATGAAGAAGACATAATAAAGTCTTGATCTTTGTTTAAACAAATTCTATAGAATAGAATGAAAATTTGTCTTTGCAGTACTTTACTCAATGACAAATGAACAGATACACCATTTCTGTCTGTGGAAAAAGCAAATCCATGCTGAGCTCTAACAGCTGGCATTGCCACCTCAAGTATGCATTTCCTGAAACTGTCTATCTACCAGTCTTTGACGTCAACTCCCACTCCTCCACACAAAATGAAACTCAAAGTTTGTACCACTTAGTCGAAAAGTCAGCAACTGAAAATTCTGAATAGACCACCAAAGAAGGTTTAAATTACACAGAATAGCCACAAGCTTGGACAATGAAGGATGCTGGTGCACTGTAAGTAACATCATGCTGACGATGACCCATGGCATGACTTTGGGGAGTGCACACTATAGCTATAGGGCAGGCCACAAATAGTCACCAAAGAATGTTGGGGCACTATCAGAACAAGGACCATGTGGCTGCATGACAAAAACCTTGTCCAGCAAGATTAAAACTCTCCATTTCCAGGATTGCAATTATGCAGTAACTCTCTCCTCTTTGAAGACCTCTTTAGAATGAGACACCACTTTACAGGAGCCATCTGCTTTTGAGGCATGCAACTGGAAGGGGTGTGGTCTGTTTTGGGTATTGTGGGCGTGGTTAGTTGACCTTCCTGGATAGTTTGTCTGAACTGCAGACAAAACAGCAGAAACAGTCATCCCGGCATGGTATCACATACCTTAACAGAGCCTGGAAGATGATCCCCTGGTGCACATGCATGACATTCCATATGTGGTTATACAGTAGTGAGAGGGAGAGCCAAACAGCATGTAGTGTTGCCTTAGCAAGCTCTGAGTCTAAGGCTCACCAGGGTGTTCTGTGATGTGACCTGCAAGGAGTTTCTTAACTGCATAGTACTATAGCTCTCATGTGAACTTGCAAATCAAGAATAATAAGCATAGCACAAGCACAGGGCGGGTGCATGGGCTGAAATGACAGTTAAGTATGAACCATAAGAGTTACATGCATATCAAGTGCCTAATGTATATGCCACACTTAAAAATTATAAGATATATTTTCACTGTAAAAGTTTCAAATATTTCAGAACTGCAGTTCGCACCACTTCACCTCGTTATTAGCTTCTGAACAACTTATACATTGGCATCAATTTCTCACGTATTATATATTGTATATATAATACTGGTTGTCATTTTGTAAAATGTTGTTAGTTTCTGGATTGCTCTTGAGGTGTCTGTCGCAGTTACAATGTCTATTAGGTGTCTTGTAAGTTTCTATCGTGCATGTCTGCTTAAAATGGACAGGCAACTTTTAGCTTGCAAGACAGAGTTTTGAAACTGCTGAGGTATTAAGAGAAGTGAGAAGTGAAACAGTAGAGTTTCATTTGGCTTTCAATTTCAAAATTGCAAATTAGGGTTAGGGTTAGATAAAAATATGCTTTGGGGACAAATGGACGCAGTGTGGAATTTATACATTTGTATTGCTTCTAATGCCTGTTTTGTGTGTTTCATTGAGCTTATACTTTTCATTTTCTTCACATTTTTCCCAAGATAATTGTATTTACTTATTATTTTGCCCATTGTTCCAAAGATGTAGTGTATCATGAGAGTATTGTATCATGAAGCAAGTATTACACTCCATATTGTGTGTCGAATAACTGTATTGAGTCGTATCTAATAATGTGCTATACTGTATATGGGGGCTGAGTGGTAAAAATGTGCATTGCCACATTTGGAATTATTTAACAAGCAAGAGGAATAAACAAATTGTAACCTTCTAGGAAAACACAGCAAAAAATATCACAAAGGTAGTGTCTAGCGGTTTCAGTTAAAAACATTTTCAGATCTGATTTCTGACTTGCAACAGGTGCATCTGAGCAATTTTCACACCCTGTTCCATTGATTTTTCAGGCCTCACTGTCACTTAAAAACACATGTTGTGCATAAACAGCCTGCTAACTTGGCTTTTTTTTTCATATCAGCTGATCAACGTGCTAACCAGAACTCATTCAAGTCATGGCCTTTCCCTCGTTTTCAGGTCTTGTTTTGATGTTGCCGTACTTTATTTTGTATTTTAAATCTCTTTTTAGTCAACACTCTTACATTTTTTATTTTAATGCTACCCAGCATTGCCTACTTTTTGACACTTCTCTGCCCTTTCCCTAGTTCTCATTTTTTACTGATTGACATGCTGATCATTTTTCCTTCCAATCTGGTTTTCATGCTGACCCTCCACGACACTCACATTCTGTAATCCATCTTTAAACAGCACTACTAGTGCCGCTAATCCACTCATGCTGGTTGTGGTCTTGTGCCCCCATCATCCACCAGTTTGATCAACAGTTAACTGCCAGGTGCAAGGCCTGACAGGGATGCACTGAGCCTTGAGAAACATGACAGAGACTGTGCCCACTGTGATCAATGCTGGCCAGTCTCTGTCTGATAATCTGGAACTGTGTACATCCCTTAGTATTGTAACTGGCAGTGGGCATGTGAGAGTCCCTGTGCCACATTCCAATGTTGGAATAGAATTATTTGGCAGATGATCCCTGCAATTTATAAAAACAAGAGCAATAAACAAAGTTTCAGATAGTGGCCAAACCTATGCCAAACTTTTTAACTTACAAATGTATTACATTTAGACTCTGGCAGGCTCTTGAGCCAACGCTCATGTGCACCATGTGTGTCATCACATGCACAGGCTACATCGGGAAGGCTAAATCCCAAAGGGTGCCTGTATTACTTTTTCACAACACTCACAATGATGACACAGTCACATTGTGTCATTATTCAGCACCATATGATCACATGGTGACATCACTGCATGTGTAATTGTTTATTCTCATTTTATAAACTTTATGGGGGTAAGTTTGCTCAGCTATATGGAGCAGAGAGTCAGACCTGGCTGACATGAGGGGTGATGCCTGTTCTATCCTAACTTCTGGGTCGCGGGGGTCTGCTGGAACCAATTCCAGCCAACACAGGGTGCAAGGTAGGAAACAAACCCTGGACAGGGTGCCAGCCTACCACAGGGCACGCACACACACACCCACACACCAAGGACAATTTAGAATCGCCAATGCACCAAACCTGCAGGTCTTTGGACTGTGAGAGGAAACCGGAGCACCTGGAGGAAACCCACGCAGACATGGGGAGAACATGTAAACTCCACACAGGGAGGACCCGGGAAGCGAACCCAGGCAGTGCAGTGCTACCCACTGTGCCACTGTGCCGCCCACAATGTAGCATAATGTTCTCAAATCTTCTTCATCCACATTTTTGGGGTTGTTAACTTGGTTTGTAGTTCTAGATTAAATCACAATGTGGCCGATGTGACTCCAGAATTAATCCTTGCCAAAATCACCAGCACCAACCTCTTATTGAGCTTTACATTTGAAAATGAGAAGAGTGACATTTCTGAAGGAACAAGGAGAGAAACAGCTAAGATAGGTGAAGCAGAGCTGTGTTTGTGCTTAAGTGGTAGTCAGGATAGGTGGGCAGCAGCCCATAGTGGCAGTTTCGGTCATTCTAAGGTTAGTGTTAGACCTGATGTTTTGGTGTTTCCATGCCAGTGTTTATGTGTCTTCTTCAACAGTTCAACGCTTCCTCCATAAATGGAAATAGAACTCTTGCTTTTTTTACAGTATGTGCTGTCATTAATTTGATTGTGGCTACGTGTTGAAAGATCCACCTGAAAACATTTAGTTTACTTTTACTACAATACTTGCTCTGTTTGATTGTTTAAGTAATTATTTTCATTCCTTTTTATAGTAATCTTTATTAATTTGTCTCTATAAATTACTTGGTGTTAGTCTTTAAAATAGCATTGCATTAAATATCAACTGAGTGATCAAATAAAACATTTATTAGCATACAAATCATTAATGATTATTATTGAAACAAGACTAATTCATCCACCATTTTCTATCATCATTAACCTCCTTTGTTCAAATATATGGCTTTCAGAGGAAAACAACAAATAAACAATCAAAACATAAATTGTGTGTGTTATTAATATTGTTTTCATAAACTTGATTAAGTACAAATGAGGGTTCAAGACCTAATGCATAACGGCGTGCGTAGAATTCACACTAAAATATGGCGTAAGGACAAAAGCAGAAATGTGCGTACACACAAAAAAATCCAGATGCATAAATCTGTGCGTTGGCCAACTTCCACGTTCTTCCGCTCCATAAATCCCAGTAAGTGTGAAAAGTAACACACGTGCATGCACCTGCTGCCACACCCAAACTCCTCCCAGAATTACGCCTCTTTGAATATGCAAATCAATATAAATAACCCTTAAGCTCAGCATTCTGTGAAAAGGCAATGGCAAAAACACGGGGGAAAATAGAAGAATTTCAGCGAATACCAAGTGGAGGCAAAGAAAAACGTACTATTTGTTGGTTTAAACAGCGGTATAAACAACAAAGGAAAGTTGATCGAGTGACATAGTGTGTCGGAGAAAATCGAAAGCTCAAGTTTACAAAGACACACAGTGCCAGGAATAAAAAAGAATTTGTGACATATCAAAGTCGCCGTGAAAAGGCGAGTCATAGCCCACTGTCTGAGTGTCATATGAAAGCTTATTAGGGTACAGAGAAATTGAAAAAAAATAGGGACACAGTAAGAAAAAAGTTTGAAATGTCAACTTTAATCTTCAAATTTCCACTTTAATCACATAGTTTAATTTTGTCATTAAAGTAGAACATCATAAACTTCATCTTAAAATCATTTAATTTACTAGTTTCTCAAATACCATCGTAACTAAAGTAGCATGTTAAATGCTTTATTTTGTATTTGATCTTCTGTGTGAATCACTACGTGCCTCTTAAACGGGCTTTCTCTTCCTCTGACAGGACACAGAATCCATTACATTCATGATATTACAGCTCTCTGAATAACTAAAATACTGAGATGTACACGTGATATCATTTTCATGATGATAGGAGTTAAAGCATGTTATTAAACATTGGAACAAGGTGGCGCAGTGATAGTGAGGAGCTGGAGCCCTGTCTAGAGATTTTTCCTGCCTCCTGCAAGATGCTTGCTGCGCCGTGCGCAACCTTCGATGAAATAATTTATTGCAGCAGTACTGTCTCTTTCAAATGTACTAACCTCCAATTCCTGTCCTTCCTTTTCTTTCTCCAAGTAACCAATCGCCACACAATCAGCTCTGTAAACTTTTAAGGAACATTGAAATATCTTCATAGTACATTTATTCCATCCATCTATCCTTCCAGTGTTGTGCCAGCACCAGCAAGAATACTGTGCAAGGCAGGAACAATCCATGAACGCGCAAGCTTCTTGCTAGTGGTGAAATACCGTGTCCTCACATGTTTAATTATTAACAATATAGATTATTTAAATGATGTTAACATTTTATCTGTATAATGTAATAAACATATTTTGCTGCATTTCATCTTAAAAATGTTGTCGTCATCATATGTAAATGCGTGCTTTATAAAGTGGCACAGGTTGTGCAATATTATAACTGTATCAGAAGTTTACAGTGAGGTAATTGTACTAATAAGTTCAAACAGTTCTACAAGGAGCACTTAATGGACTGATTGAGTGCGTTTAGAGTTCTTGGGATGAAACTTGTTTCTGAACTACGAGGTCCGTACAGGAAAGGCTCTGAAGCGTTTGACGTATAAGAGCAGTTCAACAGACAGAATGGCTGAGGCAGCGTATGCTTGATGCTGTATACCGATAATTGTCTTTCCAATCAGCTGCTGTACAGCTGTGATTCATACTCAGATACAGTGATATAAATACTCTGAGTGGTGCAGTGAGAGTAATATGGAAAAGATGATCCGCTGTGGCAACCCTTAACGGGAGCAGCTGAAAGAAGAAGAAGGTGCAGTGAGAGGAATAACGCTAAAGTAGCTATGGTATTTAGAATAGTTTGGCTATTCCGTGGGCCATTATATTGTTATGGGTTAATTACAATCAGATGCCTTAAACTAATAAACAATATGCGGTTAATTTCAGTGTATATGATAAAGCCACGTCAGGGATGTGGATCTAAAAAAGAAAGGGAAACCACATTGGAACAAAAGCACTGCTTTGATGCTGGGTGCCATCAGTTTGCAAAACGAAGCGGAGAACTTGTGTACGCCAAGCATTTAGCTAGCGTGAAAATGTGCGTGGCTTTATGCCAAGTTTAGGTTTTATACATTGTGATTTGAGTGTGGAAACGGCCTTACGCAAAATTTTTGTCGTATGTACCATTTACATACGAGGCCCCAGGTCTTAGTCATCAGGCTGTATTTGATTTCACCATTTCTAGCAGTGATAAGCACACACTGACGGGCTTATCTGCATCTTTGACCCAATAAACGCATTTACATGACACTCTGCAGCACTAGAATCATGAAATTTCATGCTTTAATCATCACTGATGCATCAGTGCAGCTTATTATCAGATATACAATATTGATGTCTATCTCACTTATACTTTCAACCTTTAAAAGAAATATTACTAAACCAACTCCTGGCTAATGGTATTGTCAGGCGAGACCCTGATCACAACTGTAACAAAGGCCTGTGTTTTCAGTGGCACACGCTTCACGATGACATGTCCCCAGCCCGGAAGTACTATTCCTTGTTATATGGCTACAGACGGGTGCCACTAGGGAACAGTACCCTAATATGTGTCACTAAGGCCTGAAAAATGACAGCATAGTGAGACTAACATTTTTAAATGAGGTAGTCAAAGTACCCAAGGGACCCTGATCCTAGAAGTGGCCTATTCTGGTTTTTTAAATGGCTACTCTCTGCTAATAGTTGGTGAAATTTTGAGCTCAAGAAATAAGTTTAATTTTCGAGAAGGAGGGCCTTGGTGAGAAAAAGAAAACTGAGTGAGAGAGAGAAAGATGTCAGAAGGAGAAGCCCATGGGTAAGGGGCAGCTGATCATCTATTGCCACTGCTCTTTAGTAACCATGGCAGACAAAAGAATATTGTATCTTGTCATTTCTCACTGTGTTTACCCATCCTGGCAAGAATCACATAAACATTTTAGTATGTCTGCTGTGGTCTGGCACCGCTTTATTTTGGGTCTTGAGTAGCACAACAGAGTGGTGGTTCTGCTTGCACAGTATTTTACACCACAAAGTCAATCTGCTTGTTTACTTTACCACATAACAGTGATACCAATTCAGGCTCACCTTAGTATGGGGATCCCCAGCATTTTCCCATAAGCCTAGCTCATTCTTAATGCCATTAAAGTAACCATTAAAGACATACACTGAAGATAGCTTTCACTGCTCCACAGAATAGACTGTATAAGTTGTATTCCTCTGAAGCACCACACATCTAATAAGACTCTTCATAAATAATTTGTTTCCAGTGAGAATTCTGAGTGTTTGCAGCCTGGCCATGTGGATAAGGGGTAGGCCAGTAATTGCTTGGCTGCAATGTGTTGTACCTTCATTGGCAGGTTACTTAACTAGCCTGTGCTCAGATTGCATACATTTTGTAATTCTGTGAAATTTTCCACTACTCTACATCTAAAGTGCTTTGTGATGATGTACACTGTAATGGTTGAAATGTTGACAAATTGGCAGTGTATGATTCTGAGTTTGTTAATAATTAAATGTTCCTTAAGCCCATAAGAGTCAGCGTGGCTTAGATTTGCTAGAGTACTGAAGAGACTCACCAGACTGGTATTGCCCAGTCTTACTTAACATATGAGAAGCTTTCATGGAAGCTTGTTCCCCCCTGTGGTAAGTCATCAAGGGCACAAGAAGACTTTTGAGTGTTGGCCAGGAAACCCGGAAGGGTTCTTGAAAGGCTGCCTCAAGTTGTTTACAGTCCTGGGCTTAAAAGTCCCTTCCCGCCAGTATATCAGCTTGAAGTCAGGTGATAGCTGATGACGATGGCTCAATAGGCAGAGGAAAGAAATGCAGGCCAGAGGTTTGGAGAAAGAAGGATGAATCTGTGTGGAGCAGCCACCCCATGAGGCAGTCAGACATTCTGTGTTTGCTCAAGGAGGCCAGAAGGCTTATTCTTTATTATTCTCACCCCTTTGTGTATTCTTTCTTTCCATGCTCCTATTCTCCAGTTTAATTTTGTTAAAAATACTTTTCTTTTGTTACTCTTTTCCTTCTGCCAGGATAGGTCATATGTAAGTACCCCTAAAGTCTACAACATCACTGAAGGCACTGACGTGTATCCTGATTGTTTTATACTGGTACATTTAAACAATACTGAAAACTGAGTCACCTGTCCCATATGTGTCACATAGAAATGATTAGCAAGTATCCAAAATGTACTTGATGTGCATTATTTTGCTATTTTTTACAGGTTTATATCCAGCTTCCAGTGCATCCCATAATGGATCTGTGTCTAGCCTTCTCCCACCTCCTCATGATCTGCCATCCAGACATCAACCTCTGGAAGGAGACATCAATAACTCACACAGTCATCTGTCTCCACTGTCAGCCGTCGAAAACACAAGAGAGGGGTAAGAGCAGATAAGAGCACTTTGTTGGATGCATAGACGGCATCATGTGAGGGTTCCTGTTAGCGACAAGCATGAACTATTTGTAAAATAATTTACTGAAGTAGATTCCAACTTGCTTTGTGACATAAACAAGTACTGCTTTGGAGCTTTTATAAATTTATAAAAATAAGTACAAATGTACAAAGACAAGGCAACATCCTATTGACAGATTCCTCAAGCCTCAATCTGAAAAAATATGCATTCTTACACATGAATCTTAAAGCTGAGGAGCTATTAAGCATTAATGAAGACATTTCCTGCATTCAGGTGTTGTTCAGGTAAGAACTTAATCAACAGAGTCACTTGCCTTGCAACATATCACCCAAGATTAATTGCTGCTATTTCTTAAATCATGCATAAAGACTTTTGTTGTACCACAGCTTTTAATATAGGATACTAAATCATTCCAGTTTAGTCTAGTTATATTTGATTATTTTTAGATATATTAAATTAAGACAAATGAGAGAAAAAGTGGATCAGACACATTTTGTGTATTCTTCTTTAGAAACATCATGTACTAGAAAAAGAGAAGAAGCAGACTAGTGTTGATTTTTGTTATGTTAAATATTTTCCTGAAAATACACTATGTGGCCAGTTTAGACAGACTTTTTTCCCAGCTCCCCATGACGCGTAGCAAAGCCTGCATAACATCATAAAGCTGTAGCAGCAAATGTTTGATGGGACAGCCTGCCGAATAGCAGAAAACTTGTGAAGACATTTAAACATAAAACACACACACAGAAGGGAACTGAAACTGTGTTGGTCTTAAAGGTAATATCTTTTTGGATGAACCAGTGTGTAATACGTGAACCTACCATTTAATGTTATTTCCCAGAGTGCTCTGAAATCAAGGCACACGAAAGTAGAGAATCAACATGTTTAGATGGTAGCAGTAGCAGTTAGCGTGTAAAAGTTTCAGAGACAAAAACTAATTTTCAGTTCAAGAGAGTACCTGCTTCAGTGAATTCATGCTTCATGCTCCTGTTGCCCATGTTTGCAAGAAATTTTACTTTTCTGATCTTTAACTCTCAAGTTTTATCTCATTGTGGAACAGTGGTTAGCATTGCTGTCTCACAGCCTCAGGTCACATTTTTGACCACATTAATTGGTCCAGCATAGGGACTTTTCAAAGACCACTGCACCATTATGATCCATTAAAAACTAGTTCAGTTTCTGCTTTCCCACTGAATGCATTTTGCTGAGTTCATCGAAGTTCCCACAAATTTCTGGGATTTTGCTAACCTCTAGATGAAGCAAGTTCAGTGGAGTTGGCTCATCACAAGACAGACCAAAAGTAATAATGCAAAAGGGTATACAGAAGGATGTAAACACCGAAAAAATACTTTTATGAGAACAAATCATTCAGCCCATTATACCTTATCAACGTAATATAATATCAAATTCTCAAATTCACCTAGTAAAGTGAGACCAGATGTAGAATTCAAATACTGGATGCTGAATCCATGTACCGGCAGGCTTGTGCTGCCTGTTATTCAAATACCTCTTCAAAATACCGTCAAGTTGATATTTGACATATATTACACCGTCAGGACTCTTGACCAATGAATGAGGGGAGAGGTGGGTCTTCTATTCAAAAGAGTGTCCCCACGTGAAGGGGCTTCCTGTTTGTACACTGCTGTCATTTTCAGGAGTTAATAGTATTTTCTCAAAAAATGTATGTGTTTTGCCCAATGTGATCATATGACTGGATGACTTGATTAGTGACGTGAGATTTTTTTTTTGATATTGTTTGCTGTTGTCCTGCTCTGTTATTGGGTCAAAAATTTTCTTAAGCCCTTTTCAAACAAAAACAAGAGATTAAAAAGTTTTCTCTATCACCACTACAAACTAAATGAGGTGAGTAACATTGCCAAAAGTATTATTGTTGAGTGGAGTACTCCTTTAGCCACCTTCATCTGAATCCTTGTGCTTTAGATGAAGAACTCATTTTCAAGTTATCATTCGTTGTGCTTATTCCCTTTAGAATTTTGAACACTTCTATCATGTCAACACGTAACGTCTGTTTGCTTAATCTTCAAACATACAGCTCCTACAGTTTCTCCTCATAGCTCAAATTTCACAATCCAGAAATAACTTGTTCCCCTCTGGAATTTTCAAACTGAATCCAGTATTCCAGAGAAGGCCTTACATGCATGCCATACCACCTAAGAAGAAACTCTCTTGATTTATACGTCACCATACACCATCTAGTTTTGGATTGTGAAGACTTCTGTGTGCTCCTCATTAGTAGCAATTGTTAAGTTGTGCCACACATTTTATATACAGATATTATAGTGCATAGTCAACATGGATCTAGATGTTGGAGATCCTAATCCTTTAATAAGTCAGAATTTCTTTAGGAAGAAACAGTGCTTTATCTTGATTTTCTGAAAGCTTTTGATAAGGTATGTCACAAGAGGCTAGTGATCAAACTAAAGAAATGGAAGTTTAAGCTGCATTGTGTAGATCAGTGAAACATTGTCTTAAGCACTAAAACACTGGTTTATGGTTCAAGGTATGCAGGTAATGTTTTCCTTATTAGGTTATGTTAAAGTGTAGTCCTTTGGGGATCGGAGCTGTGGTCTCTACAACTTTTAATTTAAATAAATGTCTAGATAAAGTGAAATTAAGAAGCTGGTGAAATGGTCATACTTGCAGATGTCACACAACTAAGTGGAATAACAGATATCTTTGTAGCTGAACATTGACAGAATTCATACTAACAGTTATGAGGCACTTGGATTCATTTACTCGCTTACAATGCATGTTATGCTAACTGGCCAATAGTTAGTAAGTTCTCCTAAATCAACTTTTTATATAATGGGACAATGTTTGCTAGTTTTAACCTTTTAAGATTTTTTCCAGTGTGCCAAGATTTCTAAGGCATATATATATACATTCAGTATTTAATCATTAGCTTGATTATGGAGTCTTAGGTAAAACTGCAACTCACAAAAAAGAGCAACTTACTTCAAAAGATAATATGTGTGATTTGCATTGGGTTCATGGCTGCACATTTCAAGCTCATTTTTGCTTTTATTCAAATGTATTTAACTCAGGCAACTTCAGTGTGACTCGCTCCTCATGTTCAGTCATTGCCCTGCTTTCCACAGAGAGTTAAATGACGACTGCATACCCATCGCCCTGAATAAACAGCAACTGATTATAAATAGGACAGCAATGGCTGTGGCGTCATTTAAATGCTCCGAAACCACCACTTTCAAACTGCAAAATGACAAAGGGTGCTTTTTTCAGTAAGTGCAGCAGCTGAACCAAATGTCGTCAAGAAAAATTAACTTGTTGCTTTTATGGTCACCAAAAAATGTCCGTTAAAAAGGCTTTAAACAGTGCAGGGCTGGGAATGACCACAGCAATGCATGGATTATGCATTTTGAATAATAGATGTTGCCATGCAACTAGTTATTTTTCCTGTTTAAATCAAATTGTTTACATGTATGTTAAAACATTAAAGATGATTATAAAGAGAACATGCAGGAAAAAAACCAAAGATCATAGAGCGTCTTCTCTCTAGATTAAGGAAACAACAGAATTGATTCTTACCGCAGTCCGTGTTTATAGATGAAAGAAAAGTAATCAGACTGGGCTTCAGTACTGAACTGCTGAAACTGCTATAAGTGGCATGTCATATTTTGTTCAATTTTAGTTATATTAAAATGTTCTTCTACAGTAACAGCAGGTATTCTACTTCTTTTTAATGTGATATGTTCATAGAGCTGATGGCCCTGTACCGAATTTATCGTTTAGCTTTAATACATTTCTCTAAATGAAACAAAAGGCACATCTCAAGAGTACTGGGCAGGGTCCACAAAAGTCCCATGCTTGTAGGGTCCATCTACTGCTGCAGAAATGTATTCTGCCACTCGAAAAAAAGTTGTTTGCATTAATTTTCAAAAGTATTGCATTATTTCATGATGATTATTGAGTTATTTTGCGAAAAGTATGGCATTATTACTTAATTACTATTTCATTATTTCACAAAGCTATTTCCTGTGGCTGCCTGTAACATCTTATACACGTGTGATCTGGTTGTCTCGTGACAGCTATTAATGGGAGACATGTGCATAGCTTGCAATCAAGTGACGAGAACTGAACAAAAATTCTAAGTTTACATTTAGTTTTAATCAGGTTAAAGTTTAGTAAGTTCAGTACAGATGGTTTAACACTGGCTGAGTGGTCATTCCTGCCTTACAGCCGCAGGCTCTACATGTGTTTTGCATGGGCTCCCTGTGCATTTGTGAGTTGATTGGTATCAGTGAGTGTGCTGAACTACAGACAATTGCTTGTTTTAACATAAGAAACTGGAAAAGTGTCAATAATACTTGTAAATTAACAAAATATGGTTAGGCTTTCATGCTCTATCAATGAAATAATGTCCCTTTTCCATCTCTAACCTGAACTCCGAAGATTCAAAGTAGGAACACTGAACACACCAGATCACACTGTTTCAGAATATCTATTTACATATTACTAGATTGAAACTAAACAGATACTTTAATTATAGGTTTATGTTACTGGATTGCATGCAGTACTCTCTTTTCTGATTGGTTGTGCAGTTGTACCCTGCAAATAACAAGCATGCAGTCCACTATGGCTGCTTCCGGCCTTGTACCCTGTGCTGCTGGAATAACCCCTGGTGCCGTGTTACCCTGAACTAGGCAGGATGAATGTGCCACTCGGCAACATGCAGGGTTTAATTTATATTAATAATGTGTTTTAATTTGAGTCATTCAATTGCTCGCCACGCATGTGGTTAATTTCTCCTTCACTAAACAACCGGATCACATGATTGCAGGATGTTACCAGCCATAGCAAGTAATATATTTACAAAGTAACACAATAATTGTTTCAAAATAATGCAGTTCTTTTGCAATAGTTTTTGAGGAGGAGCAATAAGCTTCAGTAATGCTGGACCTTATTACAGAGGAGATTCTATGTTTACAAACCAGCTTACATTGCACTATTCCCAATTTACCCAGTGCCAATAATGGGATACAGAAAATAGCCATTGTTGAGAAGTTTCCAGTAGATTCAGCGAATGTTTTATTTTCCTTCTTATGTAACTCTAATGGGTTTTAAATCAGATAAAATGCTGTAGAGACAAGTCCTCAGCACATAAAGCAGGCAGGTTCCTCTTTGTTTTCCACTGTGCCTATTGTGATAATGGCGCTATATAGGCGCCGGCCCAACCCAGACTGACACCAGAGGCACAGGTAAAAGAAACAAAAAGATTAAATTTTTTCTACACCTGTGGGGCACGTCTTCCCCGTAATCCCCACAGGCATAACACAGTCCCGAAAACACCAGTACAAAAGCGCTGTTTCTCTGCACCACCACTCCTCCCAGGCAACCTTGTCCTCCTCCACCCGACTCCGGCTCCTGAGTGGTGGTTGCTGGTTCCTTTTATTGGGCACCCGCAAGTGCCTTAGGTGCTTGATTGCCGACACCCGGCTGCACTTCTGGGTGTAGCGAAACCAGTACCCAGAAGGGTCCAGCAGCTCTTTCTGCAGCACCCCCTGGCGACACCTGCGGAACCCAACAGGGCTGCACAAAACTCCAACCCTCATGAAGCCCCAGGGGAGTCCGAGGCACTGCTGCAACCCAGGGAGGCTGCCATCTGCCGTCCAGAGGGTGATGTTGTGTTTCCCATGCTTGCTCCCCTGGAACATATGCCCTGGCCATCCGTCAGACTATGTACGCCATTTGTATTTATGAACATATTCTTTGCCTTCTGGTTGCCAACTTCTTATGGCAGAGAGACCAAATACTGTTGCTTGGGGCAGACTGGAAACTGTCTTCATTTTATTTCCTGTCCCTAGCTGCCTGCTTACAGTATTTAGTAGGCAATGTGACCACTCATCATAAAAATGGTAAGAGCCTTTTCTTCTGCAGCAATATCCAAAACTACATTTAAAAAAATAAAGAAATAACCAATGGGATTACCACAGTAACACCACAGTTTTTGCTGGTGCCTCACAGCTCACAGTCCAGGGTTCGCATCTCACACTCTCCTAGTATTTCTATGGATTTGTTTCCACCTTCATCCCAAATTTGTTTTCATGTTAGATTATTTGGCACCTTAAAAATTGCTTTGTTAGGTACAATACTGTGCACTGGAGTGACATCCTGTCCACTGGGTGGACTCTCGGGTAACACTTTAGTTACTGAAAAAAATACATCTATTATTTATATAATGTATTGCAACAGGACTTTTAAAAAAGGCTTTCTTTGGTCTTAATAGCACTTACAAAGCACATTCCTCTCTGTGTTGTGTGCCATATCAAGAGCCTTTGATAAAATTACCTGTGAATATGAAAGAATCAATGATCTCATACTGATGTATGCAATATTAAGTCTCCCTAAGCCACATCTGACCATTCCAAAGTGAAGTTATTTTAGTAAACCACATTGCAGAGATGAATAACCACTTTACTGATAATTTCTAAATATTATTAAGATCAAAAGAAGCCTTTGTGAAGGTCTTGTTACACAGCAGTAATTGACTAATAGGTGCTTTCTGCAGTATCTAAACTAAAGTGTTACTCGCAGTTATTTGGAAAATGGATTTGAATGAATTAATAAAACAGGACACACAGTTTCAGCCAGCCTGTAAGGAAAACAGGCCAAGCTGTCAACAAAATGGAATGAATTTTCTCTTTTATTTTTTTGAAAAAGTAAACATCAAAAAAATCACTTGGCAGGATAAAAATTGAGAAAAGGAAATTGAGAAAAGGACAAGAAAAATAAAAAATAATTTTAAAGGTGAAAAAAAATAACATGACAGCTATTTTAATTTGTAAGCTTTTAGTGGATTTGCTACAGCAGTGTTAGTGCTCAACTGATGTTTCCTGAGAAATAACGTCTATGACTTTATAGAAGCTGGTTTTGTTCTTCTGTACGTCTAAGCACCAGAAGATATGTTTCCAGGCAGATTCCCTTCCAGTGTTGCTTGAGGGTCAGTTGGGTTAATGTACAACCAAAAATTGGTGGAGACAAGAAACTACAAAACCATAATATTAACATATTAATTAATATTGATGTATTAATCAAAATATGTTAAAAAATATAGACAATAAAGTCAGAAATCTAGTTTCTATATTTGTTTTAGTTATGAAAACAAGGAAAGAGAAAGACCTTGCATGTTTCACTTCAAATGAATTCAAATCATATATTATTTGTCAATTACACACACAGTACAATACGTAGTGAAATTCTTAGTTGCTAAACTCAGACTTTGTTAAACAGTAACACATGACTTTATAAATATCAAGCAAAATTGTTATATTTAAATGTCAGCAATAGTATACATTATATTCAAATTATAAAAAATATAAATGAATAACTTAATGATTTAAATAATTGAATACAATTGAATTAATAATAGGACATCATGTAGCCCTACACACTGTCCTCATTAAGGATGTGGATGGACTGTGGGGACAAAAAGCTTCTCCTGAGTCTCTCTGAAGCTTTGCAACATGGCACCAATGGTACCACCTACCTGACCGCAGCACAAGATGCTGTAGTTCGGATGGCTGGCATCTCTGATAATTTTCTTTGTCCTCATCAGACATCACTTAGTGTAGATGTCCTGGAAGTTAGGTATTTGCATCAAGTGATGCATTTAAAGCGCACCACTCAATGCAGAGCCTTACGGTTCTGTTGCTTGCTGTAGTAATACTTCCTGTCAGGATACTTTCACCAGTGGATATGTAGAAGTTCTTTAGTAAATGTGAGGGCAGCCTGAAATCCCCAAGGTGTCTGAGATGGTAGACTTTGTCGTGCCTTCTTCACCCAGGTGTTGATTTGCTGGGACCAGTGGATACCGACGCATATGAAGTTGTTCACCCTCTCCAACTGGGTGATGTTAATTCTGACAGGGTGGTAGTACCGCTGCTGTTCTCTCCCAAAGCCCATAATCATCTCCTTGATGACATTTAGGAGAAGATTGTTCTGCTGAAGAAACTCAAAATTAAAGTGACTGGCGTCTGTTTTTGTGCTCATAGTCTATGCATGAACATACATTTCTGTCCTCTCCTTTTAATTCTTTGTCATCTAACGTAATGTTTAAAAATGCCTTCATTTCTGTATCCTTTTCTCAAGGTGATCTCATGTCAGGAATTTCCCTGGTATAATAGGAGTATGGAACAGTTTGATTTTTGTTTTTCTTGAAAGCAGGCTATTATCCTGTACAGTTGGAAATGACCTTTGCCCTTGACGCAGGGTCAAAAAAAACCCCAACAAATTTAATTTTGCTCACTGAGCGTTCAATGGATGCCTTGGGCCCAGTCTAATCATAAATGTGAACGTTTGTCGTATACACTTTAGGCTTGCCACGCTAGCAGCACAGATGCTACAATTACAATCCAAACATGGGCCTCCATGCAGTTTGAGAGTGGTGTGTACCAAGGCTCCCTTTTTATTACGTATGTGAATATGGATATAAGTATAATCCTACAAAGTCAATTAGTAAAGGGAAGGTTAAAATTTGCATGTTCTGCCTTGGAAGAGACCAGAGAGCCCAAATGTTCAATGTCAGCAATAAGTGAATAAAGTAGTTGCTGCAACACTTCTAGTGGAGGGCAGCATCATTACACTACTCTTAACTGATGAATCTGATTCCTATTTCTGTGCTGCACGCATGTAAAATTCGATCGGTCATAAAGCTTTCTTCTCTAAATAAAGCTAATCTATCTGCATTCACTAAATCAGTTTGTTATCATTTAAAATGAGTTTTCTGTAACTGCTGTATTCATTGTGCTCTGATTTCTTGTAAATGTAGTGAGTAATTGATAGCAGATGAAACTTGACTAATGACGAGGTGAATTCAGAATTCACGTCCCTGATGTGTGTCTCATCCACTACACACAGTAGCTTGGCAGTGCTTTCTGTACATTCCTTATGAATATTATCATTTTCCAGTGTCTGTGTTAGACTTCAGCCTTAAACTGATCAACTTCAGAAATTTCTTTTGAGTTAACAACAGTAGCCTTATTATCTATTCCCTTTTATGTTTTTGAAAACTTTGATCAAGTCTCATGTTAGTCTTCGTGTGCTCAGACGGAAAAGATTACACTCCACATCTCATGAGGCCCCTAAACTCAGGAATGAGTCTGATTGCTCCTCATGCTCAAAAGTGGCTCTACTGTATATTTTGCTACCACAGAGGCCAAAACAGAGTATTTTGCATTGTGATCGTCACCACATAGTCTGTGTGTGTCACTTTTGGGTCCATAAAAAATGGATTAAACCAGTAAACTCCACAAACTTGGTTTTGTGTGCTCACAGTGATAAATGAGGAATCTGAAGGAAGTGGTAAACCTGAGGGTATGTCCTTTGTGTTATGCGTGCTATTTATTGTGAGGCATTACCCAGCTAGCTACCAGGGTATCTGCACTGCCAAGGAGGCACAAGGGAGGCGAACATCCAGAAGAAGGAGAAATACAAACTAGAAGAGGGAGAGAAACTCGGCACACAGATGACAGGATTAGAGTTACGAAAGCAAACACTCGGGACACCAGTGCAGGAAGAGATGGTACACAGCTGATAGGTAGCTGAAAGTGACACGTCAAATAAACGAGAAATGAGAAAGGACCATGGATGATTAGCAGGATGGCTCAAGACTTCCTAGCCAAAGGGTGGCAGCACAGATGTGTCCCAGCTGGTGCCGGGGGTACCTGACCACCTCTCAGAAGATGGATAGAGAGAAATGACTTGGAAGGAAATGTGGATTCCTAGGTGAAATGTAGAAGCACAAGGTCCTCAGCACCAGATTCATCACCTAGTATGTTATAAAAGTAGGAAATGAAGTTCAAATATTGGAGATTAAATTTGGTAGTCTGTGAGTGATAAGATGTATAAAGTAACGTAAGCCAATTGTTAGGTGTATGGTGATGAAGGAAGCTGACTATGGAAGGAAAAGCAAAATTATTTAAAACAGTAATTCTGCCGAAAATATTGTATATTGTTAAATGGCTCTACCAACCCAGTTCATTGAGAAAACAAATAACAAGGAGGTGTTTTATTTTTTTGGAGCTTGGAAAGATGTAAGAAATAAAGTAAAAAAAGAACTAAATAAAGGCAATAAAAGCACCCCAAATGTGAAATACACGGCAACCGCAGTCAATATTGTGCTAAATCAATCTCGACTCAAAGCATCTGAAATGATAAAATATCAAATGGGAAGTGAACTGAGGTAAAGGGGTAAAGTTATACAATTTACCTAAAAGCAGGCAGTAAAATGAGTGCATTTCAATGGGATATATGAAATATCAGATATTGGAAATCTGGGAGTAATGAATTCAATTTACAGCCAAGACAATGAAGTGTGGATTATTTATCAGTTGGAAAGTTTGAGATAATCTGGGGACAAATATCAAATAAAGAAATATGAAATAAAAAACAGTAAAATTCCTAGAATATTTTTTCATGAAAGAGAATCAGTAACTTATGCTTTATGGGACTGAATGGATATCCAACATGTGTTGAGTAAAGTAAAAGAATATGACAACATTATAACACAAATAAACGGACTAAAAGGATGAAAGGAAAAAGAGACAATGGAAAGGGTGCTGTTTGGTGGGCAAGAGGTCATCTACTGTACCATGCAAATAAATATGTCTGTAACTGGAATAATACAAAGAGCAGAAGCAGAAGTAAGATCTTTGTAATTAAACATAGAAGAAAAAGGGACTTAATGAAAATAGGAGACAGCAAACAATGGAAGAATGGAGTAATGAAAATTAACTACAGAAAACTGTAGATTAATATGTGGCATAAAGGAATATGAGAAAAGACTCCATTTCTCCTGACAAATCACATTGAGTTGTCTACAGCTAGGTAGAACTGAAAACAGCAAAGTAAAAGTAAAGAAAAAGAGATCAGATGAACAGTCCCTGATCTTCAGTAGTAGGGGAGAAAACAAAAACTGTCATGTTCTGTGTTGCACTGTGGCTGTAAAAATCATAATTAGGCATATAAATACTCTAGAAGGCTCCACTTTATAGTATTAGCAATATATTATTTTCTATGGACTGCTATAGTTTCATTTGTTTCTTCACATGTCTTTTCCTATTTAGAATGTTAAATGTTAACATTATTCAATGTCTGGTGAAATCATAAATAACATTCACCAGAGTCACAAGTGGTTGAGTCTTGCCTCTGGAAACACCGGCTACACGGCACAGAACAGCCCTGGACAGGTCACCACTCCGTCTAGTTATGTGCACTTGCACCCATTTGTCCAGACACACATGTACATAGGGGCAATTAAGCTAGGAGAGCCTATGTGGGGAATGGGAGGAAAGGTGGAGTACCTGAAGGAACAGAGGGAGTAGAATAGGCAAACTCCACACAGACAACAACCAGATAGACACCCTCTATGATATCATCACTACTAAGGTTAGTTTATTTTCTTTATTTGGACTTTTCTATTGTCTCTAAAATATAACTGCTAATAGGGTTAACACTGCACCTCTGAGCTCCAACAGAAATCCTGCCCCAGTCACCATCTGTGTGGACTTTGCCCATTCACTCCATGCCTTTATGGGTTTTCTCCAGCCAAGCCTGACTTTCCTTCCACATCCTCTTGACATATAAATTAGGTTATTACTGACACAATGTGAGGGTGAGGTGGATGTCCTGCCCATCCAGCGTTGATTTCTGCCTTTCAGCAGTGCTGCTTAGATAGGTTCTGGGCCTCCCCAAACTTGAATTTAAGTCAGTTTGTAAATGGATACATTTTCTCTTACACTGTTATTCTGCTATGGTGCTGGATTGTCTCTCTCTTACTTCTACAGATTTGATTTGTGCAAAGAGACATTTAGGCTCCACGTCTAATCAGTCACATCCACTGTAAGTCTACCATAACCTGTTGTCCTGTTAGCATGTACTCTGTATAATACGAATGGAAAGGAGCCTTTTATTTTGAGTATAGGCTGCAAACATGTAGCGATTCTGAACAGGAAAATGCGACACAGAGGAACGTAGCATCAAAGTAGCTGGCTTACTCTTACTCAGTGAATTTTAACAGCCTTGGAAGTGAGTCCCTTGATGTGGTCTCTCTGATATCCAATGCGAATACTGCTTGCCTTTTTTTGTTACCATTGTATATAATGTCTATGAAACATAAAATGTGGCTGCTCTGTGGTGCTTTCCCCTTGACACTTCCAGCTGAATATGCTTGCTATTCAGATTGGAATTTTACAGCTTGCCGTTATACAAACAAAGATATTAGTCAGAAGTGTTCAATCGAAAGTGAAAAAAACAGCTTAATTTAATGAATGTACTAAAACACTACTGAAATGAGAGCTTTACAAGTCTGACTCAAATGACCCTAACCCTAACATTTGATTGTGTGCTGTATGTAAGCAGCAGAGCAATTGCCTGAACCACTGCAGAGCTATAAGAAGTGAATACACAGTAGTAAATGAAATAAAGTAGACACCATTTGACAATCAAAGAACAAGGAGCTACCATGAAAAGTTCAAGAGAGGACTCCTTCACTCACCTGGGTACTCACATTAATGTGTGAATGTTGAGAATGGAGCCAAGGAGAGACCCAATTAAATTGTCAGACGTTTGTTTAATATAGCACCTTTCATAGTGACCTATGAACCTCAAGCGTAAAGCAGCACGGCCGAAATAAAGAAACACAAAACTATAGTGAAAGCACTGCTGCCTGGTGCAAGAAGAGATAGCAAATCTAAGAGGATACAGCACACTGTGGTGGAACACATCAGCTGGTTTGAGCAATGTTAAGTGGATAGGAGAAGATGCACCAGTGGAATTCGAGTCAGCTGTCAGGCTTCACTATGGTTGCCGTTTTACATTTGGCAATAATGAGAAAACCCAGGTGGACAGATGGCAACAATATGCAGACATTCTGGGATACGAGTAGAGTAGCAACAATAGTTTGAAAATGATAACACATGACTCCCAGGGGGTGTTGCAGCACCCCATATCTCAGATGCAACCTCACAGACACAAGTCCTGGCCTAATAAAAGGTTTATTAACACAAATACCTTGTACAAAAGGCACCAAAAGTGACATAAGCCAAATATACATTTCTTTCTTTATTTTTCCTTCCATTCCTGCAGGCAGGTTTCATCCTCTCCAACCCTACACTGGATGAGGTCGAGCAGCTCATTTAATCTTAGACCTAGGAATGTTTCCAGTGCCAGGGCATAGCCTGTTAGACATATACATACAGTACCCCCTGATTGCCCCCACGGAATCTGACAAGGCTGCCCTATCAAAGTCCAGTTCCCAGCATGCCATAGAGGTAACATCACTCAGGGATGCTGTCACCTAGCATATCAGGGTAGCATGTATTTCTGACAGGCTGTCTTCCTCTGTTCTTTTATCGTACCAGCCTCCTAGCCGAGTATTGTTCTTTTCCCTATTTCAGCTGGGATGACTGCCCATGTGCGCCACCATCACATTTACACCTTCAATATGATGAAGCAATACTGCTTTTTGGCTTTTATACTAATACAGAGGTATAATTCTAAACAATTTTAAATAAACATGAATGATTTTTAATTATCTTCATAATGTTGCTGAATACCTCTTCTGGTGCTGTCATTCTGTGTATCATTCTCCTCTGCTGCCCATCTGCAGGTTAGGTGGATTGGCCCTAGTGTGTGCTTGGTGTGTTCCTGCTGTGGATCTTTTCTATCTATCTATCTATCTATCTATCTATCTATCTATCTATCTATCTATCTATCTATCTATCTATCTATCTATCTATCTATCTATCTATTGTTCGGTGTCCTTGAGTGTTTAGAAAGGCACATACAAATAAGTAAAATATATTATTATTATTATGCATCCATCCATTATCCAACCCGCTATATCCTAACTACAGGGTCACTGGGGTCTGGTGGTACAATCCCAACCAACACAGGGCGCAAGGCAGGAAACAAACCTCGGGCAGGGTGCCAGCCCACCGCAGGGCGCGCACACACACAGACAGACACACACACACAACCACACACCAAGCACACACTAGGGACAATTTAGAATCAGCAATGCACCTAACCTGCATGTCTTTGGACTGTAGGAGGAAACCAGAGTACCCAGATGAAACCGACGCAGACACGCGGAGAACATGTAAACTCCACGCAGGGAGGACCCGGGAAGCAAACCCGGGTCTCCTAACTACGAGGCAGCAGCACTACCCACTCGCCCTGCCTTATTATTATTATTATTATTATTATTATTATTATTATTATTACCTATCCTAAGAAAGGACAGAGCCGACTTTACTTCCTTAGAAGGCTGGTGTCCTTCAACATCTACAATAAGATGCTGCAGATATTCTATCAGACTGTTGTGGCGAGTGCCCTTTTCTACACGGTGGTATGCTGGGGATGCAGCATAAAGAAGAGGGATGCCTCACGCCTGGACAAACTGGTGAGGAAGGCAGGCTCTATTGTAGGCATGGAGCTGGACAGTTTGACATCCGTGGCAGAGCGACAGGCGCTGAGCAGACTCCTGCTGTCACTGTCCAGCTCCACTGACAGACTGAGGAGATCATTCCTCCCCCACACTATGCGACTCTTCAGTTCCACCCAAGGGGGTAAACATTAATATTATACAAAATTATTGTCTGTCTGTTATACCTTCATTGTTATCCCTCTTTAATTTAATATTGTTCTTTATCAGTATGATGCTGCTGCTGGAGTATGTGAATTTCCCCTTGGGATTAATAAAGTTTCTATCTATCTATCTATCTATCTATCTATCTATCTATCTATCTATCTATCTATCTATCTATCTATCTATCTATCTATGTAGCTATCCATTTTCCAACCCGCTGAATCCGAACACAGGGTCACAGGGGTCTGCTGGAGCCAATCCCAGCCAACACAGGGCACAAGGCAGGAACCAATCCCGGGCAGGGTGCCAATCCACCGCATTCTATCTATCTATCTATCTATCTATCTATCTATCTATCTATCTATCTATCTATCTATCTATCTATCACTAAACAAGTTTCATTTAGTTGAAGGCTGTGACATCAGGATGGGATGACATTCGGTTCATTCAGGCCACCACAAACCCAACTTCAAATGTGTATACACATAAAACAATATACTATAAAGATGTTAGACCTGGCAGGTGCCCAAGCGGGACAGGCATCAGCTTTGTCAATGTTATTTTAACAGCCGGGGTACCTAGAAATGTGATGTTTCAGGACAATTATGTTATTGCTGTAAATTAGCTTAAAATGAGAAAAGAAATTGCATTTATTTCTGTAATTTACCCAACACCATGCACCATTAAGGTAAGCGGCATTTAGGATACAAGATGACTTGCAGAATCCACGTGCAAGAAGACACCATTGCTTGTTTTAAAATGTTTAGAGACTGTGGTCTGCTGTATGCTGCCAAAGTCAATAAGAGAACTGCACTTGTTTTTCCCAAATGACTTTAGTGAGACGTTTAAACATTTTGACAAAATTATCTGCCTAACTTGAGTATGTACCAACAGGATCTGACCTCATTTCTAAATGTGTTTACCCTGGCTAGAAAGTTATGCTTAAAGTAATTTGACTTATTAAACGCTGGTGTCATTTATGTAGTTAATGCTAAAGTGCGCCAGCTAAAATATACATTGAATGCAAATTATTAACTCCTTAGAAGATTATGAAAGACTTTCATGCATTGCAAATGCAAAGTCCCAGAGAATGGCTTCTAATTACTTTAGACAGAATTGACTCCAAATCCAAAACCTCCCAGAAGGCATCAGTGTCAAGGAGAAGTGGCCGGGTGCATCTTCATGTGTGTTTGGATTGAGATGTCCAAAGTGGCCTTAGATCATTTTTTAACTTGGTATAATTTATATTTTACTTATTTTCCTAGATGTCTGTGATGTGTTTTGAAACAATGTAATGAATCATAGATTGTTTAGATTGTATTAGATTGCAGTTGAGTGTTCTTCATCCTTTCATGCTGTCTGGATTTCAGTCCAACTGTAGCCAATAATTGGATTTCTGAAGCACAGGGGACAAGTCTGTCATGTCTGCAGTATGCGAGTCACTATGCAGTCATATCTTCCAGTAGAGCCATCTGGACAAATCTGAGGGGAAGGAGATCATATTGTCAATGCAGGTGATGCCTGACCTGACCACGTTCCCCTTGTAAATGGATTCAATGGTCGCGGCCTCTGAAAGAGTAATGTATTATGTGGTTTTTTCGGAATGAGTGTGTATGCATATCTAAAATACCAGACATTTTTGGTTTTTGTTCTTCAGAGGAATCTTACACATTTGAAGGGAATGCCAAGGAAAATCTGAACACATAGTAGAAGTGTAAGGAATGTACAATACCCAATGAACTCTTCCAGCTACGTGTCTGTCCTGCTTGTGAAAGTATTGTAAGGGAAACAAAAAAAATGTCTCTTTGCCTTTTTCTGAATGTTTAAGGATAGAGGGGCTTTGAGTTTTTCCTGCTTTGTTCTGACCTTTCATATCTTTAAAGATCTGCAAAGCATCCAAACGGTTTTTACCCACTGCTTCTTGGCAGAAACAAAAGGTGAGTGCTGTCAAGTAGATCAGGATCATTCTTGAATACGGTTTCATTTAATTCATCGCCCCCACCAGCATGCATCAGGGCCACAGCATCAATGTGCGGAGCTTAAATTTGCCATCTTGGATGTCTGAGTGATAATACATCATCCAAAAATTAAAATGTCTTTTATTCATATTATTTGAACTGGTAGAGCAAGGCTGACATTTCAGTCCATCATTTGCTCCAATTCATTATTTTTAGAAACATGGTCCATGTAGCAGAGAAAAATAGTGTCATACATTAAAAGGCTACGGGCTAATGTTGGATATTGGATTAAGTTAGTTGAGGTAGGGGAGCCACAATATTTTTCATATTAGCCAATGTTTCAAATAAAATCAATCATTCCCACAAGGAGAGCATTAAGAAGATTGGCTGAGTGGCATCTTAATGTACTTGTGACTCATTTTGTGTTACATGTTGTTGTGCCTTGACAACTGCAGTCGTGGGAGACCATTGTGGACCTCTTTAAAGAAGAGGTGACTCAGTGCCTTCAGACCAAATGTTTATTAAAGTGAAGGTCTCTATATATTTTTCATATACTGTACGTAGGACTTTTGGTGTTCAGTACCAGCTGAAATCCCTTATACCCTTAGTCCTGACCAGATTTTGGTCCATAAATATATATATTTGTATGAGATGCCAGTCCATTGCAGTCACTAAAAGTATGTGTTTTATTTCTAAATGTAAAACATATTACAGTATAATTTGCTAAAACGTGTTCAGGGGTGGCACTGCTGCCTCGAGGCCTGAGATCAGTCAGTTTTAATGATGGGCTGCGTAGGGCCTGTTCATGTGAGTTTTCTCCCGCAGCCCATAAATGTGCATATTATTACAATTGACAACTCTATAATTGTCCCAGCATGACACAGTGTTTATGTATGAGTGTGCCCTGTAGGGGACTGGCTTGAGCCTTCATTTTATTTTTTATTTTTTTGAGTGTGACTGTACTTGCAATTTTTGCAGCAGTTGCCATTTTGTTATTTTCTAGGTATGGATGTTGGGGTATTGTTTCTGGTTCCTGAGCATGTGACCCAGGAGGTCTTACAGTTGCATTACATCAGCACTTCCCACCTATCTTAACAGAAAATAACGCTGTTTGCATATACTATACGAATGACTGACATCCTGTATTGTGGAATTATAACTGATATGTATGTGTAATTCTAATCATCATCTCATGTCAACTTCTCAGCTGCCTTTACTGGTGAATATCGCAGCACAGTAAATACATTCATTTTATTAATTGACTTATAGATAATTCTTGTTATATGTTGTTATAATAGCAGACACAATGGAGTGTTGGGGAACCAGCAGTCCAACATTTAATCCAAGGGTAGTGAGGGAAAATCTGGCCAAACTACACATCACATGAGGGTGCTAAAACAAGGAAGAAATGAAGTGTTTCTGAGTGATCCTTCTCAGTCGTGGTTAGTCAGCAAGTTGACTGCCTCCTTCCAATCCTGGTTGGTTTTCTAGTGCTGATTCCCGTAAGAGGTGGGTCTTAACGATGTGGTCCCGGATGTGACGTCACTCGCCTTCCATTCGTGGTCACCCTGAACTGCAGAAGAAAGAGTAATTGTGTTTACATGAGGACCCCTTCATAGCTCAGGGTGGTATTGCTTACATGCATAGAACCTTAAGGAAGCCTCCTAATCACACATGCCTGACAATGTGTATTTGTATCTTGCTAGCATACTGAAGATCATGAGGATTCTTGTTATATGTATATTTGTGGATTATTTTGTCTGCTGCTATAACCCTTAAATTCTATGTGGGATTAATAAAGTATCTATCTATCTATCTATCTATCTATCTATCTATCTATCTATCTATCTATCTATCTATCTATCTATCTATCTATCTATTTGTAAAAGTGGTAGCACTTTGCTGGCGGCAGCAGTTTTGGGGTCATTTAGTCACTGAATCTCTGCTTGCAGTTTATTTTCTTCTTGTATTGCTGACTTGTTTTTTTTTTACTTTGATTTTTTGTTTTTATTTCGGTTCTGGCATTCTGTATTTTGACATTTGTTTTTTGGGAATGACCTTCAGCCTGTTTATGATTATTCTTTGTCTTCTCATGCATGTTCCGATCCATTTTTTTGAAGCACCCATTTAGGGACAAGCTCTGTTTTTCATCTGGGTATGATATTATGCTTCTGCTCCACACAACCAATAATGGAAAACTGGATTCAGATAATGAACGAGTGGATGTTAAAAATGTTACTCAAAAGACGGCTAACAACAATAAAATAAGCCTATTTGCATAACACTACACAGTTTTAATTTCCTGATTACTGTTCATGGCCTTTCAGTTTGTAGGTATAACAGATTTGTGTTTTGTACAGTGGGTAATCCTGATTAGCCCATCTAAGATGTTCACAAGAAATCACTTTCCATTTTTCTCCCACTATCTGCCTCAGTGAAAGTAAATTTGGTAACCTTGACCCAAGGGAACTGGATAAGAACTAAAGTAAGAGTAAAGTGTTGTAGGTTAAGCAGACCTTTCTAGATGAGACAGATAAATAAACAGACATTTAATTTGTCCCAAGGTAATTTTCAGTGTTACAGTAGCCTACACACATTAATACCAGTCAGTTATACACAAAGCTATACTGAGAACACAAACATTTAAACAGATAGATAGATAATTGAGTTTCATTTTGAATCTTCTCATCAGCATGTTTAATTTTTTTTAATGGCATTATTAAGGATGTCTATAGAAAGTCCATGAAATGCATAAAGTCCATGAAATGCATAAAAAATAAAGAAGTCAGAGATGCTGTTCTATGTATTACGTCCAATGTGTACAATGTAATGATAATGTGTGTGCAATGAAAGAAATATAATAACAAAGATTAGAACCAACCAGTATAAAGACATAAATGGCTTTCCCTCATTAAAAGACTTGAACTTCCTCAATAAATACAGTTGACATTGGCTTGTCTTTTCAATGGCATCAGCATTGTCAGTCCGGCTGCATCTCTACATACTTGAGCCGTCTCAGCTGTTTCTAAGGTCCTCTACAATGTTCTTGGTTTTGCTAATACTGAGCTTCAAAATGCCCTACCAACAAAGTCTTTCACTTGGCCTCTGTTTTCATCCTCCTGCCCATCACTTATGAACCCCATGAGAGCAGATTCATCTGAAAAAGTTCGCAGGTACACTCTCTCTGATTTGTATTTGAAGTCTGGTGTGTACCTGATGAATGTGAATGGGGCTAAGGCAGTTTCTTGTGGACCCTGATGAATGGTTTTACATATGCAGATATGCCTTTTTGATTCATAGATGTGTTGTATTGGCCAGTACCCACCTACAGAGGGCATTCTTGTAATGGCTGAATTGTCTTTTCTGTTATCTCTAGATGTTCTGTTTGTGTTAAAGTCTTCAAGTAGAAACTGACTGGTTAAGCCCATCTCAGACTTTAGATGAAAACCAT
This sequence comes from Polypterus senegalus, assembly GCF_016835505.1. Taxonomy (NCBI): domain Eukaryota; kingdom Metazoa; phylum Chordata; class Cladistia; order Polypteriformes; family Polypteridae; genus Polypterus; species Polypterus senegalus. The sequence continues at coordinate 92,820,976 of NC_053167.1, read as the reverse complement.
CTTCAGATGGTTAAGGTCAAGACAATTATGGCTTAAAGATTGAGAGAACTACAGTATGGCTTAAAGATTAACAATAACAATAGTTAAATTGTGACTTTAAGGAATTTGCAACATTCTTTTCAGCATGTTTTGGATTTCAGCATAAGGATAGACATTTCATGAGAAAGTAATAAAAGGTAATCATGCATCTCTAAAGCTAAACAAAGGGTAAATGTCTTATAAGTAGTGTTGAATATTTCTGCAGCATTTTTTTTCCAACCTTTAGTCATCTGAAGATAAACAATGCATAAGCTGTGTAATCTTACTCTAACCTCTTCCCATAATCAGTTTCAAAGCTCAAAAATGCAAGCTCATTTGGATGACATAAGCTACGCCACTGACTTTTTCAAAAGGATCACATTTTTCCAGAGCCTTCCAAAAGCATGATGAGGTCAAGTGGCATCTTTGAGCCAGTAGTTGGGGCAGAAAAAGTCTTGCCTTCCAGCCCCATTTGCTTATTGATCTTCCCCTCAAAGGCCACCAGCAGGTTAAGTGATTTCATGTCAGTGGTTGAGATCACTTTTCAAATGGGACCCTCCTGTTTCCAAGCCCCTCTCCACACCCCCTTTGGAATAGATAAGTATTTTACAAGAACTGCCACATGGCCAGAAATACGCTTTTGATCACATTGTTTTGATTAGCTGAGCCACTGAGGTCCTTGTGAATTTTACATTCTGCTGGAAGAGCAAATCCATTGCTCCCATCTGAAGATTCTGCTTAATGTTACAAGGATGAATTGGACACAAGAGCGCCTTCCCAGAATTATGTTCGGAATGAAGCCTTTATTTAGTGCAGAAATGGATGCTTGCCTTGTTGTCTGGAATTCTTTTTGGAAACCAGCTGGTAACATCTGAGTTTTTTTTGGCCAGTTTTAGACGCTTAATAAAATAAATAAATGCATTTTCAGCCCAGTAATTCTCCACATATGTGCAATGATTGTTCAGTAAGGCTGACAACATACTAATTGTGAACTAATTTTAAAAAATATTTACAGTATATAGAAAATAAAGCATTCTTGTTAAACGTCTGTGAATTATTTAAGGAAAAGTGCTGTCTGGACTTATTGCTTCTTCAAGTCTTCTTCATTTAGTAAATGTTCTTTGTTACTAAAACAAACAGTTTAACGTTGCCTTAGAAGCCATGTGACTAGGATTTTACCAGGCTCATTTCTTAGCGTGGGCTTGTGTTGTGGCTTTTCAAGCTATAAATCAGAGAAGAATTTCTTGCAGCTACATTGAGTTTTCTCACTAATCTACCGTGCTGCTCTGTGCAAGTGTTGCCAACATGGTGGCTCTTCACGTAGCATGACCATAACACAACTTTCAGCCCAGTTTACAATGTCTTGTGGGCCAGTCCTGTTTTTCTCTCTTAGCTGCACGTCATCTTATGCTTGTTTATTTGTAATTCAGCACTCCGGAGCCTCTCTCCAACACTCAGTCCTGGAGTTTGCTCTTGGATTGTGGTTTCTTTCTGGACATTGTCTTTTTGTTCCCATCTCACTTTGTGTAATCGACTCCAATTTTGCCCAGTCTTCTTATTCTGCACGTAGATACCCAAACCTCTTACTTTGTTTTATAAATTATGTTTTAGCCTTAGACTAATATGAAAGAAAAACTAGGAGCGGAAAGGATCAAGACAGGAGATGCTGTGGCTAAATGAGCAAAGATCAAAACCTCTTTCGACAAACCCCAAATGTGAAAAGAAAATGAAAGTTAACAAAGGCATGAATGAAAGCAGAAAAACAGAAGGCTTTTAATTCATCGCGCTAATTGTTTGGAGTTATCCGTATTCGTGGATAAAGACATAACATCAGCAATGCCATTGCTCTGATGACGTCATACACTGTTTGATTCTGGGTCCTTGCTAGGGAAACAAAATGTAAATGAAACAGTATATTATTTGAAAAATCCCAAAGAAATGTCAAAACAAGAAACTAACACCATAATCTAAATCTCAATGCTCAAAAACACCTCATAGGGCAAGCAAAATACAAAAAAAAGTTACAAAAATAACTAAATATGAAAGTAGCATATAACAAACCTAGTTTCAGTGTTTCAGTTTGTGCTCCGTTTCCATTTTATTTTATATCATGTCTTTGAATTGCTTCAGATATAGGAGTCACAGATGGTTATCCTTGATCATGTGTCCAGAAATATTCTTTGATATCCACATACAGTACCAAATAAAATCATCATTCTGAAAAAGGTACCTCCATGTCTGTCACAGATCAGCATTTATTTTGGCTGAGACATTCATTAAACCTTTAGAATTCTACAGTCAATAAGGTTTGGTTTTCTCAATCAGGAAGCCTAGTATTTAGAAGTTTCTCTGGCGTACATTGGTCACGCTACGCTAGTGCCCATATTACTAGCATTGATTCTGGGTTTTCAATTGTTCTAATCTTAATACATAAGTCCTAACAGCCAGTGATTACATTTTTATTTATTAAGTATGACAATAGAAAAATTTTCTTCTTTAATATGCGTGGCCCTGTATCTAATAAATTCTGAAGTGAAATGGTGGGCACCCAGAATGTTAGGTTATGCATCTGAAATATTAGGCCTATCAACTCCTTTTCTGTTTTTCCAACATGATAATAAATGTAGTCTATTTTTTACTTTTGCCTCAATTTATCTTCTAATTTTTTAAGTCACTGAAAACATTTGAATCTATAAATATATGTTTGTACCATTTAGCCTATAATTGTAATGAAGCAATTGAAGATATTGTGTATTTTAAACCATATGCTTGTTTTATTATATAAAAGGCCTTGTGATGACACATACAGAGAACGTCTGCCTTCTTTTTCAGTCTCCAGCTAAGATCTCTTCTCAAGGTGCAGAAATGGAATTATCCATAACCCTTTTTTTTGTCTTCCTTCCTATCATTTACTTTACTTTTCTTGCTCACTCTCTCCATCTATAAACCTTTTGCAGCACTGTATGTGATCCTATGCAAGGCAGCTTACAAATCCCTACCAATAACTTTGGTTATGCATCATGATGAACCCTCAGCACCTTCCTTATCATAGAATTCTATTTCTAGACATCTCTGTCTCTCCCCCAAAAAAACCAAACCAACAACATATTCAATTGAAATATGTGCACATGTCACACGATAGAGCTCTCCATGGACCCCTGCTGTCACTTATGTACAGAACTGGCCATTGCGACATTTGTGCATTCTGGGAGCTGCCTTCAGTGCTTGCCTTCTGGTTTGTAGCTTCCAGTTTTCTGTCTTCTATCCTCTGGATTAACTTTCCACACAAATCTTTCTCCTCCTAGACGTATCTTCTCTTTTTCTCTCTTGTTTCCAGGGAAGGATATTCTGCTCAGCATCGACTTTCATAGTCTTTTGCTGAGAAACTCCAAACTACCTTTCATTTAGTGTTCTTAATTTATTCTTTCTTGAGCATTTTGTGGCCATCTGGCACAAACATTAGAACATGGCTTTTCCATGGTGAAACTGGTTCAGGACCGCGTGGTTGATGATTAACAACATTACTCCACAGCCTCACTTTCAGGTGCTTCCTATTCTCTTTCTCCATTGATGGCCTGCTGTGGATGCACACATCCTCCTCTGCAGGCTCAGACACCCTTTTGGTTTCGTTTTTTTGAATTCGGCTTTGGTTGGTGGAATTGGGGGGTGTTTGTCATGGGTTTGATTAGTTGTTATTCGTTTTTTATTTATTTATTTTTTTGTATGTTTAAAGTGATCTGAATTGTTGTTTATACTTTCTTCAGCATTTTATTTGAATTAAAATGTGATCACAAAAATGTATAGAAAGACTGAGGTGTCAAAAGAGAAATCCTTGTTTCATACAATATAACTTAAGAGCAGGCTCACCAACACATTTCCAGGAGTGCCAAACAAGGATTCTTACACTTGAGGTCAATAGAGTCAGTTCATGAGCATGCTGGTCATTATTTTAAAGGCTATTGGACTGCGAGTGGTAGAGGACAGGGAGGTAGGCAGAGTTTGTCCAGATTGAGGACTTTGGAACTTTGGAGAAAGCAAACAAATTCTACAATCATCTCCTGTAATTGACTTTGCTTAGTTTTGCTGGATACATGTGAAAAAATACACCTCTAACACACCACTGACTGTCTTATGATAAGATATGCTCCTCCAAAAAACTGCTTTTCCAGAAATTAAGCAGAGAAAAGAAAACAAATTCAATAAATTGTCCCATCGTGAGGGTTATATGTGTGTGCGATGTGATAGACTGGTGCCATATCCAGGGCTGGTTCCTGTATTTCATGAGATGATACACCCTACAATCCTGAACTGGATTAAGCAAATTCAAGTGTAGACACATAGATGTATAAATATATTTCTTAGATACTTACTGTACTGTAGGAGAGAGAACGCTGTGGAATACGGACATCAAATGGAGATTATGATCGAAGGGTTTAAAATTATAAAATGAATTTGGGCAGTGAATTCCAGCTGTTACTTTAAAACGAGTTCAACAAGAACACGGGCACACGGTTGGAAACTTGTTAAGGGCGGATTTCAAACAAATTTTATTCTTTTATTCGAAGAACCGCAGACACATGGAATAAATTACCAAGTAGTTTGGTGAAGAGTAGTAGTTTAGGGACCTTCAGATCGTGACTTGATGTTATTTAGGAGGGTCTAAGTGTATAGGATGTACGAGCCTGTTAAGATGAATGGCCAGTTCGTGTCACAGCTCTTTTAATCACACTAAACCACACCTAGTGCCACCAATCGAATACATGTACTGTTGTAGGTAACAGGATTAGAGAATGTTGCCATAGTATGTTAGGCTGATAAAGCAGCTTTTGAGGAGAAGCTAAAAGTTGTGCAGAAATGGCAGGTTCAAAACCAGGCAGATGAGCTCTATCGATATTAATACGCAAAGTCACTGCAACACTATGGCGTGAATAGCCTACAATATCTATTTTACTACTGATGTAGCTTTTCTTTAACACAAGGCATATTTTTCGCCTTTTTAATAATAATGGCATATTTTTGTATTCACCATGTTGCAGATGTGTAGATCAATGATATGTAATTGTACAGTTTCTTTGTCTATAATTTAAAGACATCACATACTGTATATACTTCAGAATGACCACAGGCATCTGTAGAGCTAACATTTAAAAATGGTTAATTCAATATCATGAACATAAGTGTGATCAAAATGTTGTATTCAGTTTAACTGTCTGCTCAAAATGATGGATGGTCAGATAAATAAAATCCCCATGCTGTAGTATAAACTAAGCTACAAAAAAAGTAACAAGGCTCGAGTTATTCTGAGCTAGAAGTCTCAAGAGACTTCATAAATGTACAGTGAATTAATGTTCACATTTTGTAGATGGATTTCTCATATCATTAACATTTAAAAGCCATGCATTTGGTCATCAGCTTAATGCAAAAAAATAAATAACATTCAAAAGAGCTTTGAGACCTATGCTATGCCTTGCTGACCATTTACAGTGCTGTCCCAGTCGAGTATTTCCAAATGAAGGCCTGCTCCCCCAACTTTGTCATTTGCAAACACACAAAGATTTCCTCGGTGGTATCCTGTCATAAATTTTGCCTTTTTGAAAATATACATAGCACATGGAATGTAGAGTTGAACAGACTGGAGGTGTCATTCAAGTTATCCAACCTTTACTTCATAAATAAGAGCGCAAACCACATTTATGTCTGGGCCTTTTGCTTGTTGCGCAAGACAACAAATAAATCATATTCATTAGTCTGAAACTTATAAATGGAGAGACTGAAACCGGTTTTGACATGTGGCCGCTGGTATGCAGTCACAGGAGCAAAAAAAAGAGATGTAGGAAGGCAGGTCTGAATAGGTGTTAAATACTGGCAAATCAGGCCACCGTCTCTGCGAGATTTTAAGGAGCAAAGACTTCCAATGATGGCCAGCAGAGTTCATGGACTGGGTTGAAATTGCCTTGTCCATCCATCCATCTTTGCTTCATCCAGTAGTCTGTCTTCAAATTTCTATTGTACCATGGTTGGCAATATCTAATGGCATCCATTCTTCCAGTGTAACTGGCTGTACTTAGTCTTTCCACCTTGATGAGTTTGACAACACTGTAAACTCCCACTAACTTAGTTTTCAAACAAGTACTTCAATCCCTATGCTCTGCTACTGGACGGGCATTTCCTCTTACATTTCAAGAGCTCTACCTCCATTATCTTGGGGGTTGGAAGTGTTTTACAGCCATAACTTAATACCTTCCTAATTGATGCTTTATAGAAAATTAGCTACATTATCTATTAAAGACAGGTAGTATTATAAATGTGAAAATATTTGATATTTGATACATTTTGCTTAAAATGTACCCTCAGCATGCTTCTTACACCTTTCTTTGGCTTCCTTGTGTGTCTCAACCTCTCTTTCACGGTGCTTCCTCTGTCGTTTACATTCCTGTAAGGCCTTCTTCTCGGGATCTGTCATTTTGAAGTGCATGTCTGCTTTTTGACTAATACCCACTGTGTACACTTCATTAGTATTTTGGTGAATCCTTCCTGTGTCTGAAGTCGACTCTCAGTGTTCCTCCTACACCTCTTCCTTGGTATCCTTCTGTGTACCAACCTGTCTTGCCCAGCACTTCCTGTCTTGATCGCATTCCCGTAAAGTCTGCATCTTAGACACTGTCATTTCGAGACTCTTTGTTTGGCTGCTGTCTGCTTGTTGAGTACTGCCAATGGTGGACAGGCTCCCATTACCTTCTGGACAAACCTCATTTGTATTCACAGTTTCACATTTTCAAAGTATCACGAGTCTGCTCCTTTTTCTAACAGTTGGTGCTGTGCGAATGCTTTACAGGTATGGTGAGTTCATAATCTCAACTCCATTTTCTTACCTTTTTTCTATTCTGTCATAAAACATGAAACATCACACAGATGGGCCACTCTTCTGTTTGTAAGGTCAATAACATCAGTAACATTTTAGGTATTGTACTTCTGGGTAAGCGTTCTTTTAGTTGACAAAGCCTGTCCCTGTGTTGCTGGGTACATCAGACTACAAGACTGACAGTCACGGGGCACAGCACTACTCTCTCCAGCTTGCTAGAATTATGTAAGTGAAGTCTGTGACTGAAAATTCCTGGAAGATTTGTGAATGTGTCACTTAACCTGCCTATGCTTGAACCGTAAAAAAATAGAAGTACTATACTGTTGAGGGTGCTATATACTGTATAATAATGGTTGCTTGTTTGTTTATTAATTAGCTTACATGTTATACACTGGGCAGCACAGTGGTGCAGTGGTAGCGCTGCTGCCTCACAGTTAGGAGACCCGGGCTCTCTTCTCGGGTACTCCCTGCTTGGAGTTTGCATGTTCTCCCCGTGTCTGCGTGAGTTTCCTCCCACAGTCCAAAGACATGCAGGTTAGGTGCATTGGCGATCTTAAATTGTCACTAGTGTGTGATTCTGTGTGTGTGCGCTCTGTGGTGGGCTGGTGCCCTGCCTGGGGTTTGTTTCCTGCCTTGCGCCCTGTGTTGGCTGGGATTGGCTCCAGCAGATCCCCGTGACCCTGAAGTTAGGATATAGCGGATTGGATAATGGATGGATGGATGTTATACACTAGATAGGCAAGTCCAGTTGCTTTGTCAAGCTGGCTATGATAAATCAGATGATTGACAGTTTATTTCCCATCTTCAGCTCTGTGCATATCCCTGTCTCAACCTAAAGAAGCAAGGCTACCAATTTTGGCTACCAAAGATGATGAAAATGGCATTGCATGTTATTATTATATTAGCAGGTTCCGAGCTGACAGATTTGTAACTGGACTCACTGTGTAAAATGAGAACCTTCTTATGTGAGAGGCTGATGTTTTCACTTTTAGAGGGTGAATGTCTCTTTTGGGTTCTTGCTGTTTTGCTCAGCCCTTGTCAAAATAAAGCCCAGTAAAGTTACAATGATCTTTTTCTCATTCTAAAACTGTCAACCTCTGTTGAATAATACAAACAGACAATATCCATCTTTCTTAAACATAGCCGTAGGACATCGATCCGGAAAGTTGCAGGGCAGCTTGTAAAATGCTTGTAGAATGAGCTCTGCAAGTCTCACGGTAAAAAAAATATTAGTTGTAAAAATTCCAAAAGGAGAAGAAAACAGCGTCCGCATTCAGGTCTGCTATGACCTTATTAAACTAAAAATAAATGAAATTGCTCAAGAGTAATCCCGGCATTTTGCTCTCTTCTGTAGATACTTATTTGGTTTGTTTTTGTATTAAACTCCTCCAGGCCCTGTCATAGCTGTATTTTCCATGGATCACTTAATACAGGCTTTATTATGTGTACCGTGAGCTTCTGCTTATCAGACCTGTTGGAGCATGATGGGTCAGCACACTAGGAGGGGCTCTGCAACAATAACCAGAAACAGATTATTTCCCAATCCTAGGTACATTTCCCATAGTACTAAGCCAAGGCACTAGGGGTAATTCATCACGTTATTTTAAATCCAGGCACGCAGATGAGAATGGTGATGCTTTTCCTCAAAGGAATGGTTAAACACAGGTGATTGGATCCCAAAAACAAATATAATTTGATCAAATAAAATACAATAAGTCTGGATCAGCTTCAAAAGGCATCCATAGAAGTGTTATCCTGTATGGCATCAATAATTTTACAGATCCGCATCTCTGGGATATTAAACTCTGCCAGATCCACAGTATAAAAAGGGTCTCTTTAACCCAGAATGTGCCCCCCACCTCAGCTCATCCAGCTACATTACCTTTGACTCCCCAGTGCTGATTACAAGCATATGCTGATCAGACTTTTACAACTTTTCCTGGTTGGAAATGTTGTCGAGCTCCAATGTTAGCTCATTTTAATATGATGTTATTAGACAAAAGCAGTGAAATACATGCATCTACGGTCCTAAAAAAAAGTTGGTTCATATAGAAAGAGTGTTGGCAACACATTCTTTCGTTTTCATCATTAAAAATGGCACATTACGGTGATCACATTGCTGATCTACCTTTCCTAAGTAGTGCTTTTCAAACAAACACTGATCAAGAGACATATGGCCGGAAGTTGTCAAGTATTTCAAGATCAAAGTTTATTGTTTTGACAACATATACTTTTGTTTTCAACAGTATCAAATACAGCGTCACATTGATCACATTGCCGATGTAACTTTGTTAAGCAGTGATCTTCAGTGAATCATTGATATAAGGATGTAAAAGCAATACTTTCATATGGTCAGAAGTTTTGACTATTTTGACGATTTTCTGAAAGTCGTCGTATATTTCTCTGTGTAAAAACCAAGATAAGGCTAAGCACGTTGTTTTAAGACAGTAAACTACTGAGCCTTTCGCACTAGGGATCGCTAGGGAGTGGAGTGTGTGACGCAACCAAAGGCTAAATATTAACAGCTGTAAACTCTCTGCCAGATGTTTGCATACATAAAAATTCATAATTCCTTCGCGATTCTGAACATGTATGTGACCATCACATGCACTTGTCGTTCCTGCATTCTGTATCCCACACTTGATACTCTCCTTCTTCCTATTATGGTGTTCCTTGCCATATCATCAGCCTCTGCGATTTGGTTGGCACTTAGCAGTTGTCACTGGTGTTTAGTCTTTCTGCAATTGTAGCTGCATTTTTCCAAAATTGTCAAAGTTCAGCAGCTCTGTCTTAAAATTGGGATTCAACAAAAGCCTGACGCACCAAAATGATTCCACAGACAAAATATCTTTGTTTTTAAAAGTTTTAGTTAAAATTCAAAGTAAAACAGTTCACACAAAAAAAAAATTAAAATAGCAAAAAAAAAAAAAGAAAAATTCTTGTTAAGAAAAGTTCTGTTCAAAGGTTAAATCTTGTTACATTCAAACATGTCTGAACCATTTGAAAATGACGACGGTGAGAAAACTGTGTGCTTATCCCATTTCTGAGCTGAAAATAAGTATTTTAAGTCCCTGTGTACCGAGACCTGTTCTAAACAACAACTGACTCAATTATTACATTGTATCTTAGTTATACTGCAGTAGGCTGGTGCCCTGCCCGGGGTTTTGTTTCCTGCCTTGCACCCTGTGTTGGCTGGGATTGGCTCCAGCAGACCGCCGTGACCCTGTAGTTAGGATATAGAGGGTTGGATAATGGATGGATGGATGGATGGGTGGATAATGGATGGATCTTAGTTATAACAAGAAAGTTCTATCTCTTACTAACTTATAGGAGGAAGAGACTATACTCAGCAAAAAAAGAAACGTCCCTTTTTCAGGACTGTGTATTTCAACAATAATGTTTTAAAAATCCAAATAACTTTACAGATCTTCATTGTAAAGGGTTTAAACAATGTTTTCCATGCATGTTCAATTAACCATAATCAATTAATTAACATGCACCTGTGGAATGGTCGTTAAGACCTTAACAGCTTACAGAAAGTAGGCATTTAAGGTCACAGTTCTAAAAACGCAGGACACTAAAGAGACTTGTCTACCGACTGTGAAAAACACCCAAAGAAAGATGCCCAGGGTCCCTGCTCATCTGCGTGAACGTGCATTAGGCATGCTGCAGGGAGGCATGAGGACTGCTGATGTGGCTAGGGCAATAAATTGCCATGTCCGCACTGTGAGACGCCTAAGACAGCGCTACAGGGAGACAGGAAGGACAGCTGATCATCCTCGCAGTGGAAGACCAACACCTGCACAGGATCGGTACATCCGAATATCACACCTGCATGACAGGTACAGGATGGCCACAACAACTGCCCGAGTCACACCAGGAACACACAATCCCTCCATCAGTGCTCAGACTGTCCGCAATAGGCTGAGAGAGGCTGGACTGAGGGCTTGTAGGCCTGTTGTAAGGCAGGTCCTTACCAGACATCACCAGCAACAACGCCGCCTATGGGCACAAACCCACCTTCGCTGGACCAGACAGGAGTGGCAAAAAGTGCTCTTCACTGATGAGTCACGGTTTTGTCTCACCAGGGGTGATGGACGGATTCGTGTTTATCGTCGAAGGAATTGAGCACGTCTGGGACCTGTTGGATCGCAGGGCGAGGGCTAGGGCCATTCACCCCGGAAATGTCCAGGAACTTGCAGGTGCCTTGGTGGAAGAGTGGGGTAACATCTCACAGCAAGAACTGACAAATCTGGTCCAGTCCATGAGGAGGAGATGCACTGCAGTACTTCAAGCAGCTGGTGGCCACACCAGATACTGACTGGTACTTTTGATTTTGAGCCTCCCTTCATTCAGGGACACATTGTGAAACATTTTTAGTTTATGTCTTATGGTGTTGACTCTTTTAGTGTTCATACAAATATTTACACATTAAATTTACTGAAAGTAAAAACAGTTGAAAGTCAGAGGATGTTTCTTTTTTTGCTGAGTATATATCATTGTCTATGAGTATGGAATAAATTTATATTCTATTCAAATTAAGCAAACATTAATATGAGTTTAACTCAAAACTTTAACTTTCTAAGATTGGCTCTTACAGCCATTTTACTTCTTTTGCCAACCAGTTTTCCGTAAGAAAGCCACAAATGCAGCTCAGTTTGTCAAGATTTATGTTACCTCCGTTTTTTTTAATTCCCAGTACACATTGGATCATAAGCTTTCAATCAAGTCCAAGATCAAGGTTTTAGCCCCAATAGTTTACAAGTAATCGCGTGACAGATGGACAGACCATAGCATTTTTATATAGAGAGACTCATTCAGTTTTACATTATTTAACCAATTTAATGCTGTTCAGGTTTGAGGGCCCAGAGTCTATACCAAGGTCATCAGAGACAATGCCAAAACCCGTCATGGATTATTGACAGTTTATTGCAGGGCACACACATTGGGGGTCAGTGTTGAAATGTGAGTTAACCTAACATCCATGTTTTAGGGATATGGGAGGAAAACCAGAAGACTTACACACCACAGACACATGAGAAAGTGGAGCCTCCACATAGACACTGACCAGACTAGAATTTGAACCGAAATCTCTGGATCAGTGAGACTCCAGCACTAAGCGCTAATTGAAATTTCTTGAGTATTTACTGAGAGGGGGGATGCCTTGTGATTGAATGAGGCCATGATATATTGTCCTGAACAATTTACAGGTATAATCTATTCATAAAGAGGACTAAATAGGTGTGAATAGTTGCACAAATGAGGTGGGGGGGCTGTTTTCTGGACAGCTGAAGTAAAGCTGTGGTTCAGTTCACACATGTCTAAGAAATCAGTATTGATAAGGACTAAATGCGTTTGAAGTTGAAAGTAAAATTGGGTCAAAGTTAAAAGTCAAAAAGACTGGAAAATAAGTTGGCATCGAAATTTGTTTTATTAAACTAATAAAATGTCTTTGATTTGTAAACAAAGTTTGGACAATAATAGAGCATAAGCTTCAGTCTAAAATAAGACACATGGAATCCCGCTGTGAGTCACATGCATAGATGTAACCATGACCCCTTCGCAACACATGGCAAAAATAACAGATAACATCTAAACAGCAAGTATAAGCAAAAACAAAATTCAAAAATTGGAAACACACAGACCTCCATGTCTTTAAATAAAGGTGGCTTATATAGAGCAAGCTGAACACTTCCATTTTGGCTACACATTCTTTTGTTTCTACTGTAGTATGAAGAATGCCACCCACAGTGAGCACATCTCCGATGTAACTGTGATTAAACATTAATATAAGGATGTAAAAGCAATGTTTGCATATGGTTGGAAGTTGCGCATATTTGGCGATCCCCTCGTTTGTTGGTATACATCTGTCACTTGTTGTTGTTCTTGTGATGCTGTATCATGGAGTTTGTGTGGCATATCAGTGAGCCATAGTATTAGCCAGGTGCTCATCGCCTCTCTATTTAGGCTTACTTCGCATTGTTCTTTGTCACTGAAGTGTCCCCTGTGTTTGTCTTGATGCTCAGGAGATGTTGCCAATGAAGTCCTTTTCCATGCCATCACAGTGTGTAGCACGGCGATTACGCTGGTGTGAGGACAGGAGCACAGATCAGTTTGCGCAGGCATTTGTCTGTCACTGTTACATATGCGTTCTTTTTTCTTGATTTGATTTTTAGCAGATGGTATGCTGTTCATCGTTTTCTTACCATGAGCTGCCTGAGCAATACACTTTACAATCTTTTTCTTTCTGCCATGTCACCCTCTCAAGCAGTTTACCATAAAAAAAAGACACAAACCCTGATGATGCTGCTACTGAAATTATTTGCTTCACTAGCATGTATCACGACATAAGCTTTTGATTAAGACAAAGATCAAGGTTCTAGCCCCAGTGGTTCACGATCAAATGGCATGACAGACAGACACAAGCCTTACCATTTTATATGAATAAATGACAAAGGTTAGCATTTCAGTTTGTGACATTTGGAATATTTGTGGTATGTCTTCCTTGACTGGGAAGATCAAATGCAGTTTTATTTGGGACTGGAATCCTCATTTTACATATTCAGATGAAAAGGTTTTGCTAAGAGGCTCATCCACTAAATTCTTTTTTGCAGACCCCATACAAAAGATTTTCTTTTATAATGGTGAATTTTATTTTTTACATTTGGAGGACAAGTCAATTGTTCAGGGTTAAATATTAAGTAAGTACTAGGAATTCAATCTGTGCCCTTGTGGTTTCCAGTTCAGTTCCTTAACCACTAGGCCACACCAGTTTTCCGGCCATAATACGGCGTTGAGCCTCATTAATAGGCTTGAAATCCCAATGGTGTGTTTAGCCAGTCAAAGCTGTGGAATCTCAAGGACTGGCTTGGTGGGTGGGTAAAAGTGGGAAGCTAGTAATACCCTGTGTTTGAACTCTTCAAGTTGAAAGTAAAGGTTTGGATTCCTTTTGTGTTCTGCTACTCTGTGCATACTCTTATTTTGTTGAAGTATTCCCACTCAGCTTGACGATTTGCTGTTAGTCTGATTAGTAAAGCCATCAATGCATCTTTACATGTTCTGTGAATTGTGAATCACTGTTGCACTGGCTGGCAAGGCACTGCTACTGGCAGAGGCACCACCAGGTTGGCAAACAGGCAACAAGACCTCCAGGTAAAAGAGAGAGACACATTGGTCACAGAAAGTGAAATATAAATTTCAAAGTTAGGATGAGAGACGTTTTGAGGTAAGGTAGTTATTCTCACTGATCATGCCACCAGAGAGTGGTGATGTGTTGCATGTTGACCAGCACATCCACACGAGAGTTTCACTGTACTCTGTACATGTGACAATATTGATGCTGTGGCCCTATGAGGAGTTCCTGCATATACAAGTGAAGTATGGGACTGGTAGGGTATGTGCCCTAGTACCACATTAGGCAGTGTAATCAGCACAAACCAGCCATGACAGGGGGCAGGTAACCCCCAGCTATTGACAGGAGTTACTGACAGCATAGGAGAGAAAGTAGGTTAGAAAAATAAATAGTCCCAGCCATTGAAAAGCAGAACATGTTGCCCTTTTACGCGTAGTAGGGAAAGAATCGTCAAGAAGACATTTGTGAACCTCCAACAGTCCAGAACTTGAGTTACTAGAACCAACTTGCCACTGGCTGAGACGCTGTCTGAGAGACTCAGATTTTAAGGGAACTTAGAACTCAACAGTTTGGGGACACAAAAGGCCTCTAGCTTGATTTCACTGAAGTAGACATAAAACTGGTCTTGACCCAGGAAGTGATTGTAAAGCTTAACTAGAATTGACCCAGTGATGGGGTTCATTTGTGCATTAGAACCAAAGGCAAATGAAATCTGAAGTCAGTGGAGGATTTTAGGACAAGTTGTAGAGAGGTAGAAGTGAGATTCTAGAGAAAGAAAAAGAAAGATGGGTAAATGGAAAAGCCACTCCACCTGAGAGACAAGGTGCAACATCCTTATGAAAAAGCCTACTGGTCAGGTCGCACCTGGAGTGCTGTGTATAGGTTTGGTCTTCATTCTGCAAAAAGAAAAGCATAGTAGCACTAAAATAAGGACAGAGAAGAGCGACTAGGCTGATTCCCGGGACTACAAGGTATGAACAATGGGAAGACAGTGAAGGAGTTGAACATTTTCAGTTTCTGCAATCAGAGATTAAGAGTAGACATGATTAAAGTGTTTAATATTATGAAAGGAATTAGCACAGTGGATCTAGGTGGTTACTTTAAAATGAGTTGTTCAACAAGAACACAGGGACACCATTGGAAACTTGTGCAGGGTAAATTTCACGCAAATGATAGGAAATTGTTCTTCACACAAAGAACCCTAGACACATGGAGTAAATTACAAAGTATTGTGGTAGAGAGTAGCGCTTTAGAGATCTTCAGATCTCAGCTTGATGTTGTTTTGGAGGAATTAGAAATGACTGGTGAGCATTTTTGGCCTGAATGGCCTGTTCTCTTCAAAATGTTTCTAAAGTTCTGATGCGAGGCAGCAGGGCTGTTATTCTGCTTGTTTCATTGCTACTTTAATTTCTTCCACTACCCATCCCTGTCTTGCTTTTATTATTTTTAAATAAATGTGCCATTTTGTTTAATTTTGGTTTTTCTGGACAAATTCTGGGAATGGAGGGCTCCTCCTCTCACAGCAATCTCATAAAACCAGATGTTGAACTCTCCTATTCGTTCTCCCATTCAGTGTTTGGTATCTGTTGCGACTTTGGATGTGATAACCATGGCCAGTTTTAGCTGTTTTTATTTACTGTCTCCAGTTCTTATAATTCCGACATCTTCCAAGTAAACATAGCACAAAGTTTCAGAATCATTTTCATAGCAAATTCTTTCAAGAATATGTAGAATTTGCTTGGGTGATGAAATAAAAGTGTAGTCATGTTTTTGTTTGGAACTTCTGACATTACACCACAGAGAGGTGTAAGTGTTTCTGCCGACAGGTTGCGGCCGAACTTTTATTTCTCTGGAAGCCAGACTTAGAGTGAATGCAAAGCCAGCAAAGTGTACCAGACGCTGTGTAAACAGTATCTGGCTACGCGAGACGACACAGTTCTCTTTGTAGGCCCACCTTGCACCTTTTGCTGTCAGGTAGGTTCCACCTTCTTCAATTTCAAAAAGGGAATTATAAACATTAAAAGCCCTGTTTATGACATTTTAAGAAAATATTTGTTGTTTAAAATATATCACATGATTAACTCTGAAGGAGATTTTTGGCCTTTGGGAAAGTGTCACTATGCTTACAGCAAAAAAAACCCCAAAAAACTGGCATACACACCTTTCCAAGCCATTTTCCCTGTATAAATCACAATCATCTTGCAAATGCACATGTGAACGTGCCTCGAACCCCAGCCGGCTGCCACCCTGGAAAAAACAAATATGGACTATGCTAATGAACCAAGTACATATGCAATCACGATGCTGCAGACCTTCACTGGCTGGCAGAGCTGCCTCCTACGTGATGTGTCCAGACACTGCCATCTGCTTTTGATGAGTATTAGGGTGTGTTACACACGGCATTGAAGTGCCACTCTTCTGCACTGTGGGGGTCAAGGAAAGGTGGCAGTGTCTTAGTGGGTAGTCACTATTACCTGGCACAAGTAATAACATGATTGCTATTACACTCAATAGTATAGTTCATATGAAAAACAATTGTTCAGCCAGTTACCTTACCAACAAGCCAGCCGTCACATACAGCACCTTCAGTGAGTCGCCTTCCAACAGTACTTTAACTCAAAATAAATGAATCATAGTTTGACTAAGGCCACCAAGCCACGATGTTTGTTAGTCACATCTTGACATCATGGAAGACTGCTTACAGTTAACAAAGGTAGCGTCATTCTTACTAGGTATGCTTATTACAATATGAGTGCTGTTGATTGCCACGGTTATGTTAGGAAGACTGGACACTGCAGCAGATTTTCTTTTTATGTTGGCATGTACAACCAAACCATAGGGAAGCTGAATGTTTCTGCAAGCACGGCAGGCATGGCTGAGCTGAAACTTAGCTGAGATATTCCTGACCTGTTGGCCTGTTCTCTCTAGTAGATGTCTGTTGCCAAAAAACCGAGTGTTGTTAAAGCCTGAATATGAACAGACAGAGCCTGATTTTGGGCCAATTCAACGCATAGTTCCAAAGGAATTATTCCAAGTCAAAATCAGCTCATAAGCCAGTTGTCATCATGGGCAAAAAAATCTGACCACTCATTAAAAGCTATGGGACCTAAAACCATAGATAGATAGATACTTTATTGATTCTAAGGGAAATTTAAGTACCAGTAGCCAAGAATTAGATACAAACTTTAAAGTACACACCATACAAGTAACATTAAGTAAGTACCGGATGTGAAATACAATCACTCTACACCGGGGTTAGAATCTTATGGTCCAATACAGATAATGTAGATGGTGCATGCAATAATGCCAGTGTAATGGGAATTATGCAAATACTACTTCCACCAAAGAGACAGGAGGCACATAATATCAAAGTGACAGATACTAAAGTGGCATAGTATTAAAGTAAAATAAAATATGTGACATGGCTTATGCTGATAGGCTAACTTGTTTAAAATGAGACATTATTGAAAAAGGTTATACAGTAGTGACCAAGTAGTAAGATATCAGATGTAGTGCATATCTAATACAGCTAGTATAGCTTATGAGCAGAGACGAAGCGTCAGGCCCCGAACTTAACCAGTACCATTGGGATATTCTTTAAAGAGTGTCAAACAAGCCATATTGTGTCAAACCATTGGGCAATGAGTAGGCTATAGGAAATGTTTTTACTGCAGTTTGGTTTTTAATCCTGAGAAGTGACAACACGTACCCAATGTAAACTAATAAAAAAAGAAAAAAGTTCTCGGGTGCAAATATGCATCATTGGCCCTCTTAAAAGGGAACTAAGATAGAGTCTGTGCATCATATTCATTACTTTTGAGTTTTAATTTGTCCGACACGTTAAGGCGCATTATAATAACAGCTTGGTAATTAGAATTATTATACATGTGAGTTGTCATTTACAGTAGCTGGTTTGGCTCCATTTCCATACTTGATCATGGATGTTGTTGTTGTCCACTTTCTCCAAAATGTTGTGTACGGATGGGTCAGAGTTGCCATACATAAGTTTACCCATCAAGTTTCCTTTCATAAATCCCAACTTTTGTGTGGAGAATTGCATAGGCCCATTTCAAGGTTTTTCTTGTGTGTGAGCAAGTGTTATAAGTCTGACCTCTGGCCTTTCAACAGTTCTTTGGGGTGTTTTACTTTTCACAGGAGTGTAAATGCATGTATAGTTTTCCCACAATTTTTGGCCCCCCCCACGCCACATTCAGCCCCATGCAGGGAGGTGAGAAGGAGAGTGTGGTGGGTGAGTAGATAAGAGGGTCCAAAGCCCATATAAATAGATCCAGAACCGGCCATACAGTTGTGGTTTTGTCACTTTATTTGTTCTTTGTGTTCTCACTGTGTTTACGCCACCCTTGCATTTATTTTTAAGGTTTATATTAATTTACTTTTGCCCTCCTTGGGCGTTATCACAATCTTCACATCTCATCAGCTAACTAATCTAAAGTGTATGGATCTACAAGCCCCTTAGAGTCACTGCACTTTATACAAATTCCCTGTCCACCCTCTTACAGTCTGATTCTTGTCACTTTTAGCTCCCCACCCAAGACTCTTCCCCATGTTAGGGGTTTATATTGTACCTTATGGAATTATTTCACCATCTGGACAGGGTTTCTTGCCAAATCAGACCATATCAGATACTCAAGAGCCAACATGCAACACTTGTCAGACACCTTGCTATGACATTGGAGAACACATTACTGCATTCTTTATTTTTTAAAAACAGAAAACAAAAATCCTAAAAACATTTAGATTCCCGCCGCAAACAAGATCTTGCATTAATCTGTCTTGAAGAATGTGTGGTCACATTGAGGGAGCATTCTGTTATTCTGAAGACATAATGGAAGAAGAGACACAAACCTAGAACGTGGAAACTTACGAAGCATCCAAAGTGACATTGGTCATCCCCTTATATTCATTTGTAAACAGAATTCTAATAACTGAATTCAATTTTCAATGGATTTAACCATATACAACTAAACATGTCATTGTACATGTGACTGAGGAAAGTTCAACAGAACCGCCTCTCTATTTATGTATTTTAGCAGATAATGTTACAGGAAAAATGTACAAAAAAAAAAGGTGGATAGATGGATGTTCTCAAATACTCTAACACAGCCCCTGAATACAGTATATCCAAACATTTTTATTTGAATTATGATTTTAAAAGACAATTTTCTTTCACTCTTTACACTACAGATGAATGAGTTCCTCACTGGGTTCTTTGAGAAGAAACATTCTGAAGATGTACTTGGGCCTTTCACTGACACAGTACTGTCAATGGAACTCATTCTGGGGTTAAAAAAAGAACCGTTAAATTTGAAGATGATAAGTAAGGTAAAAACCAGGGAAAGATTTATATTGCATATGAAAGATTCCTCTCATTCCTTTAGACTAGGCACAAGCACCTGGCAATGATTAGCTTATGATTCACTTTAGCTACATATAGAGGCTGGTTGTAAAAATATGAACAGTATAACTGTTTCCTGAGTTTGTGCTGACAGCAGCTCCCCAGGGAGAGAATGCTGCTCAGAAACACATGGCTGCACACTGGGCAGCATCCAGCGGCTGGATTAGTGATATTCAAGTCCGTATGAGTGCTGCAGAGCAGCTGATAGAGGTCATACGATAGGGTTCATGTGCGCATGAAGGCAAGATGAAATACATCGGCAGCTGAGCCAACCAGCAGTGAAGTATTTACACGCTGGGCCAAAGAGGTTTGCTTTGCATCCTTAGTGAGTCTGCCGTGTACACCTGAAAGTGTTTGCTCTCCAGTAACATGCCCAAATCCTGGTGCAGCTAGATTGCCAATGTAAAATAACTGAATAAGTCAGACCAGAGTGATTACGATGATCTACATTACCTCACCTGCTTGGGCTCATCAACTCAATCCATTCGTATCTCATGTAACACGGCAGGGAAAAGAGTGTGAGCACTGAATCTTGCCGCTGCTGTTTAAAACAGAACAAAAAACAGACACCTAGCTTATTTTGCTCAGCAAATACAGCAATACATAAAAGCATATCTGCTCCTTAAATTTCTTAGTCACCAAGTGGAAAAAAGGGAAATGTAATCTAATATGTGAGTGGTTAGTTTTACTGTATGTCGAGCTTTAGTTTAGTTTGTTTATATGTCTGATTAATGAACATGAATACATCTGACCTATTTCTCCATAGACACAGAAACAAAACAAAAAAATAAAAGGTAGAATAATCTGATGATCCAAAGGTTTAGCTCATTTAATTACAAATGATTTTATTTATTATGTAGCAACCTCAATGGTAATCCATTGTTACAGGATGGAAAAATAAAATGGACACATTGGCTGTGAACAATTAAATCTCCACTTCAGGTACAGCGTCCACAACCCAAACATTAGAAATGAAATATAGCTTACAGCTGCAAATACTTTAAAGCAATTTAGCATTTATTTTCTATGTGTATACAGCAAATATAAAAAAACACATACTTCAGATTCTTTAAACTTATGAACTCTTATCCCCATTATTTGTGAAGCTTTTTGGTATTGAAAGGACAATTAACTAATTCTCAAGAAAGGACTATTACCTCCATGTGGTCAATGATTGAACCTACTTGTAGTGTAAACCAACCAGCTTTACTGTGTTAACTTGGAAGTCAGCCATTTGATATTTTGTTAGGTGACTGAAGGAGTACATGATTGTGCTTTAACCAGAACTCACTGACAAGAGGTCTTCATGATTAACGGCTCTTTCTGTGTTTTTGATTCATTGCAGCTATTCAGAGCTTAAATTGTCCGTCGTAGATTGTGAAGTGCATAAATTGTATGACCTTATGGCCAGAAACTCTTTGTCTAGGTATTGTTTTGTTTATTTGGCAGATGTCATGTACAGAATGACTGGGACTGCCTCACAGCTATAGAATCCTGCATTTATTGACGAGGATGCAGTCTTAGCTTGCATGTTGTCTCCATCTTTATGGAGTTTTCTCTGGTTGATTGGCAAATCTAAATTAAAACATGTGAGTTTGTTTAGCTGTGTGATCAAGTCTGAACACACCCAGCCTTGTAACCGATTCTACCAAGGTAGATAGACTCTTCTCTTTCTGATCCTGCATTGAAACAAGCAGGCTTGAAAAATGAAAGAATATGCAAGATCAAGATGCATTTTGATTGGTTAAATACAATTAAAGCACAAACCAGTTAAATGATCTATTGAGGGTTGCACACTGAATTAGGAGTGTGAATTGAACTAACATCCCTGTGGTTTAAGGTTCAGATTTTTAGCAACCATGCCATGTTGCCCATTTGTCTATATAGTCTTCTCTGTCGTAAAGCAAATGACATTATCTATGCGCATGGTGAATGGACCAGTGAATTAGATCAATCGTACAGTGCATTCAAAGAGTATTCAGGCTCCTTCATTTTTTGCACACTGCAACGTGTTGTAGATTTCATTTTAAATGGGTAAACTTTCCATTTTTGCTCATCAATCTATACTCAATAACCCATAAAGACAAAGTGAAACCATGTTTTCAGAAAGGTTTAAAAAGTTATTAAAAACCAAATCTCTGTAGACCTCCAAAGTGGTGGGGAGGCATTATGTTTTTCTTTAATCTTTCTTTAATTTTTTTTTCCTAGCTGGTGATGGGGCAGGGTTTCCTCCATAGACAGTATACTGCTTTGAGTATAGGAAGGGTTCGAATTTCACTAATGACATTTTTTCACACTGGGTGGTCCAAGGCAATGGATTTGGCGTCTTGGAGGCTTAGTTGACGGTTCTTCAAATCCTCATCGGTTTGTTTTGTCCAAGTCTTTTTTGGTGCCGCACTTTGCACTTTCCAATTCAGTGGTCAGTTTTGCCATAGAAGTTTATATGGCTTCCAGTTCTTTTCCTTTCAGCAGACATGTCTAAACCAATGTAGTCGAATATGCTGAATCTCCATGTTTACCTTCGTTTGATGATTGTGCCTCTTCAGTATGATCTCATTTTGAAGTTGTTCTCGAAGACTGACACCCAGGATCTGACGTAGGCAACTCATTTAGAAGACTTCAAGTTTGTTCTGCTTAGACTTGAGCATAGCCCACATTTCAGATCTATATAGAAGGATCAGCATCCTGTAAAGGTGGATTTTGGTCTTGATAGAGGTGTTTGTTTTTCAAAGGTATAAAACCATTTCTAAAGCTTTGAATGTTGCTAAGGGCATAGTGGCTTCAATAATTTTGAATTGGAAGACGTTTGGAACCACCAGGACTTCTCCTAGAGTTGTCTATCTGGCCAAACTGAATAACCAGGCAAGAAAAGCATGGGTCAGGGAGGTGACCAAGAATCCAATAGTCACTCTTACAGAGCTCCAGAAATCCTCTGCAGATGTGGGAGAACCTATCAGAAGGAGAACCTCCTCAGCAGGACTCCATCAATCAGGAAGATATGACAGTCCACTTGGAGTTTGCCAGATGGCACTTAAAAGACTCTAAGAGCATAAGGAAAAATATTCTCTGGTTTGATTAGATAAAAGCTGAACTCTTCGGGCAGAATTCTAAACACTATGTCTGGTGAAGACCACTCAATGTTCATCACCTGATCAATGCTATTCCTAAGGTAAAGCATGATGGTGGCAGCATTGATCTCTGGGAATGTAGGGACAGGAAGACTGATCGGAATTGAGGGATGGATGAAATCACGCAAATACACAGAAGTCCTTGAAGAAAACCTTCTCCGGAGTGCACATGATCTCAACCTGGAGCAAACATTCACCTTTCAGAATGATAATTACATGAACTATACAGCCAAGACAATGCTGGAGTGACTTTGGGAGAAGCTCTGATTGTCCTTGAGTGACCAAGCCAAACCCCATAGAGCTGAAGACATCCAATCTAACTGAACTTGAGAAGATCTACCAGGAAGAATGGAATAAAAAAGCCAAGATCCAGTTATGAAAAGCTTGTCGAGTCTTACCCAAGAACGCTCAAAGCTGTAATTGCTGCCAAAGGGGCTTTGAGAAAGTACTGAATTAAGAATCTGAATGCTTATGTCAATGTGAGATATCAGTTTTGGGGTTATTGAGTGTACATTAAAAATGAAAAATGTACCAAAGTAAAGTTAAATCTACAACACAATAAAGTACACAGAGTGTGAAAAAGTCGGAATACTTTCTGAATCCATTTTTATAAAGAGTTACCTGGGAAAAAAATGAAAAGAAATACTTAAAAATATATGAGAATATGAAGTGCTTCAGATTGAAAGTAAACCAGTTAGAACTGGACTGCAGAAAGCTGAGACCAGTCCTTAATCTTAGGCGGAGAGCTCCAGAGAGCAGGTGCCACTAATAAACATTTGAAAGAAGGAGTGCAATGAGGCTTTGGAATACTGAAATATCTGCCAGCCAGAGATTTCTGATTTTTAAGCAAGTGGCTATAGATATTTTGTTTTTTTTTCATTTTAATGTCCATTCTCAAATAACAAGGGAAGCCTTCTGAGGGATTATGGGGTCATGGCATTTGGTATAATTCAAAACTCTAGTGGCAGGGTTTCAGACCAGTTAAATCCTCTGTACAAGTTTTTAAGGATTCTATCGAGCAGAGAGGTTTATTATTTATTAGAGCATAGAAAATGAAACAGACACAAAATGTGACTTCATGAAGGTTCTTCTGAATTAACCTTCAAAAGCAGCCAGCTTTCAAACCTAGCCCAAAAATGGAAGTCTGTTTATTCCTACAAAAGTGAGTTGAAATTAATACAGCTAAGCAGGGGATCTAACCCTGTGACAACTCTACATTCAATAAGAAAGAAACCAGTAGCCTGCTGGAGTACAACACTTGGTTCCATCTGGCACTTTCTTATAAGAAGTACAAAGGGAAAAGTTTATTTTTGAGAAGTTGCAAATACTTTGGAGCTCAAAGTACAGCAAAATGTCCTTGCTTGAGAACTTGTACTTGGCTTAGTATTCAAACATGACTTCACCTCTGCTTGCTGATGTACTGTTACCTTAAGGTCTACGTTTTAACCCTGATTGTGGCAATTGTAGGTTTATTATCTTCATGTCACACGTATCAGAATTTCTAGTCTGCATTTAAATTAACACCGTTGTCATCCATTGCCTGCTATCTAATTTTTACAAAAAAAAAATAATCACGCTGTGCAGGTTGGAAGTAGCTCACAGGAACAAGTGGCAGAAGATCATATCTTTGATGGGAGATCAGTGCTGGCCATATGTATAATGTGACAGTGTTATGAGTCATCTGGCAGAGAACCGGGATTCAAGGGAAAAAAGAAACAAAAGGAGATGGAGGGAATGAACGGGAACAAGGGCAAAATGCTGGCAGGGGACTGGAAACCAAAAGAGACAGACTAAATAAATTGTCAAAGCAGTATACCAAAAATAAAAGTCAGAGAAACGAGGTAAAAGGTCCTAACATTTTTGCTTCATCTATTCTAAAAAGATTGCAAAAACAAATGTCAGGTATATCACATGGCAGAAGGTGACGATGGAATAGGATGTGACTTCCGCGTCACGTGTCCAACAACTGTAATGACAGCAGTCATGTGACAACCATCACTAATTGACAGCAACAAAACAAAAAGCAAAATGGTGTCACCAGAATAAGAATAAAACATATAAATAACCTTAATAAGAAATTAAAAGTCCAAAAATAAATCAGATTGCATCTCAGGATATGAAAACCCAGAGTCATTACAGACCATTTATGTCCACCATGTATATGACAATGAGATTTGTTTAATTTTACGTGAGTGTACTTAGTCACATGTTATAATATGTTATAATATAATATGTTATAATATTAAAATATAAATAATATAAATATAAATAATAAATAAAGTTATTTTTTTAGAGAACTTGCTGTTAAAGATGATTATTTCACAGTGATAAATCATGAAGCAGTATATTTTAGTATTTCAGTGGTGTCAGGACCAGTAACCATGTGAAAAATATATATGCTGTGAGAAGGAGGCTTGAACATGGTAAAATTGGGTGTGAAGCCACCACAAAAGACCATAAAGCAGGCCAGAACCTTGACTGGCCAGCCCAGAAGAGACACCCAGACCAGCTGACTTGACACTACTACCAGGAGGCTTTAACCTGTCTAGGCCCAAAAATGAGAACTATCAAAAATGGATCTCAAAAAGCCTAGAACTTGCATTGCTAGGATAGTACTGCACAAGGCTTATCCTAAAGTCTTCAGAGTTGATATCTGTGTGTTTTATGTTTTTTGTTTTGGTGCGGTATACATTTGAATTAATAAAGTTGATCTAATCTAATTGTAAAGTGTGGTTACTCCTGAGATCAGTGCTGGGCTGGCTTTATCACAGGTTTCTATCGCACGCTGCATTAATTGGAAGTCTAGAGGAGCCTAAGCCGTAAACTATACTTGTTCGGGGACCTCTGAAAATTGTAGACTTTCAAGATGGACAAGGTAAAAGCAAAATGTCTGTGGACATAGTACAGTAGCATATGAGCTATGAGGAAAGACTGGAAGAGCTGAATCTGTTTATAGTGATTCCACGTTAAGTACTTGTGTAAAATTTTTCCAAGTTACTGCAAGGTATTTCTTCATGAAGGAAGTTCACGGAGTAGTAGAGGTAAATATAGTAGCTTGTTAACTTCCTGATCTTAACTTGATATTTTTCATAAGGTTAAATGTAATTAATGAGATGTGTTTATGCTGAATGGTCTGCTTATGTCAATGTTTCTCTAATATTCTAAAATTTGAAGCATAATATATTTACAAAATCACTTTATTAGTATACACAAACAAGAGAAATGAAGAATTACAATAAGTGACAGTACTAGGGTGTTGTAATGTGTTAGCCGTTATGGATGTAATGAGAAGTCAAGCAAAATGACACCTTTTATTGGCTAACTAAGATTATTATATGCAAGCTGTCGAGGCCTCTTCTTCAGGCAAGATGTAATCAATGCTATGGATATTAATGTTAGAATTAAAGGATGGTCCTTAAGGAGCTCCTCTGCAGAGTTATTAAAATTATTTTCATAATGTCCGATTGCTGCTGACTACTGACTTTTTCATTTTTTTTCTTCTTCTTATTTTTTTTTTCACAGGCTGGCCACTCCACTCCTTTCTCCGGGCCTTAGCCCATTGAAAAATGTAGCCGCTCCAAATCCTTCTTCATCATCAACGGCAACACAACTGGAAAAGCAGCCTTCATCCTCCTCCCAGGATGCAGTCTTAAGTGGACAGCACCTCTCATCTCAGCACAAATCCTACTCTCTCTATCCAGACCAAAACGTGCATGATGGCTCCTCAGTAGGAGGTCAGTTCAGAGTTGGAACATGTAATAATTGCGGGTTGGGAGGGATGAACATTTTAGATTTTTTGTACAGTTGGTACACATCTTGCTAAAACCACAAAGCTGGATTTCACATACCAGATGATATTGTTCATCTTTTAATAGGTAAATAGATTCAGGGTGTTTTGTTTTAGATAACATGCACATCAATACTACCAGGCACAATAACTACAGTATTCCAGCCATTATTTAAGGATAGGCTATAAACAACACCTAGTGGTATCGTATCTTTCTGTGCCCAATTAACGGCTGTTTTCTGGATTGCCCTGCACATTTTGGGGATATTGAAGCAGACGTTTTTAAGGTCAGATGCCTTTCCTGGCACCAACCTGCTTTAAGTGCCATTTAACAAAATGCCAGTTCTAACCCCAAATCACAGTGGTACCCCAATGGTATCTGAAAGCAAGTAGATGGCAGCCAAAAGATTCCATGGTTTGTGACGTGGCATTATTAATTATTTTGTGTCCTGAAAAGTATAGCTGTAAACGTAATTCAAATAGGACCCAGGGAATTATTTTAGGATGCTGTTTAGAGAGAAATCTTACGTAGACCATATACTGTATATAAAAGTTGGTGGTCCTAATATGTGCACCCCAAGCACAGGCAAGGGGATTCCCATGGCGGAACAGAGACGGTCTTGATTTTTTAGTTATTTTTCACTACAGTAGTCAGTAGACTTTGCTGAGAGAGCTGCTGGGCAAAGTCCATTGCAGTGATTCGTGGCTAATTGAATTATTCGGTAGATACTGGGGTCCGAATTTGCTTGCATCATCAAAGGGGCCCAACCATATCATGACTCTAAGACTTTCAGTAGATCTTCAGTTCCTTTCAAGACAAAGGCTTTAAAAAAATTCTAGCGCAAGTCTGGAGGTGTGATACTTGAGAAAGAAGACACTATGGCCTGCTAACATCAAAAGAACTATTAAAGAAAGAGCTCAAAGAGCTAGGGGGCACACGTTGTGTTGTTTGGGACTGTTGTTCCTGCTTTTTTTCCTGCATATTCTGCCAGGCTGTGCTCTGCGGAGTGTCATTTGTCTTAATTAATAATACATACGTACATATGCATGAGAACTGATATAGAGGTTTTGCCTTATATAATCACATCTTTAACTTATAGAATAAAAAAAAAATGAAAACAAGCATATTCGTGACCATAACAGAATATTTTTACTCAATTCAATATTAAAAAAATGTAAAAAAAACACATATAAAACACATACCATTGTGTTTCTTGTAAGTAGCACCTCACTGGTTCTTCAGTGTAACATGGATCTTCTGATCCGTAAAATTACTTCAAGTCCACTGTGCAGTAATGATGTAACATCTGTCTGTTTATGGCTCTTGGCATTCATGTTCCACCATTCATTGTTTATCAGGGAGTGTGCTTTCTGTCACACTGATGACTGCATGCCAGATACTGTTTTGACATGCAAGAATTTTTTGAACAGAAGTAAATGAAAACTGATTCTGAAGTATACAAATATCAGGGCTTGAAGAGCATTCCAGAGGCAGAGAAATCACAAGTGCTCATAGTTATGGACATAATGCATTTTTACTCTTGATTGCATATAAAATGCCAGAATTATGAATCAGAAAAAATAAACAGATTCATTTAAGCTACACTGCCTCTGATGCAAAACAGCAAAAACCACTAGGAATCATCAGTGCATTGTTTTCCAGGAAACAAATACACATTGAGTCTGATGCTGAAAGCCCTACAAAGCAGACCTTATTGTCACAGGAAATAGGCACTCCCTTGAGAACCCGGCCCCACTCTTAATGTGGTCTGTGAAAGTCAAAAGTATGACTTTATAGACTACTCTAAGGCTCTAATTAAGTCATTATAGCATGGGTACCACCTCATTTTCAGCTTATAAATGGGCTTTGGGTGGGGTGACCCTGTACAGATAACATTATAAGGGATTACTTCAGTAAAGATATCTTTTTTCATGTAAGGATACAAGCTGCTTAGAAATCTAAATTTTTCATATTAAGTAAAAGCAAACATTCTGATGTGTTTTGCACACACACACATACATGGACATACAGATAGATAGATAGATAGATAGATAGATAGATAGATAGATAGATAGATAGATAGATAGATAGATACTTATTTGTCCCAAAGGGAAAATTTAAACTTTACTCTAGCTCAAAAAATATAAATATTATAATAATATAAACAACAAAAACCCCATAAGCCATAAGAACTCTTGGCTTAGATCACAAAGAGTTGCTGCTGTCAGTAGCAGGCTTGCAAGTGGCAATAAGGTCCAGCTTGTTGTGTCCACGAATGGAAGCATGTTGATAGAGGTTTTTGCCTTGTTTGAAATCACTAGTATTTTGTTAGTCATATTTGAGTCATGGAGAAACAAGGCGGTACAATGCTTAGCGGTGCTGCTTCATAAAGCCAGCATTCTATGTTTGTGTCACATGCCTGGTCCTTGCTGTTGCGTGTGTGCACATTCTCCCAGTGTCTGTGCAAGTTTATCTCCAGGTATCCCTCTTTCCCTTTCACATCTCCTAAATATTGTATTCTCAAGCTCAGTCCTTTGGCGATCACATGGCTGCAGGTTTTCAGTTAATTTAGCTTCTGCTTGTAATTGGACGCTGACTTTAATTAAGCATGCTGGTAGTCCCCAGTTTATGTTTTATATCAATCCAGTAATGAGAGACTGAATATTTACAGAACAGGAATGTACATGTGGTAGATTGATAAGAATGTATTCTTTTTGTTTATTACTACTTTTTGATACTCTTGGTTATTTAAGCTATATTTACAGTACTAATAAGCACACAAGTGGCTAATAGTGAAATTGCTGCCCGTTACCATTCTGTGTTGCTTGCCCTGGTGTCTGCTCAGTAGTCAAAAACAATTAAGAGAGCAAACTCTCCAAAGAGTTAAAGCAGTGAAAGGTTTACCAAAAAATGCAATTATTTCTTATAAATAGAAAACTCTCACTACTGCGCTTCTCTGAATCCAAAATAAGAAGAAAAATCGGGAGGATTTTTCTACACATTTTGTTATGTTGCAGTCTTATGCTAAAATCATTTAAATTAATTTTTTACCCTCATCAAAAAACATCTCAATACACTAGAATGAGAAAGTGCTATGACTCTTGGAATTTGGCTCAGATACATCGCACTCTATTGATTATATTCAGTGTGTTTACATGTACATTACATACAAAGCAGGGATGAGGTGAGTAACCTGGTTAAGGCAGAACCCTGGGTTCTTGAGAAATTAATGTTTACATGCACAAGTACGCTTCTGGAGCTCTCATTTGGTAAAACACCCAAAGTCAATAAACTATGCAAAAAAAGAGTAAAACAACATCATCGGCCGTCATGGATCTAAAAACAAGCATGATGCCTGTGATCATTTTCTTCTGTTTTATAACTAAGTATAATCCAACATCCACCCATCCATCCAACCTGCTATATCCCAACCACAGGGTCACGGGGGTCTGCTGGAGCCAATCCCAGCCAACACAGGGCACAAGGCAGGAAACAAACCCCGGCCAGGGCGCCAGTATAATCCTACATATACTGTAAAATAAAATACATCTTTAGTATAAGCCATTTGTGGTGTGAACAATGGCCACTGTGTAACCTGACCACACTGTATAAGAATATCTATAGCAGATAGTTAAATGAAAATTAAACTAACACTTTATTTAAGTTTCTGCTCCAGACTTCACACAGCACACTCTTTTCTTCTTGGCTGTGTTATTGAGCACTGCAATGGACCGGCTTACCAGTACATATTCTTCTTGCCTTACACTCAATGCTGCTGGGAAAATGTCATTTTTAATTCAATAAAATGAGTATTTCATTAGGTTACTTGTTATTTTAAAAAGTAATCAGACTACATAAGGCTGGTTATTTTTATAACATTATTCCCAGCACTGTTTCTGAGCTTGTGCTGCTGTGCTTTACGTTCCACTCCTCAACATACATTTAGGGTTTTCTGAAATACTGAGTCAGATTACTTAACCCAGGAGAAGTAATATTGCAATTGCCTGAGCACTTACCTAAGGAAATTGATCTTGTGGACACTTGTACCTGTGGCTACTGAAAGCGTATGTGAAGCTAACACATGTGTTGGTGAACGGAGGCCAATGGACATGTGCAGACTATGAAATCCTTAACTGCAAACCGGTGAAATATTTACATGGCCATACAACTGGGTTACTCATGGAGAAATCTGTATGTGTTAACCTGATTTCTCAGAGACCATTATCTCAGTTTGTCTTACAAGGGTTTGCGTGGCCTTTTAGAAACCAGGTTTCTTTGAATAAACAGATTATTAAAGTGCATGTAAACTTACTGTTTTTTGAAGTCCCCTTTGGTCAATTGGGTTGATTGGACATACTAAATAGTATCCAGTGTCCTCTTCTGTGTTACTTCCGACCAAATGTTACCCAACTGCTCCTTAAGGTATGTGATGGTCAACAGAGAAGGTGACGCCAGCTGTAGTTAATGTTCTAGAATGTCCCACTGCCTCGTTAGAGAAAGATCTGGAAACACAGTAGGCCATGAAGGGGTATTAATGTCTCATAACCTTTGCTAGGAGAAAACAGCTGTGTGTAACTGAGCATTTTCATGTTTTAAAATAGCACTAGACAAGCCAGGCAAAAATGATCTTACAAAGGATAATAGAATTACAGGGAAATAATGAAACATACTTGTTATATACTTGTTCAGGCGTAAATCCATGTAGCCTGCTTAATAAAGCCCAATTGTATAGAGTCTGGAGCTTATCCCAACAGCACTGACTGCAAGGCAGCATCCATTCATAAGCAACATACTACTTGGTCAATTGGGTTGATTGGACATGATTAGGAAAGACACACTCCTGGCTACAGAAGTTTCCCCTGTTAACAACATGTCAATGTTTGGAGGAAACCAGTCACCACTCATCAGCTGTGTAATGCATTCCAACAGTGAAGCATGGTGCTGGCTGTATTATTCTGTGGGGTTGTTTTTCAATGGCAGGGTCTAAATAGTGTTGAAGGAAAATGGAACAGAGCAAAGTACAGAGATATCCTTAATGAAAACCTGCTCCAGAGTGTTCTGGACCTCAGACTGGAGAAGTGGGTTCACATTCAAACCGGACAGTAGATCCTAAGCACAAAGCAATCACAAGTATGTGCTGGAGTCAACTCTGTGAATGTTCTTGACTGGCCCAATCAGAGCCCGGACTTAAACCCAATCTTACATCTCTGGAGAGACCTGAAAATAGCTGTCTCACTGTCCGTCTTCATTCAACCTGGCAGAGCTTAGGAGGATCTGCAGACAAGAATCGTAGAAAAACCCCAGATCTAGGTATGAAAAGCTTGTTGTGTCAAACCCAAGAAGACTTCGCAGACTGTAATCAATGCCAAAGGAGCTTAAAGGAAGGACTGAGTAAAGGGTCAGAATACTTGTGTCAATGTGATATTTCAGTTTTTTATTTTTATTAAATTATAATATTTCCTACAATCCTGTTTTCGCTTTGTCATTCTGTGGTATAAAGTGAAGCATGTTGAGAGAAAAAATGAGTTTAAACAAATTTTAGCATAAGATTCAACATTGCAAAATGTGTACAAAGTGAAAGAGTCTAAATACTTTTTGAATGCACTGTAGATACAGTATGTGTGTGTGTGTTGGGACAGAAGTTCACAGTACTGTCTCATAGGATGGATAGATAGATAGATAGATAGATAGATAGATAGATAGATAGATAGATAGATAGATAGATAGATAGATAGATAGATAGATAGATAGATAGATAGTCCCAAAGGGGAAATTCACAATGTTTTCTGGTAACTCGTTTTCAATCCTGGTTACCATGTTTATCCAGTTTGCATCTTCTCACTGAGTCTGTGCAGCTTTTCCTTTTGTTCTCTAGTTTTCCTTTTTATCATTTTAGGCTGATTGGTGACTTTGTCAGACAGGATATGTGAAAAACTGTGACCTCTAGTGGACAGTGTTAGTTCCTGCACGGCAAACAATGTTGCCTGAACCTGCATTCAAAATCTAGAGGGCTGGCTTGTAGAATTATGAATTAGAAATAGTAAGCCAGTTTATCCATTGGCAGAATCTACCCCAGAAGCACTAGAACAAAGGCAAAATACAGCTTTGGAAAGGACATCAGCCCACTTACACATACACTCACTCACGCTCATACACACACACACACACACACAGAGTAGCGACAGTCAAACTACCCAACACATCTTTGGAGATGGGCAAGGAAGACTAATACAGACATAGGGAGAAAATTCCAAACTACACACAGATAATATCTGGGTGTGAGATTTGAAATGCTGGCTGCTGGGTTCTTGAGGTAATTGTGCTAACTACTGCAACAGTATATTGCCCATTAACAAGAGTAAATAGATACATATAAATCTCACTGCCAGTGCCATCATTGGGAGTGCAGCCTTTTCAGGGAAACATACACCATGTTTCAGATCAAACATCGAGGCAAAAAGATTTATTGCTTCTGACCAGGACAATTGGGGTCATGTGTAAGTACAGGACCCTTCTACTTGGCAGTTCTAGCAGCACAGTCAGGCAGATACTAAATAGTATCCAGTGTCCTCTTCTGTGTTACTTCCGACCAAATGTTACCCAACTGCTCCTTAAGGTATGTGATGGTCAACAGAGAAGGTGACGCCAGCTGTAGTTAATGTTCTAGAATGTCCCACTGCCTCGTTAGAGAAAGATCTGGAAACACAGTAGGCCATGAAGGGGTATTAATGTCGCATAACCTTTGCTAGGAGAAAACAGCTGTGTGTAACTGAGCATTTTCATGTTTTAAAATAGCACTAGACAAGCCAGGCAAAAATGATCTTACAAAGGATAATAGAATTACAGGGAAATAATGAAACATACTTGTTATATACTTGTTCAGGCGTAAATCCATGTAGCCTGCTTAATAAAGCCCAATTGTACAGAGTCTGGAGCTTATCCCAACAGCACTGACTGCAAGGCAGCATCCATTCATAAGCAACATACTACTCCATCCCAAAAGCACACACTCACCCCTATAAGGCCAAGTTAGGGCTGTTAACATGTGTTTTTAGATTATAGTAGTGCCTCTCTATAGGCAAAACATTAAGAAAAAATAAAAGTAGATACAGCTAGATTGTTTAAGGTTTAAGAAGTCTGCATCAGCATGGTAAGCAATCAGAGTTCACTTTAGCAGGGGACTTTACTGACATTTATTCAGATTGTGTAATTGCTCATTCCTGCTTGGTTTGGTGATTGTACTCTCTTTTCCAAATTGTAGGATACCAAGGAAGCTTTCAAAGCTGCTTCCATTATGAAGAAAGTTACAGAATGGAAGAGCCTGTTGGGGATATCCATCTGTCAGGGGAATCCCATTGCTTTAATCCACAACGACACAATGGATACATGAACTCAGTGCACTCGGGTTCCTCAGGTGAAGATCTGTTTTTGTTTTTCTACAGCAATAACCTTGTAGAGTTATTACATAAACATTACTACTTGTTAGTTAATAAACAGACTCAAATAAGGTAACAATTAATTGATTTAGACTGATGTGCTTTTTCTGATTCTCTTAGTATTATAAAAGTTTCAATGGAAAATGATCACCATAGAAAGGGTACACCCAACAATAGGTAGAGACTGTGCCATCTTTAGGCGCCAGTGTGTCTGTCCAGTTGCTATGTCTCTGTAATTCCAAAATATATATTTTTTTGTTTTTTATTTTGCCTTATACAATTTCTTGTATTAGGAATTTGTTAGTTTTCGCATACCCCTTGGGGTGAGAGCGCAGGTTCAGCCATTGTACAGCACCCCTGGAGCAATTGCAGGTTAAGGGCCTTGCTCAAGGGCCCAGCAGAGTAGGATCTCTTTTGGCAGTGACGGGGATTCAAACCAGCAACCTTCAGGATACCAGCACAGATCCTTAGCCTCAGAGCCACCACTCCGTCCAAATCTAATGGTGCATCACAAGCATTTTAATAGTAAAATGCGTTGTGTTTGTCATTCCAACAGATGGTGCATCACAAATATTATTTCTGTTTTTATGAATCATATACCAAATTTCATATAAAAGACACGTATGCATTGCATGGTCCACTGGAGAAGTTAACGCTGAGGTCGACATTGATTACTTGGATTTCAGCCTCTCTTAGACGGGTAGCGCAGCTTGTTATAACATATTGCAATGCAATTTCTTCTTAATTTTACACTTGCCTTCAATCCAAGGAGTATCCCATTTTCAAGAAATTGTGATAAGCTGCCTCAGCGTAACAAGAATAAGCAGAGTTATGAAAATGAGGGGATGGATCCAAAATTATACCATATTAGATTTTCCCATTTCATGATCACACTAATTGAACTGATGTAGCGATGTGAAGAATGGGGGCTTTGGCAGTGGACAACTAGGCAATACCAGAGACCTGCCCTGCAGATCAGAGACAAGCATACTGGATATTTGTTTGCTGCATACTGTATTTATAATATTCGAAAATAACAGTGATAACAGAATGTACTTACTACATGCATTATGAAGAGTACATAAAATAGATGCTTTAAGAAGGTTTTACAATATCATGGTATTAAAACTGAGCCTAAATAGGCTTGAGTTGGTTGAAATAGTTTTATAGACACCAGATTCCAACTGTTCCAACTGTTGTTTTTGGCAGGTCTATGGCTCATTGTAGTATATACTTCTTAAATATACATTTTTTGAAAGAAGTGCCTAATGGAGAGTTAAACTTTTTGTTGATGTCTACCCACGTGCAAGCAGCTGCATGCATGACTTTCCATAATATGTACTGGGGGTTTGTTTTGTTCTTATGAGTGTCTGTCACACATATAAAAAATGAAAATATGCAAGTAAATTTTAAAGAGTATATATAAGGTTAGCACAAAATGTTTGTCCATTTTAAATTCATCAAAACTCTTTAAAATTGACTTTTTTAATTTCATAAATTCATACAGCATGCTCTATTTGAGCTAACGCAATGAAAACATTTCCAACAAATTACTAAAATTCAATAGAATCTGTTCACGGGGAACAGTGTTATTTCACACAGACAGACACAGTGACTAAAATAGGACTCACCACTATCAGCTTCCGGTGTTCAGAAGCCATTAAGAAGGCTAACAGAATGTCAGGTTATATTGCACGGTGTGTGGAGTTCAAGTCCAAGGAGGTTCTGCTGAAGCTTTATAATGCACTGGTGAGTCCTCATCTGGAGTACTGTGTGCAGTTTTGGTTTCCAGGCTATAAAAAGGACATAGCAACACTAGAAAAGGTCCAGAGAAGAGCGACTAGGCTGGTTCCAGGGCTACAGGGGATGAATTAGAAAGAAAGATTAAAAGAGCTGAGCCTATACAGTTTAAAAAAAAAGACGATTAAGTGACATGACTGAAGTGTTTAAAATTATGAAGAGAATTAATCCAGACGATCAAGACTGTTATTTTAAAGTGAATTCATCAAGAACACTTGGACACAGTTGGAAACTTGTTAAGGGCAAATTTTGCACAAACATTAGGAAGTTTTTCTTCACACAAAGAACGATAGACACTTGGAATCAGCTACCAAGTTGTGTGGTAGACAGTAGAACTATAGGGACTTGATGTATTTTTAGAAGAATAAAGTGTATAGGACTGGCAAGCTTTGTTGGGCTGAATGGCCTGTTCTCGTCCAGATTGTTCTAATTTTCTAATAGGTGCTTTTGCATTTTATATGAACACCCCTAAAAAAGACTTCCATTTTAAAAATAACATATCGTACAGAATACAAAAAAGATTTAGAAAAAGTGTTCCTTTTATGCAAATATTTGACTATTAGAAATCTGACTTACAAAAACACCATTTTAGATAAGTGTTTGTCCATCCCATCCTTTTGTACGCCTCTTTAATCCAATCTCAGGGTACAGAGAGCCAGAGCTATTCCTGAAAGTATTGGGCACAAGGCAAGAAGCAGCTGCAGGTCCCACTTACACATACTCCTACTCAATCACAGAAGACACTTTTACAGTCACCAGTCAGCCTTATGTAGACATCCTTGTGAAGTCGGGAGGAAAACTCAGACATAGATTGGGAACCAGTCCATCATGGGGCAGGCTCACACGCACACATCCATGACAGTAGTGTTTAGAGGCATCTATTCAGCCAACCTGATAGTTTTTGAGATACAGGAGGGTGACTAAAGTATCAGGAGAACAAACTCACTGGGAGAACTTGAAAACTTCACACCAACAGGGACTGTGCCAGGGTCTGAATTCATGACTTACTATTTTGCAATCATTTATCATGACTAGTGTAAATGTCAAATACGTTTTATAATATAACAGCCACACCATCAGATACCCACTTTATTCTGCATAACCATCACATGACCAAAATCAGTCACTTCAGAACACAATTTCACTTATAAGCTGACTACAGCCAAAACAGGAAAGAAAATGGAGGTGCTCTCAGCATTTACAGCTAAGTGTCACATGTGGATCCTGGGCAGCATGACTACGCCGCTTGGTAATAAAAAAAGCATGACTCCAAACAATAAATGTGTGTAGGCAGCCCACCGAGCTGTTAACTGCTCAGGCGCAATTATATCAGGCAACAGTCTACATAAAATGTGTGGCTAGAAATCTAGTGATTCTCTAATGGCAACAGAATCAAATGTAATCTAAAGCTAAAGGTGATTGAAAAATTAGAAACGACTCTCTCTGCTCTACTTGGCCATAAAGCAATTTTGATGGACAGGTCTTCAGTGTAGTAAATGCTCTCACATACACAACCGTACTCATTTGTGCTGTGGAGGAACTCAAGCATCTGGGCTGGAAACCGTATCAAGCAATACATTTTGTTATATAAGGAATGTCTGGTCAATTTAGTAATGTCATTTGATTTTGTTTTAATCTGCTGTTCATTTTTATTTTGAATTGCTTTTTCAGTGACGCCAGTGCATTGCCATTTTGTGAGCTTGTTTCCTATAGACACCACCTGTTTTTGTGTTTGTTTCCATGAGAGGTGCCATTTTGGATTTCAATGATGCTCCTTGGTTCCTAGGCAATTGACACATGTTTCATGTGACTCGTGACGTCATGGGGGCCATAATATGAAAAATGGTAGTATGCATCTCCCAGCATCCAAACTTTAAAATGAAATACTGTAATTACTTAAATCAATATACCGTTAAAAGTTTTACAAAAGCATACATACTTAAGTATTGATACCAAAATTTTAAACTAGACGCCTTAGATGATCATAGGCCATGTGGCAGGAGCAACCCTGGACTGTACAGACACACTCACATACAAATCCACACTCGCTTTGGTCCAATTTAGAATTAATACTCAATCTAATGTTGTGTTTTTTGGGATTTGGAGTGCTTGAAGAAAAACATGAAGACAAGGAAAGAGCATTCAACCTCCACACTGGCAGGGGATGAGGGGGAGACAGTAGGAGCGGCCGGCACTCAAACAAGCCACTCGTGGGTTTTGTTTTATGGTGTTCTTTCTAAGATTAGAACTGTCAAAAAGTGTGTCAGATAACAGCCTTAGAGCTGCTAAAAGTCGACTCATCCAGTGTTTAATTCTATCTTGTGTACTTTCTGGATGTGTTTTTTTTTTGTGACTGTTAGAAGCCATTCAATGACTTTAAAGACTGGACACCAGGAATGAAACTAAATTGCAGCCTTCCTGCTTGCTATTATTTCACAAGACTTTTTTTTCACGTGGATGCACTAAACGTGTCCAAAAGTAAGAACTAAACTCGCATTTTAAGTTCTGATCCAGCTCTGCCTCCAGCCAGAGTTCCTCTCCTCTTTAAGGACACTCGAAATCTCAGTTTATAACCCCAGGCAGAGCAAAGACAAGGAGAGGTGCTCCTTTTATAACCCTCGTACAGTTCCTGGCTGATGTAAGACTCCCTGGACTCCCAGTATCACCTCTGAGGTGTAGCTTTAGACTTCCAGTTGTTTCCTGAAGAGACTGATCAACAGGCGCTGAGGTGTCTAGAGTTCTCAGTCCTGCTAGCAGGAGCAGGTAGAGCAAACTGTGACATCATGTTCATATGAGTTTCCACTCACAGTGCCGAGGCATGGTGGTATACTGATACAGTGAAGGGCGTGCTTTGCAATGGACTGACATCCCACCCAGAGTCCATTCCCACATGCTGCTGGGAGAGGTTTCACTTCCTAGTATGGTATAAAGCAGCTTGGAGAAATGGGTAGATGGATGGATGAAAAATATTGAAGTAGTAACTGATAAATCAAATTAAAGCTAATTTGTTTTTGATTTTCTAAGAAAAAACAAAACCTTTTTATTATGCAAATATTTCCACTATGTTGTAAATCCCATAAGATAGATCCTCAACAGTGAAGACAGTCATAGTACCACTATCTACACATAACACAAGTGTTCTTAATATTAGCTGATGAAATATGTCAAATATTTTAACTGATACGCAACAGCCCATTGTTGAAGACAGTCAGCGTACAAGTGTGAATGATCTAAACCATAAATATTGCATTTTGACATATTTTCCTGAAGCCTGGAAGACATTTGTTCATATAATGAGAGCCACGGTTTAGCTAATCTCATCTGTCATGATGCTTTTCATAACCTCTGGCTCTTCTCGTTTCAGGTTTTGGTATGGTTCAAGATGCACAGGGTGGATCTGGGCATGAGTTCTCACCTGCTCCAGAGGAAAACACCTTTTTCCAAGTGGGTGGCTTCGACCGGTGTTTGAACCAAATCTCTCAAGTCTACACGGAGACATAAACTAAAACTGAAGCTTTACTTCGAAAGAACGCTTCACGTGTAGAACTCTGTTGAGCCATCTTTTTGAAAGCAAAAAGAAAAGGCCGTTATCTGCTCAATTTTGCGTTTGTTCCGTATGCTTCTCCTCTGTGCTATGGCACTCCAGGCTTACTGCATTTTTTAATTCTGTAGCTTTAAATTAATTATTTTCTTTTTTTCTTTGCAGCTGTAAAACATTGTTTGTTATTTCAAACCATAAAGGTTTACTTTTATTGTTGTTTGCACACAATTTGTCAAAATGTTGGTCTCGTAGCAAAGCTAAAGAAATAGATTTCATCTTAAAATTGGTGAAATTAAAACAGCAAGTGGTTACAAATCTTGAATTTTTCACTCACTCTATGTAAACATTTAGATAATTTTAAAAATGTGTATAAAATGTACAGTTTGTTTAAAGCAATAATCCTAATTTGTTCATATATATATTTTCAAGTTTTTAAGAAATAAATCTGAGCATTTAACAAGTGCTGATTTGGGTTCCATTGATGTGGTTTTTTTCTGTTTCTGTCAGGCAGATGGTTAAAACATCTAATGGGTCTAAGACATGGCTTTCCCTCCATAAGGCTATGATTTTCAAAATAAAATATTTCAAACCAATATCTTACTAAGTGCAGTGGACCTGAGGGATCACACATTGTTGAAAAAAACTGGATATTTACCATTTGTTTTGCACTTAAAACTTAACAAAGAATGCAAAATCATTGTGCGTGTACAACAAAATCTAAAGTCAGCCATACACTGGGTGTTTTTTCAAAATCAGGTTCACACACGATGGATTCATCTCAAATGTATGAGCACGTTCAGTCCAATTGACATGACCCGATGCGAGTGTTTAGACTATACTTGTTCATGGCCCTGACAGACAATTGTACCCATTGACATTTTACAATAAAGTTTCACCCATTAAAAACAACAAGGCTACAGGCTTCTCAAAATGTCAGCAAAGAAGAGAGCCGTGTTGCCATGTCTTGCTGTACTGTGCTCTGAAACTACAAAGAAAAGAAAAAGGCATACCTGGACACGTAGATGGTTTGGAGAGTGCGGACAATGCAGTCTGTCTGTTTTATAGAGAGAACTGGAGGTATGCAATTTACTGTTGTGTGTATTTATTTTGGCTTCTTCTTGTGTACTTTTCCTAAGATACTTTTGTCATTGGCCATTTAGTTGTGTATGTGTTGTTATACTGTACAATAGTTAACTTTTTGAAATCAAAAAGATAAAAATAAGCATGATGACGGCAATACCCAATGTACAATTTCCAGCCACTATACAACATACTGAAATACAATACCAGTCATTACTCTTCATTCACGCCATTCGTTCTCACTATACCGTGTGTAGTGCTATTATTGTTACTATGCACAGATGCACAGCAATCACTGCACAACTAATTTTGGAAAATGTAATGTCAACATCAGAAAATTATCTCGAAGGACTGTACACACTACAAGATAGCCAACTGAAATTTCTGACATGACAGAAATTGTACAACACTCCAATCATAAGATGAAATCAGGCATTACAACCCCTCTAATACTCTGTGTGAAATAAGGCTAAAATTCAGGCAGACTCAGAATATCAGATTGAAAATTCATCTTAAAATCATTCCAAAATTCTATGATGTATGCCCGGCATAATGGAGTGATTTTTTTCAGAATCAACAGGGTGGGACTGTTTTACAATCCCTTAATTATTCACATTAAGTGATTCATTTTTGCATTACCTTCTCTATTGTCACATTATAACACATGCACATCACTCTGAAGGTAACTATATAGTGTTCAGAGATATTGTAATCTTTTAAATCCTTTGAAAACTCAAAATCTGACCTCATCATAATGCTTTATGTATATATACTGTATATATATATATATATATATAGTATATATACACACATATATATATACAGGCAGAATGCATAAGAATTAGCCAACTCTAAAGGGCTCTCCAAAACTATAAAATATATGAGACCCTGTGAAATAATAATAGTAATAAAGAAAGATTTATTACTGTTTAAGAGGTGTTTCTGTCTTGTTGATGGAATAAAAAAGTGCAATCCATCTGCACAGCCTGGAAACAAAAATAACATACCAACGGCATGAAGTGCAACTTCAAAAACAATGCTGCGTGGCATGGCCAATCAGTGCCCCGAAGACTGGAGCTCTGTGGGCCCAATGGTATATATTTTGCATTTATTGCTAGCTTGTGGCCTATTGTTTGTTGCAGAATCAATACAGGAAGGCAGACAGCCAAGAGACTGCTTCTATGCAAAGTGCATCACTCAATGGCTCGTAGCATTGGAAATCTTTTTGGAAAGGCCGCGTCTCTTCAAGCGTGATGGCCTGCATCCGAACAGTTTCGGCGCCCGGGTCCTCTCCGAAAACATATCGAAGGTAATTCGTTTTTCTTGACTATCTATCTCTGCTCTTAACCCCGTCCGAAATAATACTGTTGTGCCAGGACATGATGAATGTTTAATAGAGTCTTCCGTTAAAGTTCACACCATTAATACTGTAATAAGCAATCTCAATGCACGTAGAAAACCTAGGAAATACGGCATAAACTCCAATAATCTAATTAAAATCACTATTTTAGAGGAACAATGTATTAAAACTATAAAACAGATCGCAGATTAAACAAAAAATATACACAGAGCGGCGCTAATAATAATAATCTAGTTCCTATTCCAAATAACAATAACGCACATAGTACTCATCTCTGCACCTCCGAAACATTAAATATGGCACTATTAAATGTCAGAGCTTTAACTAACAAAACGTTTTTTATCAACGATCTTATTAGTGATAAAAAAATAGATCTTATTGCACTAAATGAAACATGGCTGAATTCAGATGCCGCGTCAGTTTTAATCGAATCTGCGCCTCCGGATTACAGTTTTACTCATTCAAACCGCCAGGGAAAAGGGGCGGATTGGCTAACATTTACTCGAGCCGATTAAAATGTAAAGATGTCAGTTTTGGTAAGTTCAAGTCCTTTGAGTATCTCGCCGTTGTTATTCATGGAGATTCTCAAGTTCTATACTATCCGTGTATAGACCTCCTAAATATAACGCGTCGTTTTTTGAGGAATTCTCTGACTTAATGTCAATTTTAATTACTAATTATGACACACTCCTAATAGTTGGCGACTTTAATTTTCATATAGATAATCAGTGTGATCTAAAAGTAAAAGAATTTATGAACCTCCTGGATTCTTTTGATTTGAGACAACTCATAAATCAGCCTACACATAAAGCAGGTCATACATTAGACTTAGTGATTACTAAAGGACTGAAAGTTGATATAAAACAGATCATTGATATTGGTCTATCAGACCATTTTCTTCTACTTTTAATATAGAAATAATGATAAAAACACTCATGAGAAGCATATTGTTAAAAACGCTTCTTTGATTCGCAGCAGCTTTAAAACTTACAAACATTTTAAGCAATCAGTCCGTTTATAGTGCCAGCTATAATAGCGAGGACAATGTAAATAGTAAGGTGGAAAGATTTAATTCTAAAGTGAGAGCTGCTGTTGACATAGTTGCACCTGAAAAGACAGTGAAAAAATCTTCTAGCATTGGTATACCATGGAAGACCCAAAGAGTGTCTGATTTAAAGAGAACATGCCGTAGAGCTGAGCGTCAATGGAGGAAGACTAAACTTACTATCCACCACGAAATATTAAAAGTCAAAATAACAGAATACAATAACACTGTCCGTCTTGAGAGACGCTGCTATTTCTCTAATATTATAAATAACAATGCTAGTAATCCTAGAGTCTTATTTTCAACAATTGATCGCCTACTAAACCCAGGTAGCTCAAAGGAATGCCTCCTAAGTGCTTCCAGTGAAACCTGTGAGGCTGTCGCTGTATTTTCAATCAAAAATTAATGATATTAGAAATAACATAGTATATCTCCCCAACACTAAGGATCCCCTAAACCCCAACATCCTGTTATAAACAAATTAAACTCTTTCACTAGGATAGATTTACCTGATTTACAAAAATAATATCTCAATTAAAACCCTCCACCTCGTCCTTGACCCGATACCAACAAGGTTTTTCAAAGAAGTATCAGGCGTGCTAATTGATAATGTTCTTGACATAGTAAATTCGTCACTAGATACTGGGGTCTTCCCAGACTGTCTTAAGACTGCTGTAGTTAAACCCCTACTTAAGAAACATAATCTTGACCCTCGCTCTTGAAAATTTTAGACCCATCTCTAACTGCCCTTCTTAAGTAAAGTTCTAGAGAAGGCAGTCATTATGCAGTTAAATGACCACCTAAATAAACATGCTATTCTTGATAAATTTCAGTCAGGTTTTAGAACAAATCACAGCACAGAAACTGCACTCGTTAAAGTAGTAAATGACTTGCGGGTAAATGCAGACAGAGGCCATTTATCTGTTCTCATCCTCTTAGATCTGAGTGCTGCATTTGACACCATTGATCACAACATTCTTAGAAATCGCCTTAGTCAATGGGTGGGCCTCTCTGGCAGTGTCTTAAATTGGTTTGAATCCTACCTGACAGGGAGAAAATATTTTGTTAGTTGTGGGAATTACAACTCAAGACACATGATATCCAATATGGTGTTCCACAAGGCTCTATCCTGGGTCCGCTGTTATTCTCAATCTACATGCTTCCGTTAGGTCAGATTATCTCAGGGCACAACGTGAGCTACCACAGCTATGCTGATGACACACAGCTGTACTTATCAATAGCACCTGATGACCCGATTCTATTGATTCACTAACACAATGTCTGACTAGTATCTCAGAATGGATGAATAGTAATTTTCTCAAGTTAAATAAAGAGAAAACTGAAATTTTAGTGATCAGCAATAATGGATACAATGAGGCTATTAGAAATAAACTGGATACATTAGGATTAAAAGTCAAGACGGAGGTAAAAAGCTTAGGGGTGATTGTTGACTGTAATCTGAATTTTAAATCACATATTAATCAGATCATTAGGACAGCATTTTTCACTTAAGAAACATAAGTAAAGTTAGACCTCTTTATCACTGAAAGATGCTGAGAAATTAGTTCACGCGTTTGTTTTCAGTCGACTAGATTACTGTAACGCACTCCTCTCAGGACTACCCAAAAAGATATAAATCGTTTGCAACTAGTGCAGAATGCAGCTGCTAGAATCCTAACTAGGAAAAGAAAATCAGAACACATTACTCCAGTTTTGATGTCACTACACTGGTTACCTGTGTCATTCAGAATTGACTTTAAAAT
Organism: Polypterus senegalus; assembly: GCF_016835505.1. Classification (NCBI taxonomy): domain Eukaryota; kingdom Metazoa; phylum Chordata; class Cladistia; order Polypteriformes; family Polypteridae; genus Polypterus; species Polypterus senegalus. The sequence goes on along the minus strand of NC_053167.1, from coordinate 92,776,607 downwards.
TCTGCTTATGGTTTATAAAGCCTTAAATAATCTCGCCCCATCTTATATATCGGAATGTCTGACACCTTATATTCCAAATCGTAACCTCAGATCCTCAAATGAGTGTCTCCTTAGAATTCCAAGAACAAAACTTAAAAGAAGTGGTGAGGCGGCCTTCTGCTGTTATGCACCTAAAATCTGGAATAGCCTGCCAATAGGAATTCGCCAGGCTGATACAGTAGAGCACTTTAAAACACTGCTGAAAACACATTACTTTAACATGGCCTTTTTATAACTTCATTTTAATCGTAAATTAACTTAATCCTGATACTCTGTATGTTCAATTCATCATAACAACTATTCATGGTGGCTCTAAAATCGGTACTGACCCCTACTCTCTTTTCTGTTTCTTTTTCCGGTTTCTTTGTGGTGGTGGCCTGCGCCACCTCCACCTACTCAAAGCTTCATGATGCTCCAACAATGATGGACGGATTAAAAGGAAGAAGTCTACGTGACCATCATCATCATCAAGCCCTTCCGTGAGAACCCTAAATCCAAAGAGGACTGTTTCATTTATGTTAGGTAGAATGCCCAGAGGGGACTGGGCGGTATCATGGTCTGGAATCCCTACAGATTTTATTTTTTCTCCAGCCGTCTGGAGTTTTTGTTTTTCTGTCCCCTGGCCATTGAACCTTACTCTTATTCGATGTTAATGTTGATTTATTTTTTATAATTATGTCTTTCATTTTTCTATTCTTTAATATGTAAAGCACTTTGAGCTACTGTTTGTATGAAAATGTGCTATATAAATAAATGTTGTTGTTGTTGTAGCATTGACATAAGTACGCAATTAACAAAAGATGTACGGCCTTTGCTTTCAGCTAGTGTGATGCTGAGGTGTCACCCGTTGCACGGCTGCACTTGTGTCCTAAATTGGGATCCTGATATGGTTCGTGTGGTTATGGCAGCAATACACTGTATCAGTGCTCCCTTTGCAGCCTGTAGCAGCTGGTTTTGCCAGTTTCTAGAACATTATTACCCTACTGTTTTCCTATGATCATCTGTCATAAATAGCTTCAACTTGATCACCATAAATTGACACGCATATATAGGCACATTTTGGGGTGGCACGGTGGCGCAGTGGGTAGCGCTACTACCTCGCAGTTAGGGGACCCGGGTTCACTTCCTGGGTTCTCCCTGCGTGTTGTTTGCATGTTCTCCCCGTGTCTGTGTGGGTTTCCTCCCACAGTCCAAAGACATGCAAGCTAAGTGCATTGGCGATCCTAAATTGTACCTAATGTGTGCTTGGTGTGTGTGCGCGTGCCCTGTGGTGGGCTGGTGCCCTGCCCGAGGTTTGTTTCCTGCCTTGTGCCCTGTGTTGGCTGGGATTGGCTCCAGCAGACCCCCGTGACCCTGTAGTTAGGATATAGAGGGATGGATGGATGGCACATATTGAATTGTAGGACAGGCTGGAGTTGAAAACCAAGAAAGACACCACAGAAGCCAAATATCAAAGCCAAATCTCTATGATTCAGAGTCAAGAAAAAAAGCAAGAAGTCCCTGCAATACATTCTTTTTAGAAGCACCTTTTAGCTTTGTCTGCAGTAGTGGAAAAAGGTAAAGAGATTCAAAGCTAAGATGCCTGGGAAAGAGTGCTGCCATCTTTATAATGGCAACACAATGATGTCATAGGCATAGTTGCTGCCAGTCATGGTCAAAAACTGAATGCCGTTATTATAAACAATATGCATAATACCTAAATAGCTCCAACAGACATAACAACAAAAATAACAAAACAAAATGAATAATCAAAATTAAAGAAAACCATGTAGTGGACTAGATTGAGTAATACAAGGCAGATCACAATAATCGTATTTACTACAGAGTTGCAAAGGTTTAGTGTTTTGCATGGCCCCTGATTTGGAGACCAAAGATGCCAGTTCACTGGGCACTCAAACACACCTAATACTGGGCCAGTCCACCTAACATACACCTCAGAATACCTGAAGAAAGCCCTCGTGATTAAGGGGGGACATGCCAACTTCACATAGGCAGAGTCTGGGCTAGAAATGAGACTTGAGTCCCTGGGGCCACGAGGCTACACTGCCATGGACTCAGATCACAAAGCACCTCAATTAGCTGATTTGCCACAAATCTGTCCACAGTGTAAATCTCATCCTCGTCGCCAAAAGAATTGAAGGTAGTGGCAACACTGAGCAAAAAAGGTGAGGGCTGAAAGACAGAGAGATGGTCTGACGTCACCAGGCAGCACTCTGCTCGCAGTGTTGAGAGACAGTGTCGGTGTTCATGACTAATGCAGTTCTCCTCTTAGTTCATTCTGTAAGGATACTGCTTCTGGGTTACAAGTCCACCAGCAATTCACCACCATGAAAATCTGAGAATTGAGATGTGACGTGATGCGAGTCCACAACAATACACCAACTTACAACAGGAACCCTCACAAACCTACATCACCAATACACCCTAATTAATTAATCTGGTTAGTGAGCTGAACCAGCCCAGTACATGTTTGGTATTGTAAGCACTATGTGAGTGAACAACAAAACTAATGCCAATGTTGACTGAACACAGAGGCGTATAGGTTCATTAAATATATATATGCAAATAAAGATATGCTTTTAAGGTTTACTTCAACACAATATACAGTGATCCCTCCTCGATCGCGGGGGTTGCATTCCAGACAACAACCCCCCGCGATAGGTGAAAATCCGCGAAGTCGAAACCATATGTTTGTATGGTTATTTTTATATATTTTAAGCCCATATAAACTCTCCCACCCTATTAACATTATTAGAGCCCTCTAGACATGAAATAACACCCTTTAGTCAAAAGTTTAAACTGTGCTCCATTACAAGATAGAGATGACAGTTCTTTCTCACAATTAAAAGAATGCAAACGTATCTTCTCTTCAAACGAAATGCCGGGAGCAGAGAATGTCAGAGAGAGAGAGAGAGTGACAGAAAAACAAACAATCAAAAAATCAATACGTGCTGTTGGGTTTTTAAGTATGAGCACCGCGATAAAGCAGCCGCAAAGAAGGGAGCAATGTGAAGGTAGTCTTTCAGCATTTTTTAGAGTAGCCTCCGTATATTCTAAACAAACAGCCTCTGTGCAAACAGCCCCTCCGTCAGGAGCAGAGAACGTCAGAGAGACAGCGCACGAGATTAAAGCAAACAATCAAAAAATCAATACGTGCTTTTGGGCTTTTAAGTATGAGCACTGCGATAAAGCAGCCGCAAAGAAGGGAGCAATGTGAAGGTAGTCTTTCAGCATTTTTTAGAGTAGCCTCTGTATCTTGACAACAAACAGCCTCTGTGCAAACAGCCCCTCCGTCAGGAACAGAGAACGTCAGAGAGACAGCGCGAGAGATTAAAGCAAACAATCAAAAAATCAATATGTGCTTTTGGGCCACCACGATAAAGCGGCATTTCTTAGAGTAGCGTCCATATCTTCTAGGCAAACAGCCCCTCTGCTCACACCCCTCCGTCCAGGCGCAGAGAACGTCAGAGAAAGACCGAGAAAAGCAAACAATCCGCTCGGGAAGCACATCGTATATCATTGAGGAGTTTTATTTAATATGTAATACATGCTCTGATTGGGTAGCTTCTAAGCCATCTGCCAATAGCGTCCCTTGTATGAAATCAACTGGGCAAACAAACTGAGGAAGCATATACTTTAAATTAAAAGACCCATTGTCCGCAGAAATCCGCGAACCAGCGAAAAATCCGTGATATATATTTAGATATGCTTACATTTAAAATCCGCGATGGAGTGAAGCCGTGATAGTTGAAGTGCGATATAGCGAGGGATCACTGTATATTAATTTAATACTAGCAATTTTACAGTGTGTTGTTTTTGTTTTGCAGCATTCAACAAATGGCCACCCATCCACTTACTGAACCTACATTTTCCCACATTGATTCACAGCAAGGCAAGAACAAACCCTGGAAAGTGTGCCAGTCCATCGCAGGAGACACTTACTCATGCTCGGTCACACACATTTCTTTGAGATGTGTTAGGAAATTAGAGAGCCAAGTCACGACACAGAGATATGTGAGTAGACTGTGAATCAAACTGAGGTTCCTGGAATTGTGAGACAGCTTTACTAACCAATGTGGCACCCATTAAACATACAAGCATTACTTTATAGTGGGTCTTTCTGTAGTGAACACCATGCCAAGCAGAGGCACAATTGTTTCCATTTATATATTCGCCAGTGGACATCTGGAAGGTTCAGCTACTTGTTCAGAGGGTCGCATAGTGACCCAGTGGAAGGGACTGAGCTGGCTTTTTTTACAGTCCTACTCACAACAATTTTTATCCATTGGTTTAAAAGTCACATCCTCACCACATCTCCAGTATAATGGAGAGTAACAGTTCCTGGATAATGAGGATTGCAGCAGATAGTGGTAGATAGACTGGTCTTAAGAGCTCTTTTTCGTATTACAGTTAACTACTCTTAGCGTTTTTTCGTAAAGCACAATGTTCTGGTTTGTGAGTGGGATTGCCTTGTGAAAAAATTAAAAATTAGTCCTTCACAACTCTAAGCTAGATGAATACTCTGAGAAATAAAGAAATTATTGACCAAATAGTGGATGAATGTATAGTGGGGTTGAGATTTCAGTGTTTTTCTAAACATGAATCAAGGTAAGGTTTCACTTTTAGCAAAATTTGTTTGCCCTAAGGGACCTGAAAATGCAGCTGCTATGTGTATTGTTTGCCAAAGGTGCAGTGGTTACATAAAACATAAAATAGCTTAATCCATCTTACCTAAATTATTCTTTGCATACAGAGGAGCTCTCGCATCTCTAAATTATATGAGATATGACTATAAAAATGTACAAATGATCAATTGTTTCTGGCTTTGCATACGGACTCTGGATACAATTACAAAGCGAATGATCGGTTATCAAAAAGAAGGTCAAGGGATTTTTTTCCTGCTCTTATTGGAAGCACATGGGAGTGTGTTTTTTGTTTCAAGATAAATGTTTGCGTACTGGGAATTGCAATTGCTGCTTGAATGAACAGAGCCTTACTTAGAAGAAAACTAAACAGCAAAACGCCTGCGCTGATTACTCTGGGGCTCATTACTCCTTATAAGGAGAAAGTACAGTAAACCCTTGTTTATTTGCCGTTTTATTAATCCAGAATTGGCACCAGTATCAGCTTGGCGGTAATTTGTATAACAAGCATTTGTTTTAAATCATCATTCCCGTTACTCATGAAAGAGCCATCTATCCATTGTGAAAGGGTGCCCTGCTGAGAAGAAGTTGCTAGAGTAAGGACACATCCAGAATGACAGAGGACAGGGGTAGATGGCGTAGAAAGCCTCCAGTAAGAAATGGTGCCACACCAGCTGCAGCAGGAGAGGTGAGGTGTATGGCAGTGTGGGAAGGTGGTACGCCCTTTATTTGTACTATTTGGATTAGGCGGGGACATCACAAAATGTATGAGAGAGAGGCAGTCTGAGAGACATGCAATGCTCTCCTAGGACACAAGAGGGAAGCAGAAAGACAGAGAGAAAAAAAGAGGTGACATCTTCTTGCCACTAGAGTGCACTCATTCCCATCAAGAAACTTATTAAGATAACTGTGAATTTGCCCAGAAGAGCCAGTCCTTAAAAGTATCTAAGTCTCTGAGGTGGAGGATTACAAGGAGCAGCAAGAGCACACATCATTGGAGAAAGCATAGGACCAGCCCTGACTCCAGCTATGATATCACGATAGACTTTAAAGACATCTGACAGCCAAAAGCTTGTTGAACTTGGAGTCAAGATACAAAGCTTTGACTGAAGGAAGAATGGTATTAAGAGTAAGAGAGAGAGAGATGAGAAGTCAGAAAGTAGGTGAGGTACCCTGCCCGGTAGACAAGTTTCAAGACCTGTATAGTGAAGGACAGTTGGGCAGCAGGTTGGTATATTTTGGTCTCCCAGTGATCCATGAGCCACCTGGAGGATGACTGGAGAGCTTGGCTGAGCACACATTCATGTGCAGATGCGAGCTGGGCAGTCAAGTACTTTGTTCATGCCTCAGAGCTGGTGATTGTGGCACCAGCACCCAGCCACAATTAAAAAGGAGCCAGTGCCAGAGACAGGGAGAATGAAGAGAAGATGAAAAGAAGAACAGAGGTTAATGGAGAAGAGAGAGACAGGAATGGGAGTGCCCATGCTGCATGAAGTGGAGGAAGGTAGTTGAATGTGAAGCTCCAGAGTAAGGTGAGTGTGGCTGATGCTGAGAGGTGGCAGATGAGGGTGTTCCTATTCAGCAAAACAGGAGTAGGAGTAGCCCATTGTGTAGTGTGTCCTACAGACACTGAAGGACGTGTGTGTGTGGCTTGGTGTGACACCCCATGGATGCCAATGGACTGGCCAGGGATGTCTTAACATATGGGCACAATGGGCACTGGCTGAGGGCCCCAGGAGCATAGAGGCCCACAAAGTTTCTCATACCTACAAATGTTCCTGTTTTTGTGTCAAAACAGGGGACTCAGCTCACTACTTTGCCTAGGGGCCTATGATTCTGGTTAGACTGCCCTGGGACTGGCGATGGGGACCCCAGCCACATTTCATTTTTGACTCCACCTGTAGGTGGGCATCTCCTCTTGCTGCAAGGCCCTGAAGGGATAAACCAAGAAGATCCCAGGTTTCCGCCTTAGTAGCATTCACCACTTCTTTATTTTTCTACTTCTCCATGTGCTTTCTTTCTTTCTTTCTGTTTCTCAAGTGTTTTATGTTTTCCAAGTATGATTTTGCTTTTTCCCCATTTTCCATTTTCAAAGAATTTATACACTGAACCTTAATTCTGCAGACTATTCTGTTTAATGACTGAACAAGGAGTACAGTGATGTAATTGAAGGGACCAGGAAATGAATCATAGTTGAACGAGAAAAGCAGTTAGACAAGAGAGACATGTGAACTACTAAGCCTGAACCTCAAAGCAAACTCGTAGTTGAAACAGGCATGCAAACATTCAAAATAACCAGTAAATCAAGAACAAGAAGTGCAAAACAAAGGTTTTGTTTTTAATAGACTAGGGGGCTCCATCCCTTGCTCTCAATGCTCGCCCACCCCCGGGTTTGGTTTACCGGTGTGAGAGATGGCTGGCAGCTTATCCTGGTCAATACATCCAGGCTGCTAGATGTAGTCCTCCCTGCAACATGGAGGCGCCCTGGATTCCTGCAGGGCATCATGAAAAATGGAGTTTGGCTTCACAGCCCCGCTGGATACCGTGGGAGCCACCAGGGAACGCTGCAAGAACACATGAAGATTATTGTTTCTATTATAACCTTGAAGTACTCTCAAGTCATGGGGATGGAAGGACAGAAGTACTTCTGGGCTGAAAGAAAATATAAATCTTCATCTTACCCGGAAGTGCTATTGGATCACGTGGACTGAAGGACAGGAGCGCTTCTGGGTCAAGGACTATTTAAAGGACTGTGGGAAACCCAGCAAGCTGAACTGGAGTTGGGAAGACGGGTGACGGAGCTGCTGGTTGGAGAGGAGGATTTATTGTGATTTTTGTAGTGATTATTGATTATTATTGAGTATTGTGGAGGTGGAGGTGCTTTGTGCACAGTATTGAAGAAATTAAATTCATTTCTGATACTTTTACCTGGTGTCTGGACATGATGTCTATGGGGTTGGAGGAGCAACATCACCCTCTACTGTCACACTGGATATGCAATTTAAAGAGATTTGTTATTTTCATGGGAATTGTTACATATGCATTATTTTCACTTTTACTTTAAAACTTTTGGAAAAACAATACTTGTCCTTTATTTCCAGCCCCGGGCATGGTTAAATCTTTCTCGCAAGACATATAACGCTGCTCGTGTTGTGAAGGGAGGTGGGGTGGCTGAATGCACGCTAAGGAGATGCCGTCAGATCATCTGCTGTCTTTCTGCTGCTGCTGCTGCTGGCGAGCTGCGTTTTATGCTTGTCACGCTTTGCATCAATCATTTCAAAGCCTGTACAGCAGCTGTCCTTTTGCCACTTCGTATCTCTGCCGCTCGCATTGTGAAAGGGGGGGTGGGGGACAGGGCTGAACGCACGCTAAGGAGAAGAGGTTGGATCATCTGCTGGCTTCCTGCTGTTGTTGCTGGCAAGCTGTGTGTTCTGCTTGTTGCTTGTCATTGTTTTAAGAGCTGGCGGTACATGACGTCTGTCTGCCAAAAGCATTCCAACAACTGCTTGGTTAGATGTCCGTGAACTTGTTTTAAATGTTGTCTCACTGCCTTGTCTCGTGTGACGTTCAAGTATCTCTCGTGGGATGTCAAATTGTCTTCATGCAACATTAAAGTGTCTCTCACGGGACGTCAAATTGTATTCAGAGAAGATCACATCTCGTCTCTCTAGTCTCCCTCCCAGGATTTTTTTTATAATAGAAAGACAATCCAATTATGGACACTATGGAAGCTGCATCTCACCAATATTTAACGTGTTGCAATACTGACGTCATGTCACGTCATGCAAAATCAGACCTTTGGCAACCAGGAGACGCATTCCAGCAATGGACTTGCAAATGACAGCACCGAATGAAAAAACAAAATGGCAAAGCAGTATACAAATGGCACAATAAAAATGAAAATAAACATTTTTTCTCCAGAAGATTACAAAATTCTGTTTGTTTGTTCATAAGAAAATTCATCTATAAATTAAAATAAGGAATAAAACCCAGGACAAACAAGAGGTAAATTTTAGAAACTGCTTTATCACAACACTGACAATGTCACTGTGCCCCTCACCTCACATTACAGAGTTGAACTTTAAACAATACCTGCTAAAAACGCTCACTTAAACCTGCAGATCCAACTGATTAGAAAAAGTGGGTACATTCAAAAGATTAAACATTGTGCCAGCAGTGGCTATCAGTGTCCAACTTGTTGCCAAGACACCTGATGGCAGTTGTTTTCCTAGACTATACAAGCTGGATATTGCAGCAGCATTATGACGAAGACTCCACAATCTCCTCCTACATCTGTGGGACATCGTGAGACTTCGCAGGATCACCTCAAAATTGCTGGATATCATGACTGGCCTGTACGCTGGTACCGTGAGTGCTGCACAGAGTGGAGGCAGAACCTCTGTGTTTTTCCCACTTGATTCTGGGGTTCATCGGGGGTATGTTCCAACTCCTACTCTGCTCAGTGCTTGCATGAATTGAGTGTTCGGCAAGGTTTTGGGGTCCAGTGGCTGTGAGGCATCTGTTGGTGAAGAGAGAGTCACTGATCTTGACTTTGCCGACAATGCTGTGATGTTCGCCGAGTCAATGGAGGCTCTGATCAGGGCTCTCGAGAGACTGAGCAAGGAGTCTAAGTGTCTGAGCTTGTGAGTGCCCTGGATAAAAACCGAACTCCAGGCCTTAATGATCTCCTGGGCACAGCCATCATCAGTGTGTCTGTCTGCGGAGAGAGTGTTGACCTTGTGGAGAGGTTTATTTACCTCGGCAGTGATATTCATGTCTCTGGTGACTCCTGCTATGAACTCAGTAGACTGATTGGGAGAGCATGACTGGTCATGACGTCTCTGTTTTGCTGTGTGGAGCTCCCGATTTATTTCAGAAAGGACAACGTTCTAAGTCTTTAGAGTACTGGTGCTTCCTGTTTTCCTCTGTGGTTGTGATACATGGATGCTATCCAGTGACATGAGACGAAAACTGGACTCCTTAGTCACTATTTCTGTTCGTAGAGTCCCTCATCATGATCTATGGAGTATGCATGTTCTGAGCATACAGTTTCTTTACCAATGCCATCAAGTTACTGTATGCTGGTCTGTAACTTTAAATTAGGCCTGTATGAGCGAAATGTTCTGCCATGCTAAATTGTCCTTCACTGCAATTGTTTTCAAAGTGTAGGGGAACATCTAAGGTTCTATAAAATGGCACATATTAAATTACAGGGGCGAGACTTCAAAAAAAGTTAAAATGCTGAGTGGATTGAATAAGAACAGCAGAATAAATATGAACCTCTAAATATGCTTCTTCCTGGGGCAGCAAACAAACTGTGAGCTACTAGACTACTGCCATTAGCTCTAATGTCAAATGGAAAAGTTACGCAAGGTCAATGAAAGACTAGTATGCAAATAAAAGTAGAACCTGGATACATTTTTGATAGAAAATTAAAGAAGCAGGCAATATAACAACACTGACAGGTGGGTCAAGAGGTAAGGGGAAATTAAAGATATGAAAATATGACAACGCATACTGTATATTGTGCTCATATTTACAAGTTTTGATAGTGAGGGAAGGAGAGACCATCAAGTGTCTTGTGACTGAAAGTTCCTTGACAGCATGAACCCCAATAAGAAGGGATATTGAGACACTACGTCTTAGTCATGCGGACAAGCCACCTGATTTTGTTCAGAGGAAACACGAGGAATTAGAAATGTAAACTCACTACCAAATAAGATTGACGAACTGGCTGTGCTGGTGAAAAATGTCAGAACCTACAGAGAATGCAGCTTGCTGTGTTTTAGTGAAACGTGGCTAACAACTGCCATCCCAGATGCTAACATGGATCTACCCGGGTTTAGCACAGTTAGAGCGGACAGAGACGCAGATACCTTTTGGAAGCGGAAAGGAGGAGGACTCGCTCTCTATGTCAATACAAAGTGTTGCAACTCTGGACATATAAATGTTAAAATCTCCACTTGCTGCAGGGACATCGAACTGTTGGCCATAAGTCTGCGTCCCTATTACTTGCCAAGAGAGTTTGGACACGTGATTGTTGTTATTGTTTACATCCCCCCTCGAGCGAAGCGGAGATAGCGAGTGACATCATCCATTCCGCAGTTGCTAAGTTACAAACGCAGCACCCTGAGGCGCTTGTGATAATTGCTGGAGACTTTAATCATGTAACGCTGGATAAAACATTACCTGCCTTCTCCCAGTATGTGGACTGTAACAGCCAAGGACTATTGATCTACTGTATGCAAACGCTAAAGACGCATACGGCGCCACCCCGTTGCCTGCGCTTGGTAAAGCAGATCATAACCTGGTTCTGCTTCAGCCACACTACAAACCAAGAGTGAGGGCGCTACCTACAACCACACACTCATTCAGGAAGTGGTCCCCTGAGGCAGAGCAGGCTCTGAGAGACTGCTTTGGAACTACAGACTGGGATATCCTGCTGGGGTCACATAGTGAGAACATTGAAGAGGCTGTTGACTGCACAACTGATTACATCAACTTCTGTATGGACATTGTAGTTCCAGTAAGAACAGTACGCTGCTATGCTAACAACAAGCCATGGATTACAAGTGACATCAAGGGCCTTTTGAACCAGAAGAAAAGGGCTTTTAAAGGCGGTGATCAGCATGAGCTCAAGCGCGTGCAGAAGGAACTCCGAGTCCAGCTCAGGCTGGCGAAGGAGCAGTACACGAGAAAGCTGGAGCAGAAATTGCAGAATAACAGCATGAAGGAAGTGTGGGATGGGATGAAGATCATCACTGGCTGTAGCACGAAGAGGGGTGCCACCATCAAGAGAGACGTGGAGAGAGAAAACCAAATGAACAACTTCTTTAACAGGTTTGACCACCCTAACCCACTCTCACCGCGGAGTGCTTCATCCACCAACTATCCTTATGCTGATACCAGCATAGGTGAGACATTCCCATCCATAATTACAGCAGCACAGGTGGGCAGAGAGCTGAGGAGACGTCGTGCCAGCAAAGCAGCGGGTCCAGATGGAGTATCGCCATGACTGCTGAAGGCCTGTGTGTTGGAACTAGGGAGTCCTCTACAGCACATCTTCAACCTGAGCCTGGAACAGGGGAGAGTCCCGAGGCTTTGGAAAACATCTTGTATCATCCCAGTCCCAAAGGTATCACGTCCTAGTGAGCTGAATGACTTCCAGCCTGTTGCTCTGACGTCACATGTGATGAAGACCATGGAGCGGCTGCTGCTTCACCACCTGAGGCCACAGGTCCGCCACGCCCTCGACCCTCTGCAGTTCGCATACCAGGAGAAGGTGGGAGCGGAGGATGCCATCATCTATATGCTACACCGATCCCTCTCCCACTTGGACAGAGGCAGTGGTGCTGTAAGAATTATGTTTTTGGACTTCTCTAACGCCTTCAACACCATCCAACCTCTGTTCCTTAGGGACAAGCTGACTGAGATGGGAGTAGACTCATACCTGGTGGCATGGATCGTGGACTATCTTACAGACAGACCTCAGTATGTGCGTCTTGGGAACTGCAGGTCTGACATTGTGGTCAGCAACACAGGACTGCCGCAGGGGACTGTACTTTCTCCAGTCCTGTTCAGCCTATATACATCGGACTTCTAATACACATGCAAAAGTTCGCTGATGACACTGCTATTGTGGTCTGCATCAGGAGTGGGCAGGAGGAGGAGTACAGGAAGCGAATCAAAGACTTTGTCAAATGGTGTGACTCAAACCACTTTCACCTGAGCACCAGCAAGACCAAGGAACTGGTGGTGGATTTTAGGAGGCCCAGGCCCCTCATGGACCCCATGATCATCAGAGGAGACTGTGTACAGAGGGTACAGTGGGAGTGCAGCTGGATGACAAATTGGACTGGACTGCCAATACTGATGCTCTGTGTAAGAAAGGTCAGAGCCGACTATACTTTCTTAGAAGGTTGGCGTCCTTCAACATCTGCAATAAGATGCTGCAAATGTTGTGGTTGTGGCGAGTGCCCTCTTCTACGCGGTGGTGTGCTGGGGAGGCAGCATAAAGAAGAAGGACGTCTCACGCCTGGACAAACTTGTTAAGAAGGCAGGCTCTATTGTAGGAATAAAGTTGGACAGTTTAACATCTGTGGCAGAGTGACGGGCACTAAGCAAACTCCTGGCAATCATGAAGAATCCACTGCATCCACTGAACAGTGTCATCTCCAGGCAGAGGAGTAGCTTCAGTGACAGACTGAGGAGATCGTTCCTCCCCCACACTATGAGACTCTTCAATTCCACCCAGGGGAGTAAACGTTAACATTATTCAGTTATTGTCTGTTTTTACATGCATTTTTTATTACTCTTCAATTTAATATTGTTTTTTTTGTATCAGGATACTGCTGCTGGATTATGTGAATTCCCCTTGGGATTAATAAAGTATCTATCTATCTATCTATCTATCTATCTATCTATCTATCTATCTATCTATCTATCTATCTATCGAATATCTATCTATCGAATATCTATCTATCTAATATCTATCTATCTATCTATCTATCTTCTATCTATCTATCTATCTATCTATCTATCTATCTATCTATCGAATAACATTCACCCCACTTTGCCTAGTAAAAGCCATATCTGCAAGCACCAACCTTGCGGAGTGATGTAAAATAATACATGATGCAAGCTAATGCTTTCCACTGCAATTGTTATGGTGTTAATGATGATTGCTAAGGCAACTGCCACAAAACTAAATGCCATTTGTGCATCTGATAACACTTGTTTTACAGTAAGACACAAAAGCACTGCCACTCCTAGCCTCACTGGGACCCTAAGCAGAACCTTCTTTCTGGACACCTCCCACCCTGCCCATCATTTAATCCACTGCATTAGTATGTCTTATAATAGTTTTAATTTGAACAATAAATATATAAATAAATAATAAATAAACAAAGAAGCACACATCACAAATTTAATTTACTTTGAAACATCAAACAATTTTTTTTTTAATATTCAAAACTTGAAAGGAAATCTTTAGAGGTTTCTTCAGTCTCTTTGTTGTACTGTATATCACAACAGCACAAAGCTACATTTTATGAAGGCAAAATTATCTATGAGGTCATTATACGATAGCTTCTGTGCAAGATCTGATAGTCAAGTTGCTTATATATCGTTGTGCCGTGCATGCCCTCAAATATGCCGTGATGAGCTTAAGTTTTGAAAAACCTTTCTCAGCAGATGCAACTGTAACTGGAGGGCAATCCATAGGTTTGGACTTTAGTAGAATGTAATGGCAATGAAATACCAATTGATGTGTTTCCTTTATAAATGTAGGCCTAATTAGTAGTAGTAATAATTATAATAAAAATAATAAATATCTAGAGTATCAATGAGCTGTTATTCTTTGTTTCTTGATATAGCCAAGAGTGTCTGTCACTTGTGACATGTGACACTGTAGAGTTTGTAGGTTGTAGGTTCTCTCCATCTTTATGGGGGTGTTGTGTTTTGTATTTTGTATTTTATTTGAAGAAAATAATCTAATTAACAAAACAAAATCCAATCAATAGAAAACAAACCCAATCCTATGTTGTGAAGACAATCTATGAAACTCTGCAATCTTGCCTGAATTGATTCACAGAGTTTTGCAACAAAAGAGACCCTTCTAAAGTCATTTTTGTACAGAATAATTCAGCAAATAAAAAGAAAGGTTCTGCATGGGCTTGTTATTCTTACTTTTCAATTACTTTAATGAAATGCTGCCAAATTCTGAAAAGATTTGAATTGATACTTATAAAGAGAGGTTTGAGGGTTTTCCACCCACATCCCAAGGATGTTATTTCTAAACTGGCCCTATGTGGGTGTTTGCATGGGGGCCCATGTCGTCTGTGTGGCTCTTGTGAACATTTACTGTATTAACATCAAGGGTGCCAGACACATCTGAACAAATCTACTGTTTCTGCTGGACTTTAGTAACTCTTCTAAACCAATTGCATCCTGCAAGTTTGAGAAAATGCATAATCATTGAAGGATATGGAAAGCTATATTGGACACTTAATCTATCAACAATAATGCAGTGAAAATAATTTTTTTTATCTTTCACAAATTGATTCACAGCATTCTGCACATATGGCGGGCATTTCATTTCCATTGTTTCGACTCCTTACTTATGAAGAAGAGTCAATGGGCCACACTCATCTGTACTGTTGATACAATAATATACAAACAAAAGTATAGCCTGGGTAGCGCTGCTGCCTTGCAGTTAGGAAACCCGGGTTTGCCTCCCAGGTCCTCCCTGCATGGAGTTTGCATGTTCTCCCCGTGTCTGCGTGGGTTTCCTCCTGGTACTCCAGTTTCCTCCCAGCGTCCAAAGACATGCAGGTTAGGTGCATTGGCAATACCAAATTGTGTTTGGTGTGTGTGTGTGCGCCCTGCGGTGGACTGGCACCCTGCCCGGGGTTTGTTTCCTGTCTTGCACCCTGTGTTGGCTAGGATTGGCTCCAGCAGACCCCCTGTGTGGGGGGATATAACGGGTTGGATAATGGATGGATGGAAGTATAGCCTAGCAAACATTATAAAACTATTTTAATACTAATTTTCCTCAGTGGCCTCCATATAGGTCATTCAGTTTGTAAGAGCATTGGGTATCATTTTTATAATTATGTGTGGACTGTAGTGGTTAGACCATCCTGCACCCAGCCATTTCATTCATCAGGTGAATTTTACAAGTTTTTTCCAAGTCTGTATGGGAGTTCCTCCCAAGAACCCCAAAACATGCATGTTAGGTTAATCGGTAACTCTAAATTGGCCTATGTGTGAGTAGAATTTGGGATGACCTAGCACACTATCTGGTTTGGTTCCTGCCTTGTGCCCAATGCTGATATTGTAGTTGTTTCAATGAATATTCCTTATTACGTGTTAACATTATAGATTTATGATATATTAGACATAAAGCTATGTACCACATGGTGATATAGTGCTTTACTACCTCATAGCTGCAGGCACCTGACTGAGTAAAGTGTGCACATTCTCTGTGTTCCTGCCTCCCCAATGTCACTCTCTGTGTAATCTAAGAGTGAGTACAAACGTGTTTGTGAATTTCTCCTGTCATAGATTGGCAACCCATGCATAGATAATCTGGGTAACGATGCCCATTTTGATCATTGGGTGATACTAGCACCACAGAAAGGAGGAACTCAAGACCCTATGCTCAAAAGGAGAGGAGAGGAGAGAGAGAGGAGAGTTGGGGAGCATGCACTGGTACAGTGCATTGCTGCACCCACTGCACAACGAAACAACTCGGGATCCCAACTGGCAACACCCTAGGCAGACATGCAGTCCAGTCCCACCCTCCGGAAATTACCCTTTATCTGCTGCAGCCAGGTGTTATCCCTCACAATGCAGGTAATGTGCCTCATTCGGGACTCCATGAGCAAACGCTCATTCGACACAAAGTCAAACCAACAGTACCCAAGGATTTTCCAGAAAGACACAGTACCAAAGGAGTCCAGTCTTCGTCTCAGGTCACTGGATAGAGTCCATGTTTCACAACCATATAGTAAGACAGGAAGCACCAGGACTCTAAATACTTGGACCTTCGTCCTTTTGCATAGATATTGGGAGCGCCACACACCCTATTCTGAAAAGTAAGGTAGTCATGTCAGATAAGGAAGATATACATTTCATGTTAAAGAAGACAGAAATTTTGAGGTAAGATAGTTATTGCTATGATATGTCTGTGTTGAAATAGTATTGCAAGATAAACACAGCCAGAAGGTGATGATGATCAGTAAGAATCAAAGTAATAATTGCAAACTAGATCAAAGCCGAGAAAGTCAACTGATCAGACAACCAAAGCAAGAGGAATATGATAAGAATCAAAGTCAAAGACAAGTGTTATGATACTCAAGATTTCTCAAGCACAAAGTTAGTTGCTCACTGCACAATTGCCCACTAGACTGGGAACCATCAAACTTGGATAGAAACAAGGGCAAACACAGAATCTGTATAAAGAAAACTATTTATTTCTCACAGAAATGTTCTTAACATAAAGGAACCTCCATGGAGCATAAAAGGTAAAATAGAGTTACCTGAAACAAAAGGCAATTCAAGCAAAGAAACGTTCCAATAAAGAATCCAGAATGTGAGTATGAAATCAAAAATTCATTGAATTAGTAAAGCTCAGCAAAATCTCAAAGAAACACTCAATGAACTGCAAAGGACTGCAAATTGATCTCACATTTATTAGGCTGAGGGTAGGCCATTGTGGTGATGGACAAGTAGTCCCTCCTCTTGGGGAACCACCCATAAAACACATGGTACAGTACATATAATACGAGCCCTAAACATAAGGACACTACATAATCAACAATGTTAATATAAACAAGGGAATCACAAATAAACAAGAAAAACATATAAAAATAGCATCTGAACTGCAGCCAGGGGAGGAACTTTGGCTGAAATACAATAAAAAAATAGAGATGAAAACACTGAAAATGAAACTTACACTACGGCTTTCTTGTTCAAAAAGCTAACTACACTAAGACAGGAGATCCAAATCGTTTTATCCACCGTGTGATAATGTGCAATGTGATGGCCGCCATATTCATATCATCACCACCGGTGATGTAATTGATGTGACATTTGTGGTCACATGACTCATTTTACTGTGTCGCATAAACAAAGACACGGAATGGAAATGAAATAAAGCTTTGTCAAATGACATTGAAAAAAGTTAAACAACCTCAAAAACACGTTCTACATGATAGCAAACCATAAAATAACCCAAACAGATATTTAAAACATGTTATTGTCTACAGTTTTACTTATTGATCACTGTGTAGATATATGATTGGCACCTGAAAGTAAGAATTCCACTGTACTCTGTACATGTGACACAATTAACTCTATATGACTTTGTAATTTTGCCAATAAATGAGAGCAGCTAGAGCTACTCTTTTTAATTTTAAAAGAATGAAAATGAAAAGGTTCAAAAGAAATGGACATCTCCTGTCCTGTGTGCTTTATATCTGGGAATGGGCTTCTCCATCCTGGAGTCCTGTACACTAAAGAAGTATGGTTTGAAGGGGTACTGACTTCTGATGTCTTCTCTCTTTAAATAGAATTATACCAGAAGTGATGTCACAACTCATCCCAGGACTCGTCCTCTGGTCTGGCCCTGACACTGTGGCTGGTTGTCTTGATAGAGCCGTCCAGATTCTCCTCAAGCCCTCACATGTGACAACCTTTGACTGTTTTTGAGGTTCCACAGGCCGATGAGGGCAAGATGTTGTAGCTTTACAAAGGGAACTGTGGATGACCGTCAGTCTGGTCCTCTCCACTACATGTGGTAGCAGGAACCTGCAAGAACACCGGGTGCCACAAGGGGGAGATCTGCGATCTGCCCACAAGATCTGGGTAAGTGCTTGCTCTATAGTACCCAGCAGCAATAATCCACAGTCTTTCCTTGGTTTTAATGAGTATGAAATGGGTGGATTAGAGATAAATTTTGATTAAATTAAAGAGCAATGGAGTAAATTTAAATGTTTGATGGAACTATATGATCTAGAGAAGAAAATCTCATTGTAAATAAGTGTTCATCTTGAATCTCTAAAAGGTTGTGTGCTAACAAATTCCACCAGTGACTCCTTAGTGACAGCACTAGCCACAGTGTTGGCTGAAAACAGGGATTCCCTTCCTGGTTTTCTTCCAGTCACGTCACACCATCTGCATCAGGTCAAAGTATTCTGATCTCATTGTTTGCTAAACATAGCTTTTTATTTCTTGATGAAGACAAGCTGCCCTGCCGTCAAGCTGAGTTTTCATCATATGGTTATGAAAGAAACAGAAAAACATTCATTACCAAAAGGCAGCAATGCACAAAAATAAATAGCGGTTTTCATGAATTTTCATGCAATAGGAAATTTGAATCACTGTAGCTTCAGGAATCCCTAATGAAGATGTCCGTGGGATATTTACAGGTTTTGCAAATCCCTATTTTTGTAAGGATTATTTTCTAGACAATGCTGATATGTTTAGGCCATTTTCATTTACACATTAGTCCGCTACAATAAAAGTGCCCTTCAGCAGACTTGTGTTTAATTCTCTGCAAAAATGTGTTTGTTATAAAGTTGCAGACATGTAAAAGTTCTAGCTCTTTATCCAAAGAGTAGATGGACATTCCTTGAAGTCCGTGAGCAGATACACAGAGTTTATAAACCGGAATATCATTGTCACATAACGACAGGGCCTTGAGGTGTTTGTATTGCCTCTCTTGGTGTCTCATCCTGGGACAGACATTTACATTATCTAAGCTGAAAACACTCTGTGCAACATGATACATAACATTACACAACATTCTCAAACCTGCTTAATTCATTCAGGGTTACAGGGACCTGGAGTGCATATTAGAAGTATCAAGAACAAGGCAGAAGAAAGTCTTAGCCAGGCCACCAGGGCAGTGCAGGCCATATACGTAAGTTCATCCGCAAAAGACCAGTTTAGGAATGGCAATTGTCCCATAAATCAGATCTCCAAACCCTAGACACAACTTCACCACAACAGTCCCAGGTTCAAATAAACCATTTTATGAAACAAAAATACCTTCTTATAATCTTCATCTTAAATACCTGAGCTCCATTCCTCCGTCTCCACTACATGTTAGTGTCGCACTACTCCACTCTGGACTCTGACTCAGTTGGGTGAGTTGGATTGGCCTCCTTTATGCTAGACCTGAGTGAATTCCTGGTGCCACAATGTTGCACTCAGGAAATGCTTTTGGGTCAGGCAGAATTACCACCTTGTCAGGGGAGTCTCCTCCCAACAGCACCCTCTAGCCCCAAGGACCCCACCATGACCACCATCCAGAAATACAATTCCATTTCATTCCTTCTAGTTTCCAACAGGGAGCTCTGCCAGATGGACTTCACCACCCAACAGACTGGGGAAACACATGGCGATGGAAAGGCAGTCTCCTCCTGTCCTTGTGCAATAGTGGCCTCCCAACTGGCAAAGGGAATAGCCTCCACCTAGGCCAGTTCTTTATAACTTCCCCATTAAATAAGAAAGCACAATCATTCTCTTCCGGAATGCCAGTCCAACCATGCCTTCCATTACAATATGTATTTGGAATGACAGCCCCAGAACATTTTATGTAGACATGGGAGAATCTGCAAACTCCATGAAGACAGTGACTAGTTATAAGTTTTATATGAAGCACCTAGATTTGTGAGGTGGTGGGGTTAAGCAAGGTACCATCCAACAATGTACAAGTTAGATTTATATTTCAAAGCTTCTTATAAAATATCATGGCGATGCAACCACATCAAGGAGCATTGTGTTCTTCAAATACTCCAGCCTATGGAAAAGAGCTTCATCTGTGTAGTACCTAAATGACCTGGCCACCATACAGCACTGCACTAGTGTTTAGATCTTTCAATTAATCAGTTTAAGACAGTAGTCTGAATGCGTAATCATGTTGATTTGCATACTTTATACACTGAAAAACCAAAACATATTCTTGTATTTTTATATACCTACACTGTTCTTGTGGGTTTGCCATGCAATGTTATCTTGCCCATGGCAGATTCCTATCTTGTAACCAATCCTTCCAGGATAGACTCTAGCTCTGTGCTACCTGGAATTGGATCAAACAGGGTTCAGAACTGTATGCGTACTAAAATTTTTACATCCATGTAATTCAATGTGTTCTCAAGTCCATAGCACTCTCCTCAGTCAACACACCTTTACACATCTCAAACGTCCACTTGTCCATTTTCACAGTCTAATTCAAAGTTACACAGGGCTGGAACCAATCCTGCTAGCATTGTTTGAAAGGCATGAATCCATCCTGGACAAGACAGTTGTACTTCTCAAGCAGCTATCCATTAACATTCTAGTTAATTTAATCAAGGTTATGGTGGCAAAATCAGTTTCAGGCAGGACCCTGTCGTGGATGGGGTGCCAGTCTATCACACAGAATATTCAACTGACACAGGGCCATTTTGGAGACACCAATTAACCTACCCTGTATGCCGTTTGGAGAAGAGAACGGGTAGGAAACATTAGGAGACACATGGAGAATGTGCATATTCAAAAAAGAGGACAGTGGATAATAACAGTAAAATACTAAATGGGAAGTCTAATGGGAGGTATGGTACATAAGGAATTGGAAAAAAATATGTGAGAATTATATGTCAGGAATCATTAAAAACACTGCAGTGCTGGGGAATGAAAAAAAGAAAGGTTTTTGTATACTTTGATACATTTTGACATGAGCACTATTAAACTTTAAAAGAATGCTCCATTTCTCTCCTTAAAATGATTTCTGATTATTAGATCTCTGTTGTAGATAGTTCATAACAGCCACACACACCTAATGCTGCAGGATATTTGTTGTATACAGAATATCGACAGATTTGACATTAATCACATGTTGTTGTACTCACTGTCTGTGTTTGTATTCGTTGTCCTTTTTGCCTTGTATTACTGTCACTAGTTGTGTAAACATTTCAATACATTTGAACATGAGCTTAATGACACAGATCGTTTTCCTCAAAGCACATGCCCAAAGAATATTAACTAAGATATGCAAAAATTCGTCAATTTTATATATTTTTATGAAAAGATCACAGCATTTTGATTATTATTTACTAAGTGTGGCGGACGGCCTGGAAGGACCAGGAGAGTGACAATACCTCTCCTGGACCACAGGAGGGCATCTGCCACGGGGGCCCGGACAGTTGTGAAGCCCTGGAGGCCAGCACTTCCACCACACCCGGAGGTGCTGGGGGGAAGATATTTCAGGGATATCCAAAGTGGTTCCGGGTACTCGTGCAGCACTTCCGCCACACCAGGAAGTGCTGCTGGAAGTTCAGCGGAGAACACCTGGAGCACGTGTGGGTGATTATAAAAGAGGCTGCCTCCCTCAAGTGAGAGAGCCAGAATCAGGAAGAAGAAGGCAATGCTTGGAAAGAGAGGTGGAAAGGCGGCAGAAGCAGTACGGAGAGTGAAAGAGAAAGGGACTGACACAAGGGTGATTGGTGCAAGGCATTGTGTTGTGTGCGGACTTTATTGTAATAAACCGTGTGTGTTCTGGGACCTCCTGTGTCTGCCTGTTTGTGTCCAAGGCTACCTTCCACAATGGCATCCCAGATGGGACTTCCTGCCTCTTAATCAGCAGGGAGCCCAGTTAAAAAATAATTTTGTGGACAGCCCGACGCAGCAGGACAGGCCACACATACACCACGGTAAGGCAGTACGCACACACTCCATGGAAAAGGGCGGCTCACCTGAGGACCGTTGATCGGTACACGGAAGCGCCGTTTCCACCCAATGGGGAAACGAAAGACCAGGTGAGGCATGAGAGCAACGGACTCCCAGATGCATGCTGTCGCTACGGGCACCCGGGTCAGCATCGTGACTGAAAGCATCACTCAGAGGAAGTTAGCTCCGAAAGACGGGATCCAGAAGGTAAGTCCCATGCCCAGCGGCAGTCAGCCCTTGGGGGCCAGTCTTGCCAGGCCATGTGTTTGTGTTGTAGGCAGGGACTGCCTGGATCTGCGTTGGTGGCTGAAGCATGCCGATTCATCGACTGACGCCAGGTCGATGGCGTCAGGGAAGACTGGGGAGGAGGAACTGTTGCACATTAAGAAGTCGCAGCAGTAGAGGAGCTGCCAGGAGTCTCGTCACCCCATCGGGCTACAGAAAGAGGAGATGACAGGGAACCGGATAGCCCTCCCCGAGACAGTTAAGGGATTGGACGGTGTGTGTTACAACCCCGCCACTGATTGGTTGAAGAAGTGGCCAACGAATGTCTGTCCCGAGCCGAAGAAGGACCCTTAAGAGCCTATGAGTAGGCTTCGCCACTCTTAGCCAGCGGGTGAGGTCAAACAAAGGGTAAGTCTACTGCTGGCTGACGTAATACTTTTGATAGCGGCTCTACACGAGCTGGGGGAGACCCTTCAGCCTGCAGAGTCACTTCTCCAGGTAATGCACATCCTCTGTGAGACAATGGAGAAGCTGGAGGAGAAGGCGATCGTGCCTCTGAAGACCCTGCAAGGGTGGATTGAGCAGCACGGTGCTGGATTCTCCAGCCAGAGGGATGCGGTGGTGCGGGTAAGTCATACCTGTATCATAAATGAAACAGGAGTGTCGTGCAAAGGGATTCCAGTATTGTTTGGTTACGGAAATCGAGTAGCTGCATCTCCTACAGTGGACATGATCATGAGGGCCGATCGTGTGGTGGGGGCAAGGAGAACATGGACGCAAAGCAGACACCGGCTGATGTGTGCCATGGGTCAAAGCGCCCTGCTCCCAGGGCCAATGATGGTCTCACGCTGCTCTACATGGGCACAGACAGCTCGGGGTGTCTTCCTCTCCCATAGAGAGACTCAGACCATCAGGGTGCCCCAGAGGAAAAGGAGGACCCAGAGGGAAGGAACCGGGTCACCCCACAAAGTGAGATGAGTGTCTGCAGGCTCACATGTGTTGCCGGGTGATGCTCTGCAGAGGCAGAGAGAGACTCTGATCTCAGCTGAGGAGTCAGTGATGCGAGCGTTCCCGTCTTGCCTTGCCGACGTTATGAGTGCCAGGGTGCCGGTCAAGTGGGGGAGACGTTGTTCATACAGATTGCCTGGAGATGGCGTCAAGGCAGCGTCTCTGCCCACATTTCCAGTTTTTGTATTGCACTGGACACAGGTACTGGACCCTGGCCTGGACAGTTGTGGAGCCCCGGAGGCCAGCACTTCCGCCACACCCAGAGGTGCTGGGGGGAAGGAATTCCAGGGACACCCAAAGTGCTTCCGGGTGCTCGTGTGGCACTTCCGCCACACCAGGAAGTGCCGCTGAAAGTTCATCGGAGAACATCTGGAGCACGTCCGGGTGATTATAAAAGAGGCCGCCTCCCTTGAGTGAGAGAGCCAGAGTCGGGAGGAAGAAGGCAACACTCAGGAGGAGAGTTGGAAAGGCAACAGAAGCAGTCCAGAGAGTGGAAGAGAAAGGGACTGACAAGGGTGTTTGGTGCAAGGCATTGTGTTGTGTGCAGACTTTATTGTAATAAACCATGTGTGTTCCGGGACTTCCTGTGTCTGCCTGTTTGTGTCCAAGGCTACCTTCCACATAAGTTAGAATCTTTTCAGATAGTTCATTTTATTGTCATCATGTATGTTTTACACACATATATTAGAAGATCAAATGTAATTTGATTCAGATTATAGTCTCTTAATGTTGTTTAGGAAAACAAAATACCAGTTACAGGTCGTGGACTAAATGAGGTTCACAGACCTTGAGAAAAAGTAAAATCCAAGCCTGCCTTACCTACAGTAATCACACTGCAACTGTTGCAGTTCTAACAAGAATACACAATGATAAACTACTCTAACCGGTCTTCATTCGTCATTTAAATATAAGGCTTAAAATAAATAAGCACAAACAGAAAATCCCAAAACTTTCTATAATGACATAAAGTCCCCATCTTCAAAATGGCATGAAAGTGTCTACTGATCATAAGGTTATTATGTATGGAGTCGGGTGGCACAGTGGCTCAAAAACTCATCTGGGAGTAGAAAGAAAGGCCAGAGGTGAAAGGAAGAAAACAGGGTTTTTTTATGTGAATGTTTCATTGGTCATGGTGGGTAAGTGTGCTAGGCACCCCAGCAGAATAAATTTAGAGTGACCTGTTCAAAAGGACACCAAAGTACTATCTGGTTACTCAATTTCTCTTATTTCTTTAATATTCAACTCTTATGTGATAACCCATACTTATGTGTTTTTCTCAACATAAAACCACCCTTCTTTTGGATACATCTGGTATTTTGGTTCTTATTTGGGATCAGGGATACCATAAGGGGCAGCACGGTGGTGCAGTGGGTAGCGCTGCTGCCTCGCAGTTAGAAAACCCAGGTTCAACTGCGTGGGTTTGCCCCGAGTACTCTGGTTTCCTCCCACAGTCCAAAGACATGCAGGTTAGGTGCATTGGCGATCCTAAATCGTCCCTGGTGTGGGTGTGTGTGTGCACACTATGCGGTGGGCTGGCGCCCTGCCCAGGGTTTGTTTTGTGCCTTGCGCCCTGTGTTGGCTGGGATCGGCTCCAGCAGACCCCCGTGATCCTGTACTTAGGATATAGTGGGTTGGATAATGGATGGATGGATGGATGGATGGATACCACAAGATCACCCACTTCTGTCCCCAGTTTGTTTTGCCATTTTCATTATTTCACTATCTCTGAGGTCGATAAGTATGTCACTTTGAAGTTTAGATACAGGGGACTGGTGATGGTAGTCAAATTACTTAAAAAACAAAGTCTAGGCATACTGCCACATAAGCCATTTGTTCTTAATGACACAATAAAAATGCAAAGTAGATTAATAACTATTTAGTGGATAGTTCTGCCCTAAAAGAAAAGTTCTGATTTATTTTTATGAGTGGAAGATTTCTCATTTATCTTCTCAGGAAAGGCTAATAAAACAAAATGGCCCAGCTGGCTCTCAATTGTGTAACATGTAGCATTCAGTTCGTTCTGTCATAACGAATTGTTCCAAATGGCTAACTCACATTGCCATTTAGCATTAGATGACTAGAGATGAAGCATCTCACTTGATGGGCCTCTATACCAATGTCAATAGTGTAGACAAGCAAACCAAATGGAACGTTAGGGAGCTTAGAACCTGAATGGACAGTTACACCTGATTGTGTTTACTAGCTATAGTAATGTAGTTTTGTAGCTATACCATCCATCCATCCATTATCCAACCCACTATATCTTAATTACAGGGTCACGGTGGTCTGCTGAAGCCAATCCCAGCCAACACAGGGCGCAAGGCAGGAAACAAACCCCGGCAGGGTGCCAGCCCACTGCAGGTAGCTATAACATTTAAAGTTAGTTTTGTAACAGACTGAATTGCTCCCACTACTTAGACTACGTCCCAACGTTTTTGTTTAAAAATGCAGAAATTAGTCTGTTTTCACCATTCGCCCACAGTTCCACCATGGTTCTAACCCCAAAAATGAACCATGTACTCCTGAAAATGCCAGCTTAGTGTTGCAGTGTGTAGTATAACGGGTCCACAGTTCACTGAGGAAAGGCCATTTTTAAATAATCACCGCACCCGAGGCGGCTTCGTGGTTAGCGATGTTGAGCGAGCCGTGGGCAGTCCGATGTGGCGTTTCTCACCGTGTGCACAGGTGAGGAACTGCCCACATTCGTGATTGCTCCCATGGCTAATGCTACAGCTGTGATGGCCCCTCACGTTATAAAAAAGAAGCGCAAGTGGTTGAAGGGGGTGAAAAAATGGAGAGAGGAGAAAAGAGATGAGGAAAAGAGGACGGAGGTTACAGGGAGCGAGGAAGCATGCGGTGCAAGAAAGACGGACAGGCGGTGCGTGCGTGTGGTGAGCGCACGATCGAGGGCAGCTGTAAGGAAGCTGGGGTGTTGGGCCTACACCCAGGCGTTTGAGTTGGATGTCGCTCCAGCTGAGAGATTATGTAGCAGGAGTGACCGAGGGAAGGCGACTGGCCGCAGAGAGGCCGCGGAAAGGCAGCGGAAGTCGGGAGACTTGGTTGTTGGAATCCCCAACGTGGGCGACCTGGCCGTTGGTGGAAACCAAGTTCTCCGAGGCTGGGATGAGTGCCATACCGGAGCCAGGGATCGGGAGGTCTCCAGTCTCGAATGTGTGTTGTAGGAGGGTAGCTGCATAGAGAGTGTGACTCCTCTGTTGCGAAGCCTGGACAGGGAGATGCAGGGGAGTCGCATGTTAAAAGAAGCACCGAGCTTGTTTGTTGTTTTAAGACTGCTTCCTAAAGAAGATTTTTAACCTCTCGTTTTAAAGGATTGTTTTTTCTATTTATTGATTTTAACCTCCATGTTCTTTTATTGGATTATTTATTGAATGAACTGCACTATTTATTGGAACACTGTTTTGTTTTGATTGTTTCTTTTAATAAAAGCACTGTTGCACCTTTTGTATACTTTCCCCTTGCTCAGTTATTTGCCTCCATTGACTAGCTCTCTCGGTTTCATTATCGACGGTGTTGGGTTCAAGGGTTCCCAAACAGCCATGGGAGCGTGGAGCCAGAACCCACATCGTCACACAGTGTAGATGGGTGAAAATGGAGAGCCTTGAAAACATAGACTCTAATCGCTGTCTGATTTTTTTGTGCTTATTACTTGGCCCTTCCCTGATTTGATCCTGCTCATTTTATTTCCTTAGCTGCATTGCTCACCTTACACTCGTGTGTTACTCACAATAACAATCCCACCTCATTGTCAGTCCAACTAAAATAACTTGTTTGTTGTTTTTTGTATTCGCTAGTGCTGTTCTCCATGTGAAAACGCAATCTGCAAATGAATGTCTAGCATAGAGGACGCTTTCTCTTCCTTTTTTGGCTGATGAACATGTGCCTAGTGAATGGCTACGTCATAAGCATTTCCAATCATCTTGGTGAGGGTGGACGTACTTTTGTAACAATGTGAAATGCTAGTGTGAGCAGTGAGTGTTTATTTTAAAATGCTATTTTAAATGAAAGTGTAGTAGTGTGGACATAGCCTTTGACACAGGTTTTGTTCTTAACTGGTGTAACACTTCCATAAGATTTATTTGTTGTAGCAGTACTCCAATGGGATTTGGTTTATTTCAACAGTAATTAGTGTCTCTCACTAAGAACACGAGTGTGAGTGATTGTGTCCTGGCTGGCTGCTGCTGGGATATGCAATGCTGAACAAAAAAAAGAAATTTTGGAAACTTTGTTTTGTATTAACAAATGACTCCCTACTCCACACGTCACACTTCCCCCTCTCCTCGCCCCTCAGCCTCTGTCTTGCGTTAGCACGAATACTGTATATCGCTCCTGCAAGCACACTATGATTCTTAGTTTTAAAATCAACCGGAATGTTAAAGCAAATTCTAGAAAAAAGCCCAAACTTAATCCATTAAGTAGTTCTCTCATTCACTAGCTAAGCCGATGTAAGATACACCCTGAGGCTGGGGTGTGAGAGGAGGTGAGTGAGTAGGGCCTGTCCCACTGCGTCTCTCTCAGATTCGCACAAATAAATCGGTACTGTAAGCGAACTTATGATACTTATTGCGCTAAGAGAGGCTGAAAAATCAACTGGATTGTTCAAGCAAATTATAGAAAAAACACTATTTAAATCCATTAAGTAGTTCTCTTGTGAAAAGCGGACAGATAGACAGACAGACGTTGGATTTTATAGATAGAGAGATTGCAATTCTAATAATTTGGTAATAAAAAAATAATCTAACTTTTGGGATGATCATAACCAGGCCTTAAAGCCATTGGAATGATGTGACAGGACCTTAACACATTGTGCTTCATTGAACACCTTTGAAATACAAACCGGATTCCAAAAAAGTTGGGACACTAAACAAATTGTGAATAAAAACTGAATGCAATGATGTGGAGATGGCAAATGTCAATGTTTTATTTGTAATAGAACGTAGATGACAGATCAAACGTTTAATCCGAGTAAATGTATCATTTTAAAGGAAAAATATGTTGATTCAAAATTTCACGGTGTCAACAAATCCCAAAAAAGTTGGGACAAGTAGCAATAAGAGGCTGGAAAAAGTAAATTTCAGCATAACGAAGAGCTGGAAGACCAATAAACACTAATTAGGTCAATTGGCAACATGATTGGGTATAAAAAGAGCTTCTCAGAGTGGCAGTGTCTCTCAGAAGCCAAGATGGGTAGAGGATCACCAATTCCCACAATGTTGCGCAGAAAGATAGTGGAGCAATATCAGAAAGGTGTTACCCAGCGAAAAATTGCAAAGACTTTGCATCTATCATCATCAACTGTGCATAACATCATCCGAAGATTCAGAGAATCTGGAACAATCTCTAAGAGAAGGATCCGGGTACTGAAATGGCCAGTCTGCAGTCCAGATCTTTCACCTATAGAGAACATTTGGCGCATCATAAAGAGGAAGGTGCGACAAAGAAGGCCCAAGACGATTGAACAGTTAGAGGCCTGTATTAGACAAGAATGGGAGAGCATTCCTATTTCTAAACTTGAGAAACTGGTCTCCTCGGTCCCCAGACGTCTGTTGAGTGTTGTAAGCAGAAGGGGAGATGCCACACAGTGGTGAAAATGGCCTTGTCCCAACTTTTTTGGGATTTGTTGACACCATGAAATTCTGAATCAACATATTTTTCCCTTAAAATGATACACTTTCTCAGTTTAAACTTTTGTTCCGTGATTTCTGTTCTATTCTGAATAAAATATTAGAAGTTGGCACCTCCACATCATTGCATTTAGTTTTTATTCACGATTTGTATAGTGTCCCAACTTTTTTGGAATCCGGTTTGTATCAATAAATTTAAACAGAGCTGTAAGCAGAAACAGACCACAAGTCATCCAACACCATTTTAAGAGAACATTAAACACATACAGAAAAGAATTACTTCAAATTATATTATTAGAAAAATTTTGACACAAACAGGCCATTTAGACCAACAAAGCTCAGCAATCTTGTCTACCTAATTCCTCCAAAATAAAATCAAGTTAGGTTTTGAAGGTCCCTAAAGTTCTATTGTCTACCACGCTACTTGGTAGCTTATTCGATGTGTCTATGTCTTTCTGTGTGAAGAAAAACATCTTAACATTTGTGTGAAATTTACCCTTAACAAGTTTCCAGCTGTGTCCCCGTGTTCTTGATGAACTCATTTTAAAATAACAGTCGTGATCCACTGTACTAATTCCCTTCATAATTTTAAACACATCAATCATGTCACCTCTTAATCTTCTTTTGTTGAAACTGAAAAGGCTCAGCTCTTTTAATCTTTCCTCATAATTCATCCCCTGTAACCCTGGAATCAGCCTAGTCGCTCTTCTCTGAACTTTATTTAGCACTGCTATGTATTTTTGTAGCCTGGAGGCCAAAACTGCACACGGTACTCCAGGTACAAACTCACAAATGCATTATAAAACTTGAGCATTACCTCATTTACTTGTAGAATCACCTCATCAGCAAACTACAAGTAGCTGAATTTGTTTGAAATGTGGCAGGCTAAATAAAGTTGTAGCTACATATGATGTCACCACTTGCAAGGTCAGAATTCTCGATGACAGTTGGCTGAGAGAATTTTTGCTTTAAGTCAGCTTGTTAAAATGAGCGCCACCTGATTGATGTTTAAATCCTGCAGTCAGGACACAGATAATGTCTTTACATTCTACAAGCACTCCAAATTTAGCTTCCCATCAACAGAATGTTTCCACTATTTACAGATTAGAAACTTCTAAACAAAATCTGCCCAATATTCCTCACCTCCGACCTATTTCTATTCTAGAAGAAATACTGATCAGTCTTGAGGACTCAGACAGCATTTCTATAATACATAAAACCATTTTAAAGACCCTTCCTTTCAAAGATCCCAGAGTATAGTAGAAAAAGGGTCTCTTATTCAACATTTCAGAAAAGGAGTGGAAGGCAGCCATGCACAGAATTCACTCTAGCTCCATATTTGCAAAACATACAATTATTTAACTTAAAATCTTTTATCAAGCACATCTATCTCATGTAAAATTGTCCAAAATGTTTCCAGGGCAAGATCCAACCTGCGAACGTTGCAATCGAGCTCCAGCCTTGCTGGGCCACATGTTCTGGGCATGCACCAAATTAACATCATTCTGGACCAAAATCATACAGCCTTGGTGTCACAGTCACTCCTAACCCATTAGCAGCTGTGTTTGGTGTACTTCCAGATGGGCTTAAAGTGGAGTAGGACAAGCAAACTGTAATTACCTTTACTTCACTATTAGCACGCAGACTTATTTTTCTCAACTGGAAGAATCCTAGCCCACCTCTTTAAAGGTTTTGGGTAACTGTTGTTATATACTATTTGAAATTGGGGAAAGAAAATCAAATTCTCACTTAGAGGACCTGTTCAAAACTTTCTGAAAACCTGGCAGGATCTAATCAATAACATTTTAGAATAAGCATTTATATTGGGGAAAAGGATTCTCTCCCCCTTTTTTCTACTCTTAAAGTTTTACTCTGGCTGTTGGCATTCCTCTCTTTCTCCTGGGTGGAGGTTGAATTGAATTTAGTTTTGTTAAGTTTGATTGTATTACATGTTGTCTTGCTTTTAATAAATTAAAAAAAAAATCCTGCTGTCAATACGTCTCAGGGCAGTCGTGTAGTAACTGGGAGAGAGATGGGAGTGAAACATCCTGAGAAAATTTCTTGCCAGGACAGACATATGGACACAAATGGTTTATGTGTGTTGGATTATTTTGTGCTGAATGAATATTGAGTAAAATCTGTTATGTGAAGATAGATTTATTTTAGTTTTAAATTAGTTGTGCCCTGATGTGGGACAGAAATGTAGGTAGGTGAACTTACTGTGTATACAGTAGGTGTACACTGCTATAATACATCTTGTTTTCAACCAGCCAAGACAGGCACATGTTACTGTTCTTTTCAGGTCACTCTACTGACACCCTGTAGCAGCTTGTTTTAAGTTCAAGTCCTTGATGCTTGCCAAAAGAGTAGTCAATGGATAAGCACATATATGTATGGAGATACTTTTGAGGTCCTATGCTCTTTCTTGCCCATTCAGGTCTGCTAGGGAACGGCATCTGCATTTCTGCATGGCATCATATCTTAATCTCTTTGTATTTAGATGGATAGTAACATGTTGTAGTGCATCTTTCTAGACATTTAAAGCAATTTACATAGCTCCTAGCTGGTAGAATGAGCTGCCCACCGACATCCAAGCTGCTGGATCCCTCGTTGTGTTTATGTAGAGTTTCTTGCTTTGTGAATATCTTTCTAATTGAAAATGGTTTAATGGCGAGGTCTTAACATCTAAGATAAGAGTAACTAGTCTTGTGCTGTTCTACTTGCTTTTGACATGTGATGGTCAATTTTGTATGCTTGTCCTTTAGCACTTGTTCCTAAGCAGTCCCCCAGACTAATGTTCACTTGTTTATGTTGACTTCTCTTGTAAGTCGCTTGGGAGAAAAGTGACTCCTAAATGAATAAATGTAAATATTCATTTTTTTATAACTGTGTACTATGAGAGGGCACTTGGCTGACAAGAGGTCACCAGTGGTAAGGGCAGCACCAGGAGGGCAAAAGGCAGTGTTAAGTCCTGTAGACACCTTCATAGAGATAAAAAGCCATATTTCCTGAACTTAGAGCGATGCACTCACAGGCCCACCGTGACCCAGTGGTGGGGGATAAACAGGCAACCAAGTGCCCTTCAGTCCAATACATTCACCACTAGGCTTCACAAACTTTATGCATTTATTTCTTTCATAAAGACAAATGTGCACACCACCAAGTCATTTCTGGCAAAGAAAAAGATTCTTATCGATTTTAAACATTATAACCTTCACTTTTTCCAGAATGCAGGCTACATAACTGGGTCAGATTACAAGAGGAAAGTCAAAATAGTTTATCTGATAAATATAACACAAAGTCATTCTTAAATTAGTTTTCATCCCAATGCATTAAATTCAGCTCATTATGTTCCTGCACGTCAAATCTTACTTGTTGCAGAAAACTTCAAATTTGTCATCCTAACCACCTAAAAGTTAAATGTTCCTCTCCTATTTCATCTCACTAAGATATTGTATATGACTTTAGACAGTGCAGTAAATATGTCAAGATCAACTTTAATGACTTTCACCATTAAAACTACTTAAGAGGCAAATGTCTACTGTATCAGCATCATGGTGTGTATGTTCTTTATGCTTGTTTTTGTATAAGGTTTGGCAACAGAAATATATTTGCAACGGCCAAAAAAGTCAAGTGGAATTCCAAAAGAAAGATCCTATGAGGATTCTGAAACACAAAATTTGAAGATATGAGATGTTTCTTCTTCACAGCCAACTGTATATTCAGGTGGGCTCTGATCACTGCTTTCTTGAATATGGTGTATAATGTTCTTGATTGCAAGGCATAGTGATGCAGTGGTTAGCACTGCTGTCTCAGGAATGAAGCACCCTGGGTTAAAATACTGACCGAGTCATGGTCTGTGTAGAGTCCACATTTGCCTGTTAGGTTGACTGGAAATTCTGCATTAACCTGGTGTCAGTGGCAGAATGTATGAATTGGTCCTTAACTGGCATCATATCCAGGGTCAGTTCCTGAGTTGCAGGGCCAGACATGATTCTCAAATGAGAATACACAACTAGGAACAACCTGTTAAAAGGTGTATAGTGAATAGATGTGAAATTCTGTGCTGCAAAGGTTATACCCACAAGGCTTCTTCCCAAAACACCTGTTCCCAAATCCTCCAGTCCGTGCACTTTAAACCACCGCCGAGGTTTCAGTGAGAAAGCATAAAAAACTTAACAAAAGACTTGACGCTAAGAGAAAATTAAAAGCTAAAATTGCTGCAATCTCTTCAAGAGCTCAGTAGCACAAGGTAACTGAAGCTTAAAAATGAATTTTCATGTTGTAATGAGTGCTGCAACAGTGAAGACAGACAGACACACACACACACACACACACACACACACGTAGACCACCACAGCTACAGGGCTCCACAAATTTGAAAAGTGCTTCTGTCTGCTAGGATATCTTTCTGTCACATGAATGGTTTCATCACTATATGACATAACAACAGCAAATAGAGTTTAGATTGGCATTTGGCCTATGGATATATGTATTATCATGGTATTTCCCTCTACTTACCCTTCACCTAGGGGTAAGTGTACTAATTAGATTCATTATTGGGTTGGTCTACTGTGGCACCTTAAGATTAACACACACATACATAGCTATATGTATACACACAGAAACTCAACAGTGCCCTATGAATGACACACACACAGCTGGTTAACCTCTAGCACTTTAAACCTCACAAGTGCCTTAGGAATAACACCACCTTTATCTCTCTCAGCACTTCAAGAAACTTACTTACTATTGGCACAAACAACATACAATGTTTTAAATATATCTCAGACCTAAATATTACATTTGGTCTCCAAGAAAAAATTCAAAAACAAAGGCTCAGCATCCTTGACTATAGGCCATTTATCAGCCAAGAATGCCTTACTTTTCGTACTGTTCCCTACTATGGGGTGGTGCTCTCACCCACAGCCTTAATAAACCTCGCAGCACAGAGGTAATGGAAAACCTCAGGCTGCACCAGGTGCTTAAAGAAATCTGCCTTATTACTTCAATCACTCTAAACATTAAGACAAAGCATAGAAAGTTAAAAGCAGCATGGCATTTATTACAATAATACCACCAGTTGAACAAAGTATAATAGAAAATAGAACTGATAGTAAAGTCTGGATATATATAGTAAAGATGACAAGGATGAATGTCGCAGGTGGCTTGTGATCTAACACTCGTAGTTGTTCATTAGATGCTTTTCTGACAATCGGATGGAAACGGCCGCACATTTATGTTACGCTATTCTCTTCTGACGTCGCTCTGTTCTCTTTTCCTGATGTCTTTGTCCGATGTTGCTCTTCAGACAAGGCATATTTATTATAACATTCTACAAGGTTTGATACACCTGATTGGCTGGCTGTCAATATGACAACTGAATTTGCTCAGATTGTTTAATCTTTAATATGTTTGTTTCCCCAAACAATAAAACTTTTTACAATAAAACTACTACCATGTCATCCTTTCCCAGGCTGTAAACTAATTTACCAACTTCTTGTCCCAGATCTCAGGTTTTAAAGTAATCAATTGCCTGAGGCATCTCCTGAATTGCTGTTCATTTCATACAAATGGTACTGTGATTTAGAAAAACAGATTGCCTTTGATCTTAACTGTCCATGCAAGTATTAAGTTCATCTATTGTTTTGTCTTGAACAAAATATAATGAAAATATGTACAAAAAATTTACAGATTTCGTACCCCACAATAAAATACAAGTTATAACACTGCAGCTGTTTTTGTCATGGCATGTTTGCATTTCCATTTAATCAGCAATGTTACAGTTATTTAGTTGTTCTTTTAGATATGCAGTCAAAAGGTGGATGTTGTGCAGCCTCATCTATGCATCTACAGTGATGTTAGGCAGATTTGTTAATTTGGGTGTAATGAGTACTGAAATCTGCATTTCCTGTGGCTCTTTGTTATCAGATCTCTTAATAGCAGTTCCTTTTGATGGAGTGTGACACATTGTTTACTTCAAATACATATTTTTACGGTTCATTTTTTCATCAATATAGCTGCCAGTTCTTTCAAGCTTATATTGACTCCTACACTATCGTCATGATGCTGAACAACAGAGAGGACACACTGCTTTTACAACAGCGTATTGTTCATGTTTACAATTCATCCATTGATGCTGTTGAATGTCAATGTATGATCTGATGCTACAAAAAGGGTTTTCCCTTGCATTAGATTATTCTTAAAACATGCAGTATGCTCTCTGCACACATGACACACATTTCTATGTCTAATAGAAGACTTTGACTGTGGACAGTTCATCATAATCAGAAGCTTGCTCTGTCGGACCTGGTTAACGAGAGAACTTTTGACCTTTGCAGTTCAACATCATCTGTTTACTTTGAGCGCTGCCTTCATGAGCCGATGGTTTGGTTTAGAAATGTGGCTCTCAATGAGCCATGTTATTGTTCCTACCCAGGTTTTAAGCAAAATTCATTCATGGTTGTCTTCAGACTTGTCTATTATACCTCTGGCGTCAGTGAGACAAGTTCCTGCCTATTGCCCAGTGCTGCCAGAATAAGCTCTGAACCCCAGTCTTGAATTGAACTAAAAAAAGTTTGACAAGGCTATGCTATGCCATATTCTTGATGTCTTTGAGCAATAATTTATGATATCCTTATGTGGCACCATATCAGTATAAACAGATAGACATTTGAATGGGCCTCATATTATTGGAATATTCAAGTCATTTTCTTTAATAGAAAACACATCTCTGCTGACATTTCTCATCATGTATTATGCTCTCTTCTATCATTTACTGCCATTTCACCAGTTTCAGGCAAAATCAAGCAAACACCCTCCTCCCCAAAGCATTGTGAGCAAGGTCAAAGTCATTCTCGAGATACAAGAAAAAGGGACATTTTAAAAGACTGAGCCCAGCATGAATATACGGTCAAGTAAAACTTTCCAAGGGACCTAAGGACTGTAACAACAATGATAACCACCAGGGGGCTGAAAGCAATTCCAAACAGCAAAAAGATATACTGTATATGTTATGAACAATCTAGCTGTGCTCTCACTTTTCAGATCTGAGTCAGTTACACAGAAAAACAACCTTCAGACTGATGCTGCTTTGGTGACTGTGGTGACAGTTGTAGTTTCATATCTCAGGGTAATAAAAACATTTTATAACTGATGAATTGCCTAATACAAGCAGCTCATTCCCTGGTTGGATGTTCTGTGTTGTAGACTGTTAACGTAGCTTGGGTCTCCATCCTTCTGCAACTCAATAGCGTGGATGGAGACATCCTTGAAATTCTCTTAATTTCCAAGAAACTCATGACTGGAGTCAATTGAGTGAAAAAGTTTATTACATTTTCTGTGTACCTTTTAAGGGCTCTAATAGCGTTCCTTTAAATTAAAAAATAAAGGGTGTTTAAACAGCCATTTCCCAAGTTTATTTGTACAACTCTGAACTCAATATACGACAGTGTAAAAGCAGACAGTATTGGTGGTATAGTGGAGTTTGCATATCCTTCCCATGTCTGTCATGGGCTTCCATCCCACTTCTCAAAGATCTGCAAGTTAGGTTGATTGGGAACTGTAAATTGGTTCAGTGTAAGTAGGAGAGCCCAGCAACAGGCTGTTATTCTGCTTTGCACCCAGTGCTGCTTGGGACTGGCAGTCATTTCCTATGGTTCTGATCTGGGAAAGTAGCTTACAAAATGAACAAATACAGCAGTGGATGGATGTAAATTTTGTGATATAAAACTTGTTTTACCAAGTTCTAGTGGTCTGAATAGTAAGTAAGAAATGTTTCCAAAACCAAAGCACAGTAATAACATGCTGATGAAGAATGGGGCTTCAAATAGAGAAAACTGGTACTGTGAAAAACCTGCATCCATGATTGGTGATACAAGTGGCAGTGGATTGTCTCCTGAAGTCATAAAGAGAATGACAATGAGTGTCTGCTCCTTCACATCTCAACCAAGTTATGAGATCACAGGAGGTAACAAGTCTCCTTCACCACAGTTTGAGTAACTTGTCATTAGTTTGTGCTTTGTCATTATTAAATTATTCATAATTATATTTCTGGCCATTACAGAATGTGACTGATTGTCTGCTGCTGCAGGTTAATGTGAAACTTCATCAGAAGTGCTAATGCCCCACATTAGAGTGGTTGCAGCAAGCTGTTTATTGAAAGCCATTTGAGCTATTTGACCAAAAAGTCATCTTACTGAACACTAAAGGCAGACCAGACACTGCCAACACCAGCCATGAGCTGCTGTGACATTTTGCATGAGAGCTGCTAGACAATCCACCTCATAGCCAGGACTTCACAGCTGGTGACTGCCCTTTCTTTAGCTCTTTGAAAAAGCATTTGGGTGGTAAATGATCTGAAATGATGGAGACAAACTGAACACTGCAGCGCCTTCACACTGATTTTCTGCTGAGTCAGGATTTCATAATGTCACAGTGGAACAAATGCATGCTGTGGAAAAGTAATTCTCAAAAAAGTCTTGATTTTGTTTTTAAATATAGAAATCTTTGAATACGTGCACAAATGTATAAGGTTGTGCTACCCTTGTCTCTTTCACATACAGGCCAACAAGCAGCAAACCCTGGATCTGCAATTGGACTTTCTTCAGATGAAAGGGGAGGCTGCTCCAACACCTCCAACCATTCCCAGCCCAGGATGTAAGGTAAGGCTGCCTGCCTCAGATTTTTCAAAACGAAACACATTATGGAAAACCTGGGAATGGCATTCAAAGAAGCCAATATACTGTATGAGTTATGCAAATTGGTGAGTGTCATGGTTCCTCCCATGACTTACTTAAATTTCTTTTTCTGTGTTCTTTATTAGTTTTTCATGTTTCTGATAGTATTGTTCAGCTAAGTTTATTCTTTTTAGCTATTATTTACTTTTTATACATATTAGCCTGTTCTCCTGATAGTCCTTGTATGTTGTGGGTGGATTTTCCCAAGAAGTTGTGCCATCCTTCCATTACTGCCCCCAGTCCTATAAAGGTAAGTTGGGAACTGAAGTCCAGTGTGGTTCATTTTTTATTGCAGTCTGATAAGTTTGTTTATTTATTTATTTATAAAATGCAAAGGTTTGTCTCAGTCTGTCATGACATTACTTCCGAACCACTGAGGTTAGAACCTTCTTTTTTATCTTAATTGAAAGCTTGTGATGTGATGAAAATTGAAGAAAAGAAACAAATAACTGGCTAAAATTTTAATGCAGAAATGTCTCAAATTGTGCTTACAGTAAATTAACATCAGGCAATCAATTAATTTGCCTGTTTTTATTTAGAATTGTAAGAACAGTGATTATGGAAATGCAAACTAGAAGATTTTGAGTCATTGTAGTCAACAGATAATGAATGATCCACAATTATCAGTTTGCCATAAAGCAATTTTGCATTGCACAGGAATAAGAAAAGTAACATTATTTTGAGTTGGGTCAAGTCCTCTGCCATTCCCATGTTGTACAGCGAGGTGATGAATCCCAGCACTGGCCTATGGCACCCTCTAGTGGAAAATTGCATTAGTTCCTTATCATTATATAACTTCAAGGTAAAACTAACTTGAAGGCACAAATAATAACTGTAAACTGAACAGGACCGCAGACCTGGGTTCACTTCTGTGCTCAGTTACTGCCCATGTGCAGCTGGCACATCCTTCTGTTTTTTTTCATGAGCTTTCCTAAGGTAATTTCCCATCCTCTTGCATCCAAAACATGCGAATATTGTAGGCTGTAAACTGGCCCAGTATGCATATATGCTTCTGCAATTAACTGCCACACCATACAAGGGCTATGTTATGCCTTGAAACTTATGACACTTTACAAAACACTAATGGAATCTAAAATCCATTTTCTTCATTTCTGGTCAAGTGAAAATGAAGCAACAGAAGTCAGATGTTCTCCAGTGCTAACCCTGAAGAGCCCTTATCAAGTAGTATTCATTTGGTTGCACTGCATAAAATGTTACCAAAATGTAACCATCAAAAAGAGCAAGAAGAAGAGACCACTGGGCATTGTCACTACAACATTTTCATATTACATAGAATATACTTTCATCAGATGTCTGACAAAAGCTTGCATTTCTCAATCTGCCCTCATGAACTTTTACATTTACACAGTAGAGTCCATCCTCACTGGCTGCATGACATCCTGCTACGGCACCTGCTTGGTTCAAGAGCTAAAGCAATGCAGAGGGTGGTGAAGGTGGCAAGAATTAATACCACTACATTACTGCCTTCTTTTTAGGACATATACAATGCACACTGCCTTACAAAGGAAATTCAGATAATTAAAGGCCTCTGCAAAAACCTTCATGGCCACTGTTTCAGGATCACTGGCACTCAAACCAATAGATTCAAAGACAGTCTCTGTTCAGAGATTGTAAGGTTACTGAGCAGCCAATGAGAAGCACAATTATTGTAACAGCTCAAACACCATATGTAGACTGTATCCATCCATCCATTATCCAACCTGCTATATCCTAACTACAGGGTCAATGGGGTCTGCTGGAGCCAACACAGGGTGCAAGGCAGGAAACAAAACCCTGGGCAGGGCATCAACCCACCACAGTGTAGACTGTATATTGTATGAAATTATGTGTATTCAGACCCCTTCACTTTCTGCAGACTTTATTGTGTTGTAGATTTAATGGACACATTTGCCATTTTCGCCCATCAATCTAGACTCAATAATCCATCTTCTTCTTCTTCTTTCAGCTGCTCCACAGCGGATCATCTTCTTCCATATCTTCCTGTCTTTTGCATCTTGTTCTTTTACACCCATCACCTGCATGTCCTCTCTCACCACATCCATAAACCTTCACTTAGGCCTTCCTCTTTTCCTCTTCCCTGGCAGCTCTATCCTTAACATCCTTCTCCCAATATACTCAGCATCTCTCCTCTGCACATCTCCAAACCAACTCAATCTCACCTCTCTGACTTTGTCTCCAAACCGTCCAACTTGAGCTGACCCTCTAATGTCCTCATTTCTAATCCTGTTCATCCTCATCACACCCAATGCAAATCTTAGCATCTTTAAATCTGCCATCTCCAGCTCTGTCGCCTGCTTTCTGGTCAGTGCCACCATCTCCAACCCATATAACACAGCTGGTCTCACTACCGTCCTGTAGACCTTCCCTTTCACTTTTGCTCATATCCGTCTATCACAAATCACTCCTGACACTCTTCTCCATCCAGTCCACCCTGCCTGCACTCTCTTTTTCACCTCTCTTCCACAATCCCCGTTACACTCAATAATCCATAATGACCAAATTAAGACATTTTCAGAAAGGTTTGCAGATTTATTAAAAATAAAAAACTGAAACCCATCTCATACTTTCTGAATTACACAAAGGTCAAATAAAAAGGTAAATTAATTTTATGCAGTAACCTTAATGGATGGATGTTGATGCAATACAACAAGATTGTGATGGCTTATGGGTAGTTTGAACGCACACAGCACTCTACCATTAATCTAGTTGAAGCCACTGTCAAATGAACATGGACACTCTGCTGTGGGATTCCACCATTGCTGAACAACATGCCATAGTGAGCAGAGGGAGTTAAAACTGTTGAAATTCACTGAAGTCACAGCAAAGGATCTGAATACTTGTGTCAATATGATATTTCATTTTTGATACATTTGCTTAAAACATAATTATAAAATAGATTTTTTGCTTTGTCATTCTGAGTATTGAGTGTTGAAAAATGAATTTAAGTGATTTTAGCACAAGGCTGCAGAATAACAAAATGTGTAAAAAGTGAAGGGGATCTGAATACTTTCTGAAGGCACTGTGTATTGTGTCATCTATCAGCAGAGAATGGAAGACAAACTTTATTATCCTCAAACAACATTTAGCCTCTAAGCAGCACTTTAAATAAACCATCTGAATCATAAAAAGGCATAAATACTGTTCAATAAATCAATTGCACATTTTATTTTTCAGCCAGCTCTTAGCTGCCAGTCTTCTTCCATTTTAACAGGGCTAGCCTATTGTTTAAAGAAAGAAGAACAACAAGACTAAGAGTAAAAACTTAAAAAATAAGCATTTATGATGCATGCTCCATAACAAATCTGCTGTGATAAATATGGAGAAAGTCAAATGTGGGTAATAAGCAAACAGATTCAAATGAACAAAGAGGGTCCGTCACAGACTCAAATAAGCTGCTGCGTGTTAGGCTAACTGCAACAAAAATCTGCAGCCAACCCGTTAACAAAGTAAATAACTTCACACATCTTTATTACTGAACATAACAAAGCGAAAAACAAAAAAAAAATCTATTGTTATTCTGTACTGTAGTGGATTACTTGTGGCATGCATATAAAGAACATGGTCTTATTTAAACTATACAATATTATCAGGAACAGATGATTCCCAACACAAAAGGACAGTTACAGAGTTGCAAAGAAGATGATGAGATGTCCAGAAGGAACACAATTGCTTTATACTGAAGAAACAATGAAACTTATATATTAGCAAAAGTAAGGAACAATATTTCAGAAATGGAATAAACCCAAGGGGTGTCTCCAATAAAATAAACATTGTGTGCCATCCACAACTCTAAATACATCCATACTATGCAAAATAAGCCACATTTAATGAGATTGCAACACATGGTACACATTTAATAATAAGACAATTCAGCCTTTCAATCTGAAGGGCCCATCATAGCCACACGATACAACCAAGAAACCCTACAGCAAGACACCAAATAAAGTGAGCAGGAAAGACAATTGAAACTTTCTCTAAGTGGTTGATATTAAAACAGAAGGTCACCTATGAACAGATATATTTCAAGATGTATACAGACGTGGGCAAATGTGTTGGTCCCCTTACAGCTCATTAAAAAAGTGTCATCTGCCTCTTTTAAAGTGATCAAATGAAAAGCAATTGTCTCGTGTGTCTGTGCATGCCTTTGACATGTCATCAAGTAAAGCAAAGCAAGTGTGAAAAGAGATCAAGTATCACCTAGGACAGAGTGGTGGCTCTGAGGCTAGGGAGCTGGACTGGCAATCAGAAGGTTGCTGGATTGAATCCCGTAAATGCCAAAAGGGACTCTGCTATTTTGGGCCCTTGAACAAGGCCCTTAACCTGCAATTGCTGAGTGCTTTGAGTAGTGAGAAAAGCACTATATAAAATGCAAAGAATTATTTTTTATTATTATTACAAAGATATTCTAAAATGGCATGGACACATTTGTTGGTACCCTTAGAAAAGATAATTAATAATTGGATTAGAGGGACTAGCTGTTTTCTTTCATTATTTTCACACATGTCTGTGATCAGTCAATTGGCCCATTGAAATGGAGAAAAGTCGTCACTCTTGCTGTTTGGTGTCATTATGTGTCCTACACTGAACATGGACCAGAGTAAGCAAATAGGGAATGGTCTGAGGAGATCAGAAAGAAAATGGTAGATAAGCATGTTAAAGGCAAAGGCTAGAATACAATCCCAAAGCAGCTTGAAGTTCCTGTGACAGCAGTTGCAAATATTAAAAAGTTTAAGATCCAGGGGTCTGTAGCCAAACTCTCTGGATGTGGCTGCAAGAGTAAAATCGACCCCAAAATGGGCAGAAGGATAGTGAGAATAGCAGACAAAAAGCAAATGACAACTTCCACGGAGATAGAAAGAGAAACTACTCTGAAGTGGCCTTCTACGAGCCCTGATTTGAATCCTATTGAACATCTATGGGACAAACTGAAACATGCAGTCTGAAGAAGCCCCCCTTTAAACCTGACATATATGAAGCAGTTTGTTCAGGAAGAGTGGACCAAACTACTTGTGGACAGGGACAGATGTCTCACTGAGAGCTCCAGGAGTTGCTTGTTTGCAGAGATTAACGTTGTGCAACAAAATATTAGGTTAAAGGTTACCATCATTTTTCTTCATGCCATTTTCATTTGTGTTATTATTTGAAATATTCTGAAACTCTAAAGCAAACTCTGATTTTTATTACATATGGAACAAACAATGATGGGTACCAATTATTTTTGTCAGCTTAAGTTATTTTCAGAGACAATTGTGGGTTCTTCTTTTTCGTGAAGGAGTACCAACAAATTTGTGCATGTCTACTTAACTATTCTAATTGGATGAAACTCATGCTTTGGAATTCAAACCCTGCAGATGTGAGTTCAGATTCTGCTACTGATACAGTGTGACCATGTGCAAGTCACGTCACAGATGCTCCAATTGGATATAATAATATATAACATAAATATTGTAAATATCCTGATGGAATTAGTACAGAGGATTTTTCAGTTTTCTGAGATCAATTCAGATGAACTCATCAATCAACATGGCACCGATTACTCTACTGTCAAAACCAGGCAAGACCCCTTTAACTGTACACCAAGTTGTTAGCTAAGATTCTTGCACTGCATTTACAATCAGTTATACTTAAATTAATACAGCCAGATCAAGCTGGCTTTACTTGTGCATGTTATACAGCTGACAATGTTGGTCATCTTCTGTATTCAATTACTGTAGCCCCTACCTTACCATCTCCAGCTGCCCTTCTATCTTTAGATGCAGAGAAGGTGGTCAATCGCATGAAGTGGGCTTTTCTTCGACATACCAAAGAACAAAATGTGATTTGGTGCCAAGTTTGTTAATAAGGTAAATAAGATAAGATTTACTAAGATTAAAACATTATACTCCTTGTTTTAGAAGAAGAAGGACGTCTCACGCCTGGACAAACTTGTTAAGAAGGCAGGCTCTATTGTAGGAGTAAAGTTGGACAGTTTAACATCTGTGGCAGAGCGAGGCACTAAGCAAACTCCTGTCAATCATAAAGAATCCACTGCATCCACTGAACAGTGTCATCAGGCAGAGGAGTAGCTTCAGTGACAGACTGAGGAGATCGTTCCTCCTCCACACTATGCGACTCTTCAGTTCCACCCGGGGGAGTAAATGCTAACATTATTCAAAGTTATTGTCTGTTTGTACATGCATTTTTATTACTCTTTAATTTAATATTGTTTTTTGTATCAGTATACTGTTGCTGGATTATGTGAATTTCCTCTTGGAATTAATAAAGTATCTGTCTATCTATCTATCTATCTATCTGTCTATCTATCTATCTATCTATCTATCTATCTATCTTCAGCAGCAATTCTTACTAATTTGGATATATCTCGACCATTTCAAATTCATATAGGTGCTAGAAAGGGTTGTCCCCTATCCCTTCTCCTTTATAATCTTTCCCTTGATCTAACCACTCCATCAATTGCATATGACGTTTCCCACATTTGTTTTATGCTGATATCTTGCTAAACCTGGGTGGTGAACCCTCAGACATACTTCAAAGTACTCAATTTCTTTAATGCTTATGAAGCCATGTCAAGGTACAGGATTAATTGGGCCAGACCTGCCCTACACCCTTTAATCCACCTTTGCCAACACTTTCCTTTCCCTTCTTCTATCTTCATGACTAAATCATTTGAATATTTTGCCAATGGCATATCTAATCTGGTGCAGAAAATTACAGTGGTCACCTCTAATTACCATCACACCTTTAAAAACCTAAAAGACTCCCTCTCTACCAGGACTCATATTCCTGTATCTTTTTGCTCTAGCTTGGCCATTATTAAAATGAACATTAATCCAAATATAAATTTTGTTAGCTCAATGCTCTCTGTACTTCTTCCAATTAATTAGTGGCCTGAAGTCAAAGCCTTTTCTCCAAATTTCTTTAGAATAGCAAGAGACCTCATATTAAGCATTTTTTCCTAATCCAAGATACGTCTGATGGAGGAGTTTATCTTCCTGATTTGGAATCTTACCATTGGTCTTATACCCTTAGGCCTGTCTGGAACTGGCTTGAGGCTCCTGCCAATCCTCTTTCTTGGTTTTTCATTGAACAGAGACTTGCTTCCCCTCACCTCCGACATTCTCCTTGTCATTTCCTTAGAACTAAAATCCCTTCTGTCTAAATGTGGTCTTTTTATTCCGTATGCTTTAAAGTCCTGGCGCCAAGTAGAAAAGCTCCTGGGTTCTCTTCTCATTTGGTATTCAAATATCCCCTTATTTCATAATAATTCTTTATGTATTGGAGGACAGCACAGTTCTTTTTCGCATTGGTCTCTCTTAGGTATTAACACTCTGTGGGATATCTTAGATGACTCTGAACTCCAGGCATTCCAGGCACTTAGATCCAAGTTC
The DNA here is from genome assembly GCF_016835505.1 of Polypterus senegalus. Lineage (NCBI taxonomy): Eukaryota > Metazoa > Chordata > Cladistia > Polypteriformes > Polypteridae > Polypterus > Polypterus senegalus. The sequence goes on along the minus strand of NC_053167.1, from coordinate 92,731,689 downwards.
TCCATCACTTCCTCTCCTTTTTCGTTTAACTTTAACTGAGGTCAGTCCTTAAGACATGTTGTGTATTGCTTTCTTCCCCTGTTCCTTCTCATTCACTTTTTGTCTTTGCTCATCTTTTTTTCATCTCACAAAAAAACATTTGCCACCTTATTTGCTGCACTGCACAAAGCTTCATATAAGCCCTTACCCTTGAATTCCGTGTGGCAATGTGATCTTCCACCATCTTTAAGAATATCAATGTGTCTTCCAGTTATCAGCATACACAGTTTAATTTTGTCAATTGTTTGCATCATATCCCACACAAATGTTTTCCTATGGGTTTATCAACTGATCTCTTTGCCAATTCTGCCCATTAAATGTCCCCAGAACCTTCATCCACATGTTTTCGAAATGCCACACTCTTGCTCTCTATTGGCTTGCTGATTCAAATTACCCATCTTCAATTTTCTCTGTTCAGATTCCTCTCTCTCACCCCATATTTTTCTTCTCCTGGACCTTTCCACACTCTCTCTCAGCCCAGTCCAGCAGGTTCTTCTCTCTGGGTACTATTACTGCCAAACTTGTAATGGCCTCTTGATCGAAATTGTCCTGTTCTGGCATTTTTGTTTGTTGGAAATGTTCTTTATATAATCTAAATCTTCTCGAACTCTCTGCAATGAGGATTAATGGAACATCTGGTTCCGACATCAGGTAGTGGCTTTCATGTTTGTGAAAGAAAGGCCATATCATGGCTAGAGATGATAGGAAGTTATCCTCTTTGCTGCCTTCTTTTTCAGACTGGCTGTAGACTGCTGCCCTTTCTGATTAGTCACACAGACTCCACTTTAGTCATTTCTCCATTTTTTGTTTATTTTGTTCCTCACACTGAGGGGGGAGGTTGGTGGAGGTTATCTCATTACCTCATAATTTCATACATCCTGTTTCTTTATGCATTTCACTTATTCTTTTCAATAAAAAATGTTCACAAAAAGTAAATATATATATTACCTAACGTACTGTACTTGTATCTATATATACACATAATGCGGGACCTAAAAATTTAAGGAATTGTTTAAAAAATATTATATAAAACTTAGAGCAATTCCCAACTTTAGACATCTTCAAAATAATCTCCTTGAGATGCACTTGTCCCACTGCATCTCCCATTCCTGTTAACACTCCCTGTACTTTTCTTATGTTACAATGTTTAGAGCCTCTAGTGTTTTTATCTGTATCTCTAACAAAGTAGCATAGAACAACAGCTTCAAGAACAGCTCGAAACAAAGCTTAACAATGGTCAAAAAAGCCAGTCTCAGTTTTACTGTGAGGAGAAAACGTTGTGCTGCAGGCAAAGTCTCCTCTTCATAGGAGAGACTGAGACTTGCTTTTTTCAGCCATTCTTAAGCTGTGTTTGAAGCCACTGTACTGTGAGGCACCTACCACGCAAGCTGGTGACCCTGTGAAACTTATCTTCTGATTGGGTTGTGACTTTGGGTCTGCCAGATCTCTTCCTATCAGAGTGTCTTCCAGTTTCCAATTGTCTTTGGATTGCGTAGAACATTGTACTCACTGACACTTTGATTTTTTTTTTTTTCCAATTACTCTAAATGAAAGGCATACACTTCTAAGGGCAATGATGCTCTGTCATATTCATTTGTTAACTTCCATTTTCTTGCCTTTATCACTGGAATATTGTCTAAGTAGTACTTCAGAGGGTGTAGTAACACAGTCTGTTCCAACTCTGCTTTAAGACACACAGAGTGTTTTTAAGTAATCAACAGAAGTTGGGACACTTGTGCAAATTGTTTTCTTCAGTTTGCAAGGCTTAATTTACTTTAATTGCTACAGAACATCTGGAGGTTGTTACCTATTAGGTGTTCTCTGAAGAAAGTCCATTTGTAACATTCCGAAATTTCCTTTTTTCAGTTTTTGCTAACCTAAATTTTAAATTTAAAATTCTGGTAGTTTACTGCTTACCTTTTCACCAATTTAAGACAGTCATTGTGTTTCAACTGATTAAATCTGAGGAAAAAATGGAAAAACTGAGATGCTGTAAAACATTTGACTGGTAGGGTATACAGTATATATATATTATATTATATGATATATATATTATAATATATACATATTATATATATTTTTTCTATATATATATATACACTTCTACTACTGGACATCTCTCTCTTAGGAGGATTAGTTCGTGCTCGCATCGCTTGCGTATTAGCGGTGAGAGGAAAACTAAAAGGGATACCATTTTGGCGATGTTAGTGGCTAAACGACTTTGTCTTTCTTCTGAGGTTTCGTTTTGCTGATGTGCTGGCCCCACTTGTGTTATTAGCAGCTAAACGAGCCCTTACCCCGACTCCACCTCTCACTTCCGGGCCAGACAGACACACACACACTTCCATATTTCTACGCATAGACATTTATATATAAGAATTTTCTAATAGAACGCACTCCACAAGTTGGATTTCCTACACAGAAACTCAGGGCAGGTCTGTCAAGTCCAAGTTTTTCCAACTTAAGATTATGATGGCAATCCAAAATTATACTGTTTATTAGCACTTCTTTCTACTTGTGTCCCATTAAATCCGTCATACACACAGCACTGTCCAACTTGTGTGTATGTGAAGATACTGCTACAATGTTTGGATGTGCAAAATACTGCACAATGTGTTGCTCAGTAGTTATTTGTACCCCAACAGAGCAAGCAGAACAAGTGGTTTTCCTGGAAGCATCTGTATTGTTTTTCTGAATGAAAAAATGATGAAAATGAAATGGTGATCTCAGGTGTGATGTCATTCCCACCTGTGACATCCAACGTCCAAGGTAAATGGAACAAAACAACAAAGTTTCAGCCTCTTCTGCCCCAATCTGAACATAAAAACAACAGCACTCGGAAGTCAGCGTTCTGTTAGGAACTCGTAAATGGGAGAAGAGGACTCTTACTCAAGGAGTGATCAGTCTTAATAAAGAACAGACCTAAGAGACCCCTCATCCTCATATTTACTGCTTTGTTTTTGTTTCATTTAATAAATGCCATTCACCTGGCTGGTGCCCCAACGTAAATTAACCTAACATAAACATCTTTAGTATGTGAGAGTAAACCAAAGCACCTAAAGAAAACTCACATAGGTGCAAGATGAATACATGCCACATGACACTGCATTTAGTGGAGGTCTCTGGCGTTGTGAAGCAACAGCATTACCTTTACTCTTCCTCGGTCCCAACCACTTCCTTATGTAGTACTGAAAAAGAAGCATTAGAAACTATCAAGTTATAGCCACTCAGTTCTAGTGACATGCAGAGAGTGATCACACCCTAATTTTGCAGTCCCCATGACAGATTTCTTTCCCTCTGATGCCCTAGCCTTTTTTCCCAATGACAAAATACTGAGTAGGTGGGACATAACTGAAAAAGCAAGCATTCTCAATTAGTAGTTGGACAAAAACCACGGCAGGCAAATTGACAGCTCTGGTTCAGATGGTTTTTGAAGTGCTGAGCGTGGTCTCTTATGTGACTTGTGGGTGATCTTCACCTGCCCTTAGTCGCTGAACCTGCTGTGTATGTGTTGCCCACCTATCACTTTTAGTATAGGTTAGTTACCTTATTTTAAATGGCTAACAGACTTGTTAAGTAATTGTGTACTGGTATACGAGTAGCCTTGAGCTGTTTTTGCAGCTTCCTCCTCAGCCCTGTGCCATCTGTCTTACTTGGCTGAGGTTCATCCAGGCTTCATCTTGACCTTGAAATTAAAGGTGAAACACAGGTACACAGCCAGTCAGCCTTGTATTGTCACGGAACATGAGACTCCACGCATCACAGAGAAGGTCCAAAATGCAGAAACAGCACATTAAAAAGGATGTGCATGCCCAAGAAAAACCAAAAAGGGAATAGTTAGACCTCCAAGCTAACAGATGAGATGACTACAAGAAAGGGTGATTTGGCTCAGCTCACCTAGAGAAGAGGCCATGCTGGCTCATGCCATGTAGGAATTACAGTAAATTTGTGCTTCTTTACTTTTGTTTAAAGCCAGCAAGCCTGCCGCCTGTCAATAAAACGAAAATAATGAACTCTCCCGGTGCCTCTCTGCTATTGACTGTATGCCTCTAGAGAAGAAGTTTCCCGTCACAGTGCAGACACAATTATAAAGAAGGGCACATGTAAGAGCAGTAAAATAATGTCGGGTTTCCTTTTATATAAATAAAGATGGCATTCCATTTTTCTTTTATTATGTGTTTAGCAATTTGAAACCTTCATCAACATACTGTGTTAATCACTGTTTTTTATTAGTTACATGTGCACAACTATATTTAAGGACATAATTCCATGGTCTTTATAGTCATTAAAACCAGAAACCAGTTAATCCAGTAATTTCAAATGCTTTCTATGGAGAGTTTTGATCAAAGACAGCTAGCTACAATTAAACTTTTACAATCTCCAAAACCCCCGTGGGCGGCCTGTAGAAACCTGGGGGTGCCCAGGGAAGCCAATATTGGGAACTCGGTGTGCAACAGCAGGCTAAACAGATAACTTTCTGTGCTTACTAATTACAAATCCATAATCTTAGCCTGAAGAAAATGATTTTAGAACGCCTTCATTTGTTGTTGGGCAATGTAATTTAGTTTACAGTCGTGGTTTTCCTCTTGTTACTGATCAAGTTAAATGACTGCTAGTCAGAAAAAGCACACTTAGTCATAAAGCTTTTGGAGCTTAAAAGATTTCAACAACAAAAAAAAAATGTTCTTGATTACCTGTATTCGTGAATCAGATTGATCAGTTCACTTAAATTTGTGGATTTGGTCAGTCAAATTTAGTAAAATCTTTAGTTGAATTATTTTTATTCCAATTTTTTTATATATGTTTTGCTAAACAAAACTGACCGAGTAATGTTGCAACTGACTGGATGGAATAAATGTCACCCGAATAAAACCACTCTAGATACTCAGTACAACATAACAACACAAAATGAAAATAAAATAAATGCCAACGAAAATTCTCTGTGGATACAGAGCTGCACACTGTGCCATTCCAATGGGTTTCAGTCTAGCAAGGCAGGATGTGATCTTTGTCAGAGGGAACCATCTTAATTGTCCGGAATAAATATATCAAATGAACAAATCATGTTAATCAATTCATTAAAAAGAACTGGAGGGTTTAACACTAAGACAGTAGTAGCTTTGAATGTTAAATAGAAGTTTCATGCTTACACTATAGTGTAACCTAGAAATCAAAATCAGCAGCTGTTTGCTAAGAACAGTTCAGAGTCTGGAATCACGAGAGGGCCTGCTTTTTCATGTTTATTTTATGTAAGCCTTGCAGGTTGATTATTGTGCAGATTTTGATTTCATTGACCTTGTAAGATGGAAAAGATGTTAGCATTTCCTTCTCACGGAGCTTGGGCCACATTAGTGTTGAGCAGCGAAATCTGAAAGCATATTTCGCACCTTATTTGCGGAATATTTTCCTAGAAATTCGACAGGCTTAGAAAACATTTTTCAACATATTTTCCCAGCGCCACCCATGGTGCTTTGCAAGGCCAGCATGACATCACAGAGCTGTATCAGTCATGCGCGGACTCAGTGCTGCCAGTTGGGCAGTTTTCACACCAAATCGGGCTTCTTTTCAAATGGTGTTGTGGGAAAATTTAGGTGGTGGTGAGTTGCGGGTTTTGGGCTAGTTTTAAAAGCTGTATCGAGTTTTTGGGCGGTATTTCAACCTCATCGATGACATCTTATGAACGGCGTTGTCTGAAAATAAATGTATGGAATTGTATTCTTTCAAAGATATGTTTGATTGACTATATGCTAGTTATTGGTTACATTGAACACTGATAAAAATTTTGGAGCATTTGTTTAATCATATCATCATCATAGATAAGTAGTCAAAATACAAGCGGTGGTACTGTGCCAAGTGGAAAAAGAAGCAGAATTTAAGTACTGGATCCAGAGAATTCCAGCAGATGCTACAAAAGCTTTCTGCAAGTATTGCCAATGTGAAATCCACACTCATTGGGGTGATTTGAAGTTGCATTGTGCAACTGAAAGCATCATTGCAACACAGCTCCTTACTCTAATGTTTTAAGTCTTTTGACGTTGGATATCAGCCTGTGAAGCTGGTCATTGTTGATAACTCTGTCAAGGTTGCTGGCTGTCGTTAGCTGTACACATCTCCACTTCATCTAAGAAAGACAATGACAGTGATGACCTCGATGCTTTAAATTTCTCCAAATTGACAGTATTCTAAAACGTATATCCTTTTCTACTATACTGTTAAAGTATTTATTGTTAGCAGCTAACATTGTTGCGCCAGACACAAAATGATGTCTTGCACCTTGAATACCATGAACAATTCATTTTATTCACTTTCTGTTTGTTCTGCATACACTACATTTATTTGTTTATGCTTTCCTTTTAGTGTGATTCTTATTTTCTGGCATTTGCATTAGTTCTGACACTGTTCCTGAATGTTGCTATGTTGCACTGAATGTCATGTTATACAGTACATACATACACTACATACATACATATATTATATATATATATTATATATATATAATATATACGTATATATACAGTATATATATATACATATATATATATATATATATATAGTATATATATATATATATATATACACATATATATATATATATATATATATATATATATATATATATATATATATATATATATATATACTGTATACATGAATACTGTGTTGAACAGCCGGCATTTCAGTCTGGTCGACACGTCCCTCCAAGGAAGAAAACAGCCTTTCAGGACACTTCATCCCCGGATCGCTAGATGGCAGCTCACCTGGATGGAAATGGTTCCTCGGATTCCCGGGGCAGCATGGGACATGGAGTCCGTATCCTCAGCCCTGTTGGGTCCTGGGGTGCCACCAGGGGAGCTCACCAAGAACCAGGGGATATTATAATGACGTCAACACAGAAGTACTTGGGTCACGAGGACGGAAGCCCGCAGTACTTCCGGGACAATTTATGAAAGAAGATGTGGTGTTGGCCCGGAGAAGAAGAAGAAGTCAGTGTAATATATAAATATATATATATTTTGATGGATGGCCAGGGCCCGTGCCTGGCCGGGCGCACCTTTGGCACTGAATCCGGGAAGCTGCCATCTGAGGCTCATTAAGTTCCCCGAACACTTGGTGGCAGCATCCCTGGGCAGTATCAGGGCCATAATCATGGAACACGGAGCTCCTGCCTTTTTGGGCTCCGTGGTCACCGCCAGGGAGCGGAACAACTTAACGAACCTGTTTGGGCTGTGATGCAGCCACACCTGGAAGTGCAGCCTAATTAGGCTATACAGTATATATTCACTATATATATATATATAGTGAAAAGGCGCTATATGGGCACTCACTCCCAAGCACACGTGTGTAACAATATATATATATATATATATATATTATGAGGAGACCCAAAATAACATTTTTAAAACGTGTTTAATTTAATTTTCTGTACAAACTACAATTAGTCTCCTTCAAAGTACTCTTCATTGGCAGAAATACACTTATCTAACCGTTTGTTCCATTGTTCAAAAACCCTTTCAATTTGAGATCGCAATACAAGCGCTGAAATGAGTTTCCTCCGCAGGGTGTCTGGGCTTTCCCTCAAAGATAGGGTGAGAAGCTCAGTCATCCAGGAGGGGCTCAGAGTAGAGCCGCTGCTCCTCCGCATCGAGAGGAGTCAGATGAGGTGGCTCGGCATCTGATCAGGATGCCTCCTGGACGCCTCCCTGGTGAGGTGTTCCGGGCACGTCCAACCGGGAGGAGGCCCCGGGGAAGACCCAGGACACGCTGGAGGGACTATGTCTCCGGCTGGCCTGGGAACGCCTTTGGGATTCTCCCGAAGAGCTGGAAGAAGTGGCCGGGAGAGGGAAGTCTGGGCCTCTCTGCTTATGCTGCTGCCCCCGCAACCCGACCTCGGATAAGTGGAAGAGGATGGATGGATGGATGGATGGACTATAGTGTAACCTAGAAATCAAAATCAGCAGCTGTTTGCTAAGAACAGTTCAGAGTCTGGAATCACGAGAGGGCCTGCTTTTTCATGTTTATTTTATGTAAGCCTTGCAGGTTGATTATTGTGCAGATTTTGATTTCATTGACCTTGTAAGATGGAAAAGATGTTAGCATTTCCTTCTCACGGAGCTTGGGCCACATTAGTGTTGAGCAGCGAAATCTGAAAGCATATTTCGCACCTTATTTGCGGAATATTTTCCTAGAAATTCGACAGGCTTAGAAAACATTTTTCAACATATTTTCCCAGCGCCACCCATGGTGCTTTGCAAGGCCAGCATGACATCACAGAGCTGTATCAGTCATGCGCAGGACTCAGTGCTGCCAGTTGGGCAGTTTTCACACCAAATCGGGCTTCTTTTCAAATGGTGTTGTGGGAAAATTTAGGTGGTGGTGAGTTGCGGGTTTTGGGCTAGTTTTAAAAGCTGTATCGAGTTTTTGGGCGGTATTTCAACCTCATCGATGACATCTTATGAACGGCGTTGTCTGAAAATAAATGTACGGACTTGTATTCTTTCAAAGATATGTTTGATTGACTATACGCTAGTTATAGGTTACATTGAACACTGATAAAAATTTTGGAGCATTTGTTTAATCATATCATCATCATAGATAAGTGGTCAAAATACAAGCGGTGGTACTGTGCCAAGTGGAAAAAAGAAGCAGAATTTAAGTACTGGATCCAGAGAATTCCAGCAGATGCTACAAAAGCTTTCTGCAAGTATTGCCAATGTGAAATCCACACTCATTGGGGTGATTTAAAGTTGCATTGTGCAACTGAAAGCATCATTGCAACACAGCTCCTTACTCTAATGCTTTAAGTCTTTTTGACGTTGGATATCAGCCTGTGAAACTGGTCATTGTTGATAACTCTGTCAAGGTTGCTGGCTGTGGTTAGCTGTACACATCTCCACTTCATGTAAGAAAGACAATGACAGTGATGACCTCGATGCTTTAAATTTCTCCAAATTGACAGTATTCTAAAGCATGTTTCCTTTTCTACTATACTGTTAAAGTATTTATTGTTAGCAGCTAACATTGTTGCGCAGCCAGACACAAAATGGTGTCTTGCACCTTGAATACCATGAACAATTCATTTTATTCACTTTGTGTTTGTTCTGCATACACTACATTTATTTGTTTATGCTTTCCTTTTAATGTAATTCTTGTTTTCTGGCATTTGCATTAGTTTTGACACTGTTCCTGAATGTTGCTATGTTGCACTGAATGTCATGTTATACAGTACATACATACACTACATACATAAGATATATACGGTGTTCAGTCTGGTCGAGACGTCCCTCCAAGGAAGAAAACAGCCTTTCAGGGCACTGCATCCCCTGGATCGCTAGATGGCAGCTCCCCTGGATGGAAATGGTTCCTCGGATTCCCGCAGGGCAGCATGGGACATGGACTCCGTATCCTCAGCCCTGTTGAGTCCTGGGGATGCCACCAGGGGGAGCTCACCAAGAACCAGGGGGATATTATAATGATGTCAACCCAGAAGTACTTCGGGGTCACGAGGACGGAAGCCCGCAGTACTTCTGGGACAGTTTATGAAAGAAGATGTGGTGTTGACCCGGAGAAGAAGAAGTCAGTGTAATATATAAATATATATATATATATTGTGATGGATGGCCAGGGCCCATGCCTGGCCGGGACGCACCTTTGGCACTGAATCTGGGGAAGCTGCCATCTGAGGCTCATTAAGTTCCCCGGAACACTTGGTGGCAGCATCCCTGGGCAGTATCAGGGCCATAATCATGGAACACCGGAGCTCCTGCCTTTTGGGCTCCGTGGTCACCGCCAGGGGGAGTGGAACAACTTAATGAGCCTGTTTGGGCTGTGATGCAGCCACACCTGGAAGTGCAGCCTAATTAGGCTATATATATTCACTATATATATATATAGTGAAAAGGCGCTATATGGGCACTGACTCCCAAGCACACGTGTGTAACTATATAAAAAATATATATATATATATATATATATATATATATATATAATGAGGGAGACCCAAAAATAACCGGAAATATTTTTAAAACCTGTTTAATTTAATTTTCTGTACAAACTACAATTAGTCTCCTTCAAAGTACTCTCCATTGGCGGAAATACACTTATCTAACCGTTTGTTCCATTGTTCGAAACATTTTTTAAATTCATCTGAAGTAATGCCCATTAATGCTCTGGTCGTTTTTTGTTTTACCTCTTTGATGTCAGCAAAACGCCTTCCTTTCAAGTCTTTTTTCATCCGAGGGAGCAAAAAGAAATCACATGGAGCTAAATCAGGTGAGTAGGGTAGGTGGTTATATATAGTATACAGTATATATAATATATATATTATATATATAAATATTATATATATATATATTGTGAACTGGGACCCGGACACAGGCAGACGGACAACATAGTTCCACCACACACTTGTTTATTTACACTATGTACAAAATGAAAGTCACATGCACCACAAACCCCAGTGCCTCTTGCACCGATTCCCCCACTGTCCTCTCTCCAGCTCTGTCCTCTTCCACCCGACATCCACTGTTGACTGGAGAGAGACGGCCCCTTAAATGGGAACCCGGATGGGCTCCAGCTGCTTCCCGGCAATCAGTCCTGACCACACCCCAGTGTGGCGGAAGTGCCGGCTGTGAACCCGGAAGCCGTCTGGGTGTCCCCTGTCGTCTTCCCCCCAGCACTTCCTGGTGTGGCGGAAGTGCTGGGCTCAGGTTCCTCAGGCACCTGGGCGCCGCCTGGTGGTGGCCACGGGCCCCTACAGGGCTGGGCTTCCAAGCCCTTTACCCGAGGCCCCCAACATAACCAGAACGGACGCACCCTCGCGGTCTAGAGGAGGCACAAGCCCTCCTCTGGTCCTCCCGGCCGGGGACCACAATATATATATATATATATTGTTACCACATGTGCTTGGGAGTCAACCAAAGGGAACAGGAAACACCGATTCCATGCCAGGCCAGGGGGCAGTAGGGTGCACTAAGCCTCTCTCTTTTCTCTCTGCAGGCCAACCACGAGAAATCCCTCCTGTCCTGGCCCCGAGGATGTCAATTCCTGTAAACCACCTATAAAATATCCTCATCCTCCATACTTAAACAATTTTGTTTTGGATTCTAACCTGTACTCATTGTATGCAAATTTAAGCCTTTCGCAGCCAGGCAAACTATACGGATGGCTGCCCCAAACCTTTTTTTTTTCTCAGTCAGTCATTATCCAACCCACAACATCCTAACACAGGGTCACGGGGGTCTGCTGGAGCCAATCCCAGCCAGCACAGGGTGCAAGGCAGGAACAAATCCTGGGCAGGGTGCCAGCCCACCACAGGGCACACACTCACACACTAGGGACAATTTAGGATCACCAATGCACCTAACCTACATGTCTTTGGACTGTGGGAGGAAATTGGAGCACCCGGAGGAAACCTACGTGGACACGGGGAGAACATGCAAACTCCATGCAGGACCCGGGAAGCAAACTGAGGTCTCCTTACTGCGAGGGAGCAGCACTACCACTGCGCCATCGTGCCACCCACCTTTGTTGCGTGTCTGGCTATTTCTTTCACAATAAATATATATATATATATATGTTTATATATATATATATATATAGTATTGTAATAACAGTGTGTGTCCTGTCCCATTGTGACATTCTTTTGAGTTAATAAAGTTATTGAGTTAATAATCATAATCTGCATCTCTTTTTCTATACTCAATACCTACCTTTGAAAAATATCTTGAAAATACCCTTGAAAAATACTCTGAAAATATCTTTCCAATTACAGATACCTGTGTTTAAAATCTCAATGAAAATAGGTACTATTATAATTTTTATTAGTAAATTGAAATAAAGGGGGAAAATGCATACAACTGAGATCTCAGTCAAATCAGGCAAAATTGACACCTTCTTCTAAAGTTTTTCCCACTTTTACGTGCGGTTGCTATATTTGACCAGCCTCCTTCACTCATCTGTTGTATACTGTACTTCCTCATCTGATACCCCTTTCTCCCTTAGATCCCCCTTCACACAATCCATCCATCTTCTCTGGACACCGCCATACCATGATTCTTCATCTCATATTGTTTACCTCTCTTCTCATGACATGCCTGTACCACTTTAACCTTCTTTCCTGAGTTTTCTTTGAGATTTCCCCAACTTCAGTGGTACCTCCTATTCTCTCCTTCTCGATATTATAAAGCTTTGGTGCTCCACATGACCACCTCAACATTATAATTTCTGTAACATTCAGTTTCCTTTATGCACCTTTTTATCTGCCCAGGTTTCTGATTCATGCAACAACATCTGATCTGACCACTGTTCATACACTTTATCCCTTCATTCTTGCACTGATTCTTCTCTGACCTTCATCCAATTTTTTCAATTTGATTGCATTCCATGGTTTATTTCTAGGTATCGCTCTTCATCCTGTTATTGTTGATCCTTTTCTACCCTTTTAATGCTTTCTTCCTGGTGGCTTACCTCTCCATCTTCTTCTTGTCCCTTAAATCTCAGATAAGAGATAGGTCCCATATAAATAAACGTTATTATTATTAGCTGTCTTTTCCCTACTAATCGTAAGGCCTCTATCCTCCATAGCTCTTCTCCACTGCTCCAGTTTCCTTTCCACAATATCTTTAGTGGTGCCATATTGGACAATGTCATCTGCATATAGGATGCACCATGGCGCCTCAACTATTATTCCCCTGCCAGATTGTTTGTCAGTACTATTTTTGGATTAAACTATTAAAGTGTATTTATTGGAATTGTGAAGATGTTTTAAATTACATTGTAATACTCATCATATTTCATTATTTCGGCCTGCAGTGGTGTATTGTGGGAGGTGTTGCAAGAGTATATGGAGATCTTTACTCTAAGGGTTATGGCAGAATTTTGGAAAATGAAATGTAATATTAACATAACCTTCTTAATCCAATGCAGTTCTATGGGGCGGCAGAGCCTATCCCAGGAGAATATGGCAGATGAAGCAGGAAACAGCTCAGGACAGCAGGCCAGACCATGACAGGTACGGATTAGTCTTTTACCAGAGTCTGTTCGGAGTATGAGTTCATTTTAAAACAGCCAATGAAAATTGGCACTCTTGAAAAAAGGAAAACCTGTATGCAATTAACAATACCAATGGTTTATTCTGAAAGTTATTTCATTAAAAAAAAATATGAATATACTTGAATATGAAATTATTTATCATTTTAATACCAGCACTAAAGAAACTGATGGAGTTTGATTGCTATAAAAATCAGAGTTTCCTGGAAAGGTCTCTCCTTACAAGGTGTTGTGTTACTCTTCTTGTTTATGTGGCATATGTGGTAGAAACCAGTGGCTGAAGGATTTATTGCCACGCACACCAAGTCCTATCAGGACAAGGCACTGCAAAGGTGGACTTGTTGCTGAATAAAATGCAGATTCACCCTTAAAACTTATGACAGGTGACATGCGCCTCCACCCCTTTTAAATTTAACTTCTATAATAACATTTTGCTTTTGATCTGATTTTCCTGGTGACAGTCATAGTGTCAACATGCAGAGTTGAACAGACCAGGCTGCCATATCTATTGCAACAGCTCTTCCTAAGGAACTTCCAGATTATCCCAAATAAATTGAGAGCTATAACTTGTGCGTATTTTACTTTTTTTAACCCCAAACACCCCTCCCACCAATTTCAATTCCTGACCCCATGTCCTATTCACTTTAAATTTTGGCCACTGCCATTTACTTTTTGTCTCGTTGCAATTTTATTTGACATTTTGTTTCTTCCGTAAAAAACATGAAAGAAAATGAAGGCTGTGTGAAATATCAGTAGTGTGGATGTTTTTAGAGATTATGCTGCTATGAAACTTTGCACCCGGCACTCTAAATTTACCAACACAATAATTTATTTTATTATCCTCTTCCTAATATCAGCAGTTCTCAGAGGTAACTTTTGGTGCCCCCGCCTGTGCTAATTACCTTTAACCAATACTGCCGCTGCTCAAGAAAATAATTGACAGCACACAGCTAATCGCATCCAAACAACGTCTATTAGCTCCTTTGATTTGTATAATCTCATTTAGAGTTTACATAAAGGTATGGAAGACAGATGTTTGGAGGTAAAGCAGCTCTACCCACTAATCATGGCGCCGCAGAGCAGTGACGTGTTGCATGTTGATTAGCATACGAAAGTAAGAGCTTCTCTGTACTCTGAACACACGATCACATTGAACCTATGAACCTTTTGTGTTCTGTTTTATTGGTGAAATGCTGGAAAATTTGCATTAAAATACTGTAGATGGTCAAAACAAATTTAATTATTTTTAATAGGATTTTTTTAAATAAATCGGGATACCGGCAGTACTGTATTTGCTTACAACAACAACATTTATTTCTATAACATATTTTCATACAAACAAACAATATAACTCAAAGTGCTTTACAAGATGTCAAAAAATTGTTACAAGCAAAGAAAAATTTAAAATACATACGAATAAAAATGAATAAATAGTATAGAAAAAATAATGCACACTTACTTAAGATAGATACATTTAGAATGGGGGGTTTAAGTCTCTAAATGTGGGTGTAATGATAAGGTGAGGGGGCCAGGAAAGACAGAAAAAAACATAATAAATGAATTAATTAAAAAAAGCTGGACAAAAAAGGAAACTCGTCCTTTCTTTCTTTTAGGTCAAGGAAGAAAGTTGGAAATTAGCAGTTTAGCCTATTACAACCAGGATGCATCTCTGACATGGCGCTTAAATGACATGACTGCCATCTAGCGGTAGAAAGGAGCATAAACAGGAAAGCTTCCTTAACAGTACAAAATAACATTTTACATTTTATGGGCATTTGGAACTCTGGCAGACTTGCTGCTTATTAAGATCACATAATCAAGTCACTGATGAGGACTGAAGTGGCAAAATGGTTCTGTAAAAAAACGAACGCCTTTACCACTTTCCTGAATCTTCTAAATTCTTCTAAAAAGGTATGGATGAATCATATATATAATAAATGATATCAGTCAAACATACAAAAATGTATCAAAGTATAAATCGGTCTGGCGATTTGGATTTTTTAATATTTTGGTGATCTGTTCACAGTCTTCAAAATGGTGAAAATTGCTGTTTTACAACATATACTGTATTTATAGCATTTTTGTGCAATGTACAATGTGTTTTTTTAAAAGTGTAAAAAATCTGTTGCCAACAAGCACTTAATAATTGTGATACACACCCAATGTTATTACTCGCATTGAATTACAGATTTATAAGGTCATTATTATTACTTGTACCGAGTAGAATTACATTTTCACTTGCAAGTGCTAATTAGTGATGAGCGAATCCCGCTGAATTCGCTTGGCTTCGATCTCCGCAATACTGCAGACAGGTTCAGGAATTTCACCAAACTGCGAAGTGCACTTAAGTAAATCGTGGAAGGGGAAGCTGAAATAGTTCTGAGTGGGCTGTAATGGTACAATGGTCTTTTAAATGTAAGTAAAAGTGTCTTTTAAGGGCTAATGAAGCGTCTGCCAACTATGCTGAAAAGATTATTGTGGCCAAATATGTGACCTGTGCTGTGAGGTAGACGGGCTAACCACTGCAACACCGTGAATAAATGAGATTAAAATTAATAGAATAAAAAATATCCACCCAAAAATATTTTTTTCCAAGACTGCGGAATAATCGCGGTTAATGTGTGCACTTAACGCGTTAAAATTTCTGCGATTAAATCTTTTAACGTAACCCCTAAATGCGTTCATGTAATCCGGTGAGTGTGATCGCGCTTCACACTCTGTTAATGAGGCAGTGCCAAATGAATGAAAGTCTATTAACAGCAGTAGCGAATCATAGCTAAAGTTAATTCTTGCCTCTCATGCCAAGCAGAACATGTACACATTCATAACACACTCCTGTCCACCCGATCTGCACCTGCTTCTCTCATTTTCGACAAAACTTATACTGAATTCTCCCAAATCTCGCCCGCGCATGCTCATTTGCCCAGGACACAGCTGAGGTGCGCGACTGTGAGCTTCTCCCTCAGGAAGGACGCAAAAGCGCACTTTTCAAAACTTTGCCGTCCTTTTCCTTCTTGTCGCTTTTATTCGAACAACTCTAAAGGAAGTGAACAGGTGGCGGACGATTGATCTCCCCGAGACCGGCTCAACGCCGTCCATCCCCTTCTAAGGATGCTCCAGTCCACTGCGGCTGACATTGTTTTGTACTCCTTTGCGTACACCTTAAGGATGCTGGACACAAAAAAAAGAAACATTTACTTCCACGTAGAAAGCTGGCGAAGGCACCCATAAAACTAAACTGCTGTTAAGTGAATTGCATCCTCACACATACGTATTGCTTTTCTTTCGCTAAGACGTTGCCTGCAGCAGGTGCTCCAGTCGACTGGTGAGGTGACAGTTAGTGAACAAGAGGTTAAGCACTTGCGCAATGCTAAGTGGAAAAAAAAAACTGAATAAATGTTAAAGGTATGTATTTCATTGGGCACATGCATTTAATCCTGGGCCGCACGGAGTCAGTGATATCATCGCAGTAGGCCTGGATGCATGGGCGCCGGCAGGGGGGTGCAAGTAGGTGCACGTGCACCCCCCTAGCTTTTGAAAAAAAAGGAAATGGAGAAAAAAAATAAATCTTTCAATAATAAGAAAAAACGCGAAAAAATAGTTTTTATTTTAAATTTTTAAATTACAATTAGACGTTTACATTTTACAACTATACATAAACAATCATTCACTTTGTTTCTAAAAGAGCATCGCAAGCCTTCTTTTTTGTTGTCCAAACTTGTCTACAACTTTGTCGATAAATTTTGGACAATTATTTATTCTTTTTTTGTGTACACTAAGCATACATAATCCACTTAATCTATCGTCACTCATTGTAGATCGGTTCCAAGTTTTGACGCGCCGTAATGTGCTAAAAGATCTTTCAATACTGCAGGTTGTTGCAGGAAGTGTCATGCCAATCTTGAGTGCCTCGGAAACAGCCGGATAAAACTTCGTAGCCTCTTCAATTAAACTCATGCAATCGGTAATTTCGTTTGCAATGTTTTTATTTTTCCACATCTCATACCATGTGGTAGCATCAGATATAAAGTTTGGAAGAATATCACCATACAGACTGTTAATGTCTTCCAGAACTATTAAAAACGATGATTTATCCAATTTACTCATTTCTTTTGGGTGAAGTTGTAAAAGTGAAAATGCTTTCTCTTGTGTAAAAGAATACCGAATTTGTAGAGAAGATATTATAGAATCCAAATAAGGGATGAAAATGGACCTCCTAAAATATTCTTCTGCGTTTTCAGAATTGTATGACACGGTGGTTGCTCTTATAATATAAGAGCATACATATTATGTAACCAATCAACTGCATTTGCTTAAGACAACTGGGCGTGTCTTAAGCAAAAGGTAGTATCTAATTATAATTTGAAGCTTCGATAGTGGTATATTTTTGTCATTTGCATTCATTATTTTGTAATTATTACGTAAATAATAATATTTTGCATTCAGAGCGTGCTATTATTTGTGTATTGTTATTATATGTATAGGTGTATAGCTACAAAATGTATTTTCAAAATAATTATGCAAATGCGAAAAAAAATGTAAACTTTTTTTAAAATTTATAATTCCCCCAACCCCTTCTTTCTACGCCACTAATACTTTAAAACCCCGAAAAATAATTATATCTATTTTACCAACATACAAGTATATAGTGTATAGTTAGATCTTTTTACGCTGGTATAGTTCGATTTATGGGAGAATAGTACGCTTTAGAGAAAATATTTATCATAAAAGTTGTAGAACTTATCAATGTCTACAATTTTTATTTGAAATATTTTTCTCTAAAGTGTACTGTTCTCCCAGAAATCGGAACTATTAACCGGCGTAAAAAGAGGTCTAGCTGTATGTAAGTGCTTACAAAATCACATTAAAAACTTAAGGAAAAAAGCACTACCTATGCCACTGAATACATCAATAACATTTTTAACTATATTCCAGTGATCATATGATAACAAAAAAAAGTCGATGATTTTTTGTCAGAAAATTAAAAATTAGGTCATGCCTTAAGTGGTTAATCTATCTATGCAAAAACTGACTGCTCTGTACTGTTCAGAGATAGCGACTGTATTGGCAGGTATTTAATGGGCACATACATATACAAAAAAAGTTTTTGTTGTGGGGGGGAGCGTAGAAAGAAAAAAATCTCTTTATGCACCCCCCTGAATTAAATCCTGGCGGCGGTAATGCCTGGATGTTTGTTATCCTCATCTTTGTTGGAGGAAATAGATTTGTTTTGATTACAAGTGTGGGTTTCAGATCCCTATTTGAAGGAAACTTTACACAAAACTAATTACAGCATTATATTTTATAACCAGTAACTATATTACATATTTAGAGACATTTTTGTAAGTAATGAATAATGTAACTACTGTAAACTAATTTTAAAAGTAGCGTTTTCCAGCTCTGACCTCTTGTGAACAATTGTCTGTTTCTTGATATGTTTTAATAATAAAAAAGCAACCCTTGAATGCCTAGTGTAAAACAACTAATGTGCTTAAGCAACTGTTTGAATAAATAGTAAGAGAATCAATAATGTCTTCTGCTCATCTTCATATCATTTTTAAAGACAGCATTACTGACAGAACCGATCAAAGTAGTACAGGTGGCTTAAAATAAAAAGGTTTACTTTGTGCTGTTGACGGATTAAAGTTTCACTGTTGATTCAGCTGTTCCAGTAATACAAAACCGTTTAATAAACTAGCTGGAATAATTTTAATATGCCTAGACAAGTGTTTATTAGAACTGTTTTGTATTAGAAATGAATCAGTTATTTCAGTTTTATAGAAAAATATGAATATGTTTAAAGGAAATGTAATACATTTTTTATTAATATGCAATAAATTTGTTTTAATCAAATAGCAGCCCTAATTTTTATGCTCTTTACCCATTGTAGTTTGTAGCGATGGCCGTGAAAATTTTTTATCTTCATGTTTTCATGTAGAACGGACAGAAAAAGTTAGATATACAGTAATAGAAACCCATTATGACGAATGCTGTACAATGGAAAACTATATGAAAAATGTCTATGGGAGAAAGAAAATAATCTCTCAATACTTGTGTTACATAATTCACATGTCAGTTATCCAGCATAAGGGACGACCGACATGGGCTGGTGTCTGGACCAGGACAGGGTACGGTTCATTACCTAGCTAGGAGGCCAATGTAATCAAGGGGAGACACTGTATTTGGAGCAGTGGCTTTCCCGTTATGCTAGATGGAAGCACACCCAGACCAGGATTGCCACATGGATACCCACAAGGCATAATGGGAATTGTAGTCCCGTGGGGCAGCCTGGTTGGGTACGGTGGGGGTCCCCAGAGGGAGCTGTTGGGATTGGTAACCCCTATTTTACAAGACATCCAATTGACCCAGAAGTGCTTCTGTCGGGTATGCCCTGGCACCAGAAGTACTACCGGGTCCAAAGAAAAAAGGAGCTGCCCTGCCACATCCAGGTGAGTTGGAGGTTGGAAAGGAGAGATGCAACACTCGCCTGACAGGAATGGTGGAGAAGCAAAAGAGGGAGGAGGAGAAGAAGAAGAATTTATAATTGTGGTCATTTATTTGGAGAAAGAAACCTTTTGTGATGTAGCTGTGAATAATAAACCTTACGTTTGTGTCTGTGTGGTTGTGTTTGGGGTCTGGGGCTCTTTGGCACCCACCTTTGATTCACATCAGAAGGTCAGCACACATTATAAACAGGAAATGCATTTACATGATGCTGTGCTTATAAATGGAATATCTGCTTCTCCCACTCGTTTATTGGTCAGGAGTCCTATCTTCAGTTCAAAAACACAATATCATGGGAATGCATTTCCTACTCATGATTAGTGCTGATTTTTCCAGAAGTATTTATTTAATAATATTGTAGCAAAAAATGCAGATGTTTTGCAGGTTTTTTGAATATGACTGGACAGTCTGACAGGGTTAGACCTCAAACAGCATGCTGATGATGAATGAACAGAAATGGAGCATCCAACATTGGCTGCCACAGCTCTGTGATGTTACACTGGCCTCGCATTGGATGAAAAATGTCACCTAAGAAGGTTACATGGTAAATTTTCAAGGAAAAAAAAAATGTAAAAATCAATGGGCAAGGCGGGCTGGCATGGTGGTGCAGTGGGTAGCGCTGCTGCCTCACAGTAAGAAGACCTGGGTTCACTTCCCAGGTCCTCCCTGTGTGGAGTTTGCATGTTCTCCCCATGTCTGTGTGGGTTTCCTCCCGGTGCTCCGGTTTCCTCCAACAGTCCAAAGACATGCCGGTTAGGTGCACTGGCGAGTCTAAATTGTCCTGTGTGTGTGTGGGCTGGCACCCTGCCCGGGGATTTGTTCCTGCCTTGCACCCTGTGCTGGCTGGGATTGGCTCCAGCAGACCCCCGTGACCCTGTGTTAGGATATAGCGGGTTGGAGAATGACTGACTGACAAGGCCACAGGCAAACCCAGTAAATCTGCTGCAAAAAACACTTTGGAGAATTTCTCCAATCAACACTAATTATATTCCAATAACTGGGTTTTTATTCTGATTTTAATGTCTCAGACATAATTTGTGCCTGGAAGCTTCTATTAAATAAAATTTAATTTGGGGGAAAATCAGTACAACTGGCTTTTTCTTAACACATTTATCTCCATACACTCCTTAAAATTCATCCATTTTCAGACCTGCTTAAACCTGCAATTTAGGGTCATGAGGACCGTCACCTACCCTGGTGGCAAAACAGGAACTGACCCCAATGCGAGCATTCATTTTATGAAACATTCATTTAATTTAGAACTATCTGGTAACCTAACATGCACAGAAAACCCACCCAGATACAGAGCGAACGAGCAGCTTCCAAAGAGACGACAACCAGGTACATGATTTGAACCCAGGACGCTACCGCTGACAGGCAGCAATGCTAACCAATGCGGCCCCCATAATTATTAATTTGAGTATCTTGTATTGCTTTAAAGATATTTTTAAAAATTCATTATTTTGTTTGTACACAGTCACTACATTGACGCAGTAGAGTGCTTGAGGTAATGTCATAGATCTTCCTACAGCAGTGTTAGAGGCATTCTTTGTTTTTCACTATTTAGGCAGAGGCTAGCAAATATGACAGCAATTCACAGAAACCTTTGTGAATCAGTTGGCCTTTCAAGATACTGCACAATCTATACAATCTGCTGTAAAACTTTGTTGGCCAAAATGAATAAATAAAAGCCATTAGCTGGCAGACTGGACCATGAAATGATTTCAGGTAATGTTAATGATCGCGGTGCTAGTAAAACACTCACTGGTAAAATAAAAGTAAAGCCGTCACCCCCTTGTGTGCTGTAAAGGTAAGTGTGTCTAATTACATGCACTCTAGGAGTGTTGGTGTATTAATGCACTGGGGATACTAGCATAAATTTTGACAAATCCCTTGGAATCTAGAAAGCCTGTAAACACCCTCCAGTCGTTCTTTGAAAGGGTAAGTGTTGACTTTAGAATTATTATTTCTTTTATTAATAAAACTAATGTTATGGCTGTTTTGTAATATAACATTTGATTTTGAAGATTTAAAAAATGTAACAGTGAAGGACAAGACTAACAGTATGGCTTGTACCAACACACGTTTTCAAAGCAAATAATTTTTGAACAAAAGCAAAAGTTTTTCAGAAAGGCCTAGTATAAAACTATCCATCCATCCATTATTCAACCCACTATATCTTAACTACAGGGTCATGGGGGTCCACTGGAGCCAATCCCAGCCAACACAGGGCGCAAGGCAGGAAACAAACCTCAGGCAGGGCGCCAGCCCACCACAGTAGTATAAAACGATTAAATTGAAAACTTTCATTTCCAAACATGTGCATTTTTTGTTGCAGGTGTCCATATTTCTGCATTTTACATGAATACATAAATACTATTGCGCATAATTTGGTTTGCTCATCAGTAATTTACCAGGAATTCATTTCACTCCTTTCAGATATAGTTTTCCTTTCATCACTTTAATTTTGACATGAAAGAAGAAGGTAAGATGACTGCTTTTCATTTTGTAATATTACATTATTGTACAATGCAGTGCCCATCCAGGGTTGATTCCGGCCTTTCTGCCTGATGTTGACAGGATACTGCCGAAGCCCCCAGTGGCTCTCAGCTGGATTAAGTAAATTTGAAAATGTTATATTATTATAATACTCGCATTATAAAATATGTCTTCTTTAAAATGTTGTTGAAGGTTGTGGAGGTGAAATCACACCCCATGTTTCTTGTTATTTTTTATTTATCCAAGGTGACTTACAACATTTGAGATACGGTTGGTCATATTTCTTTTCTTGTGTTTTTCCAACTGGAGCACAGGCAGGTGAAGTGACTTGCCTCATGGACCCACAATTTCAGTAGCAGGATTTGAATCCACCTAACCCTAACCCTAACCTTAGGGTTGGCACAGGGAATGCGCTTTAAGAAAACGGCAATAGGTGGCGTGACGGTTGTGTGCAACTGAGGTAAAAAGAAGCTGAAGTTGGATATGAGGTCAGGCGCAGGTAATTGTTTCCTTTCTCTTGCACAAGTCAACAATAAACTCATACTTCCATTGTGCAAACCATTTAGTCATAATTTAAAGTCGACTTTTCTGATCTCTGGTGATCTTTGTGTGTTGGATGAATGTATTGTAACACAGTGTAGGTGTCTGGTTCCAGAAATTCTGCTGACCTGTATTTCTTTTCTTTTAATTTATCAGAACATTCACTGGCAATAAGATGCTGTGCTCCTGTGATTCCTCTTAGATAAAACACCCAGCAGGGAATGCAGATACAGTTCGTTTGGAAAACTGCAGTAAATGATGTGCTAGTTGTGTGAAAGGGAAAGAGGGTTGAAGTAGGATAAGTGGTCAGACAGTTTATTATTTTTCCTACATAATGAATTGTGAAACTTCACACTGTGGAACCCACAAAGTAACAAATAAATACACACTTAGTGGAATTCAATAAAGAAATGTAAATGAGGAGAGAAAATGTATTTTTATAGGAATTATCTTGAACATAGTAACTCTGTCTTTAGCTTAAAGTGTACTAACAACATGAGTTTAACTTTTGAAAAGAAATGAACTTATTGTTAAGGTGTCATCAAGCTTCAAAAACTGAGATCCTGTCTGTTATGTGTGCAAGTGGACAAGCACGGTGTCTAGGGTTGCTTTTCCACCTGCGCCAATTTTTGTACTGGACAGCCACTCCGTCGGGGGGTTGGTGCTTGCTTTGCACCCATTGCCCTGGAGATGGTTTGACCTCACGAATGTGAGATTGAAATTAGGTGGGCACAGAAAATGGACAAATGGAGAATTTTTGGAAACAGTTTTCATCAATTGCAAAGATGATTCAAATTAATTTGAACTTTAGCTCTTTTATGATAAGCCAGTGCAGCTGCCAGCAAGTGAATCAAAGATCTCTAGTAAGAAACACAATTAGTCCATGGAGCTACCTGAATGTTCCTTTAGAGCAATGAATTAATAACAAACCCCAGAGGAAGGCCAGAAGAGCACTGAGTTCTCAAGGTCACATCATTGTTTTAGATCAAAAAAGCAGCATCTAACATTGAATCCTGTAGAGACCAAATACAAACTGTAGATGAAACCTCAAATGGCTTCATTAATTAATAGATGGTTGATATGCTTAGCAAAACTGTTTTTCTATATGGTTGCGAGACGTGGACGCTATCCTGTGTCTCTTCGGAGTATCCTTGGGTACCACTGGTTTGACTTTGTGTTGAATGACCGGTTGGTTGCTCATGGAATCCCAGATGAGGCACATTACCTGCATTGTAAAGGAGCATCACTTAACGGTCATGTAGTGCGATTCTCCAAGGGAGATCAGGCTTGCAGGAGCAGCTGGACCAGGCCAAGGGGACACCCATGTAACACCTGTCTGCAACAGAGAATGGGACTGGACCGTCTGTCTGCCTGGTGGGTTGCCAACCAGGATCCCGAGGTGTTTCATCATGTGGTGGGTGCAGCAACACACTGAACCAGTGCATGCTTTCCAACCTGACATACTTGGACTAATTAATAACTTAATGGTTTCACTAATTTACAGTCATACAAATTAAGATACTTTAGCACATTGTATTGCCTATTCAACAATACAAAACTAGAAATTTGCCCAAAATTAAAAAATACAAATAAGAAACATGACATAGAGAACATACCTATTCTGTTGCTTTCTTTATATAAAATGCTTAGGGTTATCTGTGTGTTATGCAAAAATTTGCAAACCACTGGGCCTTGATCCTTGATCTTGGTCTTAATCGAGGGCTTATGATGTAATACACCTAACGAGACCCAAAAACAGGAGGCGCAGGCTACCTCAGTGACGTAATTGGGCATTGCGTCTTTTCTGTGGCAAGCAGCAGTGCTGCCACATTTCCTGGCTGACAGGAAAAGAATGGCTTTGTGGGCATGCAGCATTGCTGACAGGAAAAAGAACCACAGCGAGCTCTGCAGACAGTGAAGCACACTGCAATGGCCATTTCATTTAGTTTTCATTGTAAACACAAGTCATACACTTCGAGGGCAAAAGAAAGCCAATCACAACCAAAGAACTTGATGTGCGGCCTTCCTCCACCAGGTTATTGGGCTTTTAGTCTATTGCATGGTGAGTGTGCCAAAATGGCCTTGCAGTAAATAGCGGCCCAAGCATGCTGTCTGGAAAAGAACTGTGGTGATGTCTGATGGCTGTGAAGCACATTGTACAGGCTGACTAACCAGCATGACAAAGGTGGTGACACCCTCAACAGAGTGACCTGGGGTGCTGTGTTTCATGAGAAGCGCTTGAACCACGTTTCCTCAAGGACTGGAGGTTCAAGGGTTTCCTATCGTTAATAGAAATGGTGCAGAGGTGGCGGTTGTGCTCATAAGCATCCAATATAGATGACCATCTTATGAAAAGTGTTTTAAAAATTACAAACATTTATTACATTTTTAAAACTGGCATACATCAAGCCAGCAGGTGAAACCACAACCTTGCAGCTTATAGTTTAACAGCTTTAGCTACTGGACCACACTGTCTGTACTTGGCAAATGTGATAATAAATCTTTCGAGAATTCCTCTGAAAAGCATATGAACGATCGATCTTAAACATATAAAAAAGAATAATGACAGTGTAGCCTTCTCAGCACTAGACAATGCCACTTTCCAGTCAGTCATTCTCAAACCTACTTCAGTGTCACAGAGCCAGAGTCTGTCCTGGCAATTCTGGAAATAATCCTAGGTAAGACCCCAGTCCATTTCTAGGCCCACCCACTGGAACCAATTTAGACTATAAATAAAATGTATTATTATTATTATTATTTGCCATTGACCCTAACCTGAACATCTATGGGGACGTGGGAGGAAAACTGGAGTACTGGGGAGGAAAGTGACACAGACACCAAGAGAAAGTGCAAACTCCACACAGAAAACAACTGGGCATGGAACTCAAACCCAGGACAATGGAGCTGTGAAGCATTAAGCCACTTAACTGCAATGCCACCTACAAGCCATACTTGTTTATAAAAATCAATTATATCCAGTGCCCTTTACCTTTTGGCTAAACTTTATGGAAAGAAGTATAACAATTCATACCCTGTCTGCTAGATGAACATGGCATGTGTGAGACTTTGGACTACACATTATTGATTCAACATTACAGTTAACACCTGTGTAAACACGGCCCCTGGACCGAGTCTTTTTCATAGAGGAGGAATACAAATAATGAAAACGAAGCCCATGCAGTGTATGGAGAACACTGTTAGCCGAGGCTACAAATGTATGTACAGATTTCTAATGACATTTACGGCACTATTGTTTTAAGATTAAATGCGCAATGTATCTTGCAGTAGCCTTCAAGATTTGTGTATCTTCTCAAACATGCAGGGGGCCATTGGTTTCAAAAAAATTCAAAATGGCCAGTAGACACAGTGGATTCTTCAGATGTCTCTGCTTCACTTAATGTTAAATGTTTTAACGGTATGGTATTTAGTATTACCGCCTCACAAGGTACATGTGGACTCCAGAATTAGATCCTGCTCAGTGTACATTGGCATGTTGGCTAGTTTTGTGATAAATAAACACTGTTCTATGTTTGTTCTTTGTCAAGTTATGTCATGTCATGAGTACATAGTGCAATTAAATTCTTATTTGTATGTCTCCTTAGAACAGTTAGCAAAAATACAATACAAATTAATAAATAAAAACTATGCATGGTATGCAATATAGAATTTTTGTTCTCATGATTGACTATTCAGCAACCTTATGGCCTCTGTGTAGAAACTGTCCCTGAATCTACTGGTATGAATGCCAGTGTTCCTGTACCATCTGCCAGAACAGAGGAATAAGAAGTGACTGTGCAGAATGGCTGAACTTTTACGCTATGGTGAGGACCATAAGGTCTAGTCATGTTCTCAAATGTGAAATCATAGAACTGAAAGAGGGCACATGGGAGTTTTCAAGAAGTGATCAAAACTTTTGCACCTAACGAATTAAGAAAAATATCTGTTGAATCAAAGTTTTACTTTTTCGCATAATCCTTTTGTACTTGAGTACACTTACAACATTCACAAAGCTTTTCTTACCCATGCAAATGTTTTATCTTGCTGGTGTAACCAGTCTTTTGTAAAATGACCTGGCATCTTCATCCCATGAAGAGTGAGCTCCATGAAAGCAGCCCATCAAATTGGGTGCAGGAGGGAGTCACACAGGGTCAGATGTAAAGAATTGGGTGGGTGAGACACCCTTCTGAATTCACAGTTTTACAGAGACATCTTTGCGATCCATTTAATGTGACCAAGGGTACATTGTAATGGAACAGAAGAGGACTGAATGGCAGCTTTACTCTGCTTTTCCTTTATTGACCAGCCATAAAGCTCTCCCCAAAACAAAATGAAATCAATTGGTATGTGGGATTTTTGAAAAATTCAGCACAGAATTCTGCACATGGTATACCGGCATAGGCTTGGACCTTGAACTTCTTTGGTGCTGGAGAATCACTGTGTGTATTGCTGCATTGCTATTTAGACTTTGGGTCATAATGACGTGTCTGAGTTTCACCCCCCGTTATGAAACAGTTCCTAAATTTCCCCTAATCTGAATTATTTGGCTTGAGATTCTCCTAGGAAGTTTAGATGTGATGACACTTCATTTCAAGGGTGAACATTCTGGCCATCCATCTAGCATATGTCTTGCTCAAGAAGAATAAATCAAGTGACTCACAACTAATGTTGGCTTTATTACACACCAGCATTCTTTAATTTGCTCTAGGATGGCAGCAGTTTCTTCTGTTGTCACTGTCAAAGAGGCATTCTGCCACAATGGAGTGTTGTAGACAAACTCTTTAACTGTGAAGACCCTAGCACATGCTGAATAGTTGGGAATAAATCTCCAAAGCAGCCATTTTCAGCATCTATGTTGGCTTGTTTGGCCTGAAACATGCAATATGAACCACAAATGCAGTATTCTGTAATTCGCCCATTTTAGTTCTTGGAGATATTCCCTGGGTGCTTATAAAATCAGCTAACTGGAATAGTGTTTTCAGGTATATGCTCAAAACCAGTGATAACTCACAAAGTGGTCAGTATGAACAGATGTTGAGTAACCTTGCGATATTTGCATGAAATATGTCCCTGAATTTAGTGACGATGATCTAGTTCTGTTTGTCAGCTTGTATGAGGGAGAAAGGTGACACTGCAGGACAGTGGAGGTCTTTCATAAAAATCTTAGCCTTTCTAAGACATTGTGTGATATGCTGTACCAACTGTGTTACTCAGCATCACTCAGGAATTTTTTAAGACAGCTTGCCTCAGTTATAGTGCCGCCTGTGTATCAGAAGCACCATGTAAGTAAATGCTTTACTGTATACAATATTTGTAGCTTTTTTTTAACTAGGAGCTAATGGAATTGGCAGGAAATGTGCTGTAGTGGTTAAGGTGTTGGACTTAGGACTTCACACTCTGAAGATGTGGTTCAGATCCCGTGTGTCCACAAGCAAGTCACTTCACCTGCCTGTGCTCCAATTAGAAAAACAAAAGAAATGGAACCAATTGTCTTGGATAAAGAATTTAGACAAATAAGAATAATATTATTAGTAAGTAGGTAAATATATTTATGAAGCACTTTTTTCAGACAGGCATCGCAAAGTGCTGTACAATAAAATAAAACGTTATAATAAAATAAAGTAAAAATATACTAAGAAAAAACACCCAAAAGCTTGTCTAAAAAGGTAAGACTTTTTAACCAATTGCACCGATCACAGAGTAGGAGGAAGACTGTTCCACAGTCTGGGAATAACAGATTGAAATGCACGGTCCCTATGTGTCTTCAGCCTGGAGCGACAGACAGAAAGAAGATCTTGTTGGCTGGATCTCAGGGCTCGACTAATGGTGTAATGGAGCTGGAGATCCATAATGTACTGTGGAGTCTGACCAGTCAGGGCTCTCTAAGCGAGTAAGAGAATTTTATATTTTACCCTGAATTCTACTGGAAGCCAATGCAAACAGAACAAGATAGGAAACACATGACTCCACTGATGGGAGCATGTTAAAAGCCTGGAGGTTGTGGTTTGAATGGTCGGAAGGAGAGTTAAACCAGATTTGCTTAGACAGGTAAAAAGAGAATTACAAAAATCAATTTGTGATGAGATAAAAGCATGAATAAGCATTTCCATCTCAGCCTTGGAAACAACAGTCCTTAACTTGGACAAGATTCTCAAATGAAAAAAACAGGAGCAAATAAGGGCATCACACGGGCATCAAAATTCAGGGACTGAACAAAAACAACAACTAGGTTGTTGCTTGAAAGTGCTGAAAGCTTTTTGCAAATTGCCATGTATAGGACAGGAGGGGCAAAAATGAGAAGTTGTGTCTTCTGAGAGTTTAGCTTTAAGTTGTTTGCTAGGTGACTGGTGCTGCTTACTCTTGAAACACACTATTACATAAT
Source organism: Polypterus senegalus (assembly GCF_016835505.1). Taxonomy (NCBI): domain Eukaryota; kingdom Metazoa; phylum Chordata; class Cladistia; order Polypteriformes; family Polypteridae; genus Polypterus; species Polypterus senegalus. Next base: position 92,702,681 of record NC_053167.1, on the reverse strand, counting down.
TGTCCATGAATAAAAAAATTCCTCCCATAGATCCAATTCCTGTTTTTCCTAGTGACTTGGCTATTGTTAGTGGTAACTGCAAAATACAGTTTTACAGGAAAGTGTATTCTTTTGAACTGTAAATGTGAGTGTATATTATTACCATCATTAGATGTTTATGATTTTCATGTGTTTGTCATTTAATCACAGCATTTCTTTTCATGTTTTTAGTCAGTTGTCTTTAAAGTCTGCAGATGTGAAATTATATGCAAAGCAGCACTTGACATGAATATACATAAGAGCCGGTACCCTATATGTTACACTAATATATTAACATGAAGAGCAAAGAGCGCAGAGCAGTAGCTTTGAGCATCATGGCAGAATCTCTAAGGTTTTCCCATGAGAAATTCAAGGACCACTAACTTAAGACCAACACTGGGGCATTGCACAATTTAAGCCCCTTAATGGAAGAGCTGGGTGTGGTGATGTCATTCCCCCTTGTAGTTTTCACGAAGGTTGAGGAGAGTGAGATTGAAGGTCAATGCAGTACAAATAACCAAGATGAGAGCCAGTATGCATCTTAAGAGTGCCAGTAGTCAACAGCCAAAAAAACAAAAAATCATCACACTAACTAACCATTGAGCCTTGTATATTCCTTGGACTTTATTGAACTTTCTTTTTTAATTTCACAACATGATCGCATCTCTTTTTTTCTGTCCAGGACACCACTCAGTTTTCAGTCATCTGTCCACCCTATTGGATAATAGTCCTATGCAGTGTTGATTTTTGATATGGGCGACATGGGCCGTTGCCCAGGGCGGCATCATGGTGGGGGCAGCATCTAGGTATTGGCCAAAAATTTTTTTCTTTTTTTTTTGCGCCCATGCTGCCCCAACATCATGCCAGCGCATTTTTGGGATTGCATGGGCACCGATCGGTTTTCTATTGCCCATTTGCGGGGAGTAAGAGCGGCCTCCATTTGCGAGGTGTGCCTTCTGCTTGCAGCACAGGGAGGAGAGGGGCGGCGGGGGATTCTCTGGCTGGCTGGCGCGGCATCTAATAACCAGCTCGCAAAATAAAACAAAATAAGGGGGTGTTCGCCCAGGACGCCAAACAGGCTAGGACTGCCCCTGATCCTATGTGTATGGCCCACCAACCACTTCTGCTGTGTCCTATGTTTGCATAAAACCCACTTTTCAGCACAGCACATGGCTCGTAAGTTAGCATAATATTAATAATTATTGATAAACAAAATTTAACAGAAATAATGTCACCTCTGCAGTGGGCTGACGCCCTGCTCGGGGCTTGTTTCCTGCCTTGCTCCCTGTGTTGGCTGGGATTGGCTCCATCAGACCCCCATGACCCTGTAGTTAGGATATAGCGGGTTGGATAATGGATGGATGGATAATGTCACCTAGTGCCAGCCATTTAACCAAGTGAGAAATAATGTTTTTTGTTGATGAGTGAATCGGACAATCTGTTAATCAGTCAACTTTGCATTACATACATACATATTTATTGAACAGCAGCTGTACACCTTTAAAAAATGATGAGTATTGATAAGATGTTTTGGCTTTAATCAGACATCTGAGGAAGTCCATGCAGCCATTCTTAATTGACACTGTGATGGTACACAAGAACATAAGGTTGCTGTGGACTAAAGGAAACAAACATTGGGCACTACAGATTAAAAGAAAATATGGGCTGGTGTGGTGAATCCTAATCCCAGTGCTTATTCACACTGATGTGAGAAACAGACCCTGAAGTGAAGAACAGGCAAAAATCCTAGCAGTTGGTGGATACAACCTGTCGTGCTCACAATACAGACAGTGGTTGTAGTGTCATGGTGTGAGGCATGTTTTGATGTCACATATTGGGTACTCTGATAAACTATTCCAGCACTGCATTCCTACTGGATATTTTAACATCACCGACAATTGTGTACATCTCATTATGGCAACAGTTTATTCCCCTGTAAAAGGCTTTTCCAGCAGAATAATTTACAATACATTAACAGCTAGGAAAATACCTGGACTTGCTCCACAACTTTGAAGCCCAATATAGTTTCCAGTCAGCAGAGCTCAACCAAATTAAAGGTCTGTGGAATTAGATGGAGCAAAGTAATGGGAAAGGTGGTTCACCACCACTCTATATGGGACACAATGAACAAAGCATGAGCCTGCCTCCCTTTACCAAGTTTTGCACACGAGGATCAATTCACTTTTTAAAAAGCTTCAGGCAGGTCAAAGTGCATCTCGCTATCAAGCAGGAGTACTGAATGAATCAAGAGGCTGCTAAGCTTTTCATTGGTAGAGGTACTGAAGTGCCAAGTAGAGAACTCACACGCTCCCCAGACAAGTATGTCAGATTAACTGGTGTTCCTAAACTGGGAGTGTGTGTGCGCATGTGAGAACTGTGATGGAATGGTTCTTGTCTCAGACTGCCTCCTGCCTTGTGCCCAGTGCTGCTGAAATAGACCTTCACAAACCTAAGTTGGAATAAACCAGTTTGAAAATCTTATATGTTATGTTACGTTACGTATAAGACAACAAACTGATGACAGAATTTGCTCTTCAAATTATGATTTAGCATCGTGTTAGTGGCTCTCGGTGGAATAAGTGAATCAAGAAACAGGCCAATTACCACAAATTTTAAGATACATCTTAGAAGTGGAGTGTACTTACATCATCTTCTTTACTTTTACCTCTCCATGTATTCCGTTTTCTTCCCATGCTTGTTAGGATAACTGGCAACTCTAAATTGGCATTATCCATGTCAGTGAACATTGACGTGTGAGTGTGTGTGCTGTAATGGCATCTGGCACCTTAGTAAGGTGTGGGCTCTGCTTTGCACCTGCTGTTATCAAGACCCTTGAACTGGATTCAGATGGTGTAATAAATAGGTGGATGGATGGTTTAACAGATCCTGCTGTTTTGGTTTCCCTGCTACGCTCCACAGATGTGTGTGTTAGTGTCTACATTGGCCCAATGTGAGTTTCAGGCTAAAGAATAATTAACAGTATTCCAGGCTTATGATAAATTCAATAATATTTTACATTAGTTTTCCACAATTGTGAGAGCACAGTGGCCTATACAAAAGGCACACAAGCTGTATTATGTTTTGCTAAACTGACTCCTACAATCTTAACAATAAATACTACTGGAAAACGGCATGATTCACTCAAACAGTATCATGCCAGCATCACAACAGTAATACACAAATGCATTCAGTGGATAATTACAGACAAAGTGCTAAGCATCACTCTTACCGAGGTGTAGCAGAAAGAGACAAACCTCCGCAGTGCAGTGCTTGTGTCTTATTACTCCATAATGCCACAGGGCATTTATTGTAATCGGCAATTAAAAATAAGACTATGACTAACATCCTCAGTGTGCATGCAAAGGGTCCAATGGAAAGAAATACACAAACGACAACACACGTCTTAACTGTAATGCAAGTGATTTTACTGTATTTCATGCAGTATGGTAATACAACTAAAACACAAACACAAAATGCTTACTTCAGGACACCAAGAAACTGCTGTACGTAAAAATGCAACATAAGGGTTTGGGCCAAATGTATCATTTGACATCAATTCAAATATTTTCCTTGGCAATGCAGCAAGGAAGGTACCTCAAGGCCTGCCATATCCAGCCCTGACACTCTGATGCGGTCACAGTCATACAATCCAACAGTGGCACTTGCTTGTAAGGACCGAGGTCATAATCCTTATACTGTACTGTATCTTCATTCAGGAAAACAAACAAAACTCTTCATGGGATTGAGGAATGGGGAATATGGAGGAAGGAATTCCACCGACATGCTGTGATGATCCCTAAACCAGTCTGTAAGTACATTGTCCCATATCACCAAAATTCGCAAACCGTTGACCTCTGCATCCAGTCCATCTTAAGACACCATCAAGGAAGGAACAACATCTGGCAGTTATATGGCCCAGCTGTAGGGAGGAATGCCACAGCATCAATATCTAACCTAGGTGCACACACTATCCTGGTCCCTGTACCACTGCCTATAACAATTGTCCCATGCTTACCTATTTTGGCCAAACTGAAGCCAGCCTATCCATTATAAAGGAATGCAGTCTACAGCAGTGGACTCCAGCTCCATAATCCTCAGTAATCACAAAAGAAGCACATGAAGTAGTATATGAAAGGGAAACATAACAAAGTATGCAATGACTGTAAAACATTGGCACATTACCTGTACATACCAATGCCTCAGCTCCTTTACCCTGCCACTGTTCCTATCAAAAGGGACATGGTGACATTTCAAGATCTGATCAATAGTTGATATACTGACAGTATGAATGTTGTGGAATTTGGTGATGTCCACAATGACAACCATCTGTATTTCACATAGAATTGTGGCATTGTTCTCCAGCACAATCTGAGCAATTGCTGATTCTTGTTCATCGGTGAATATCTTGTCTTGTCTGCTAATTGGGGGGATTCTTCTTTCAAATCTGCAGGTCAGGTCAGGTCAAGTCAGTATGCACTGGTACAGCTTGTTGCCACACCCACCACATGACGAAACAGCTTGGGACCCTGGTTGGCAACCCCCCCCCACAGACAAGCGGCCCAGTCTCACCCCCCAAAAATGACCATTTATCTGCTGCAGCCTGGTGTTCAATGTGGGCATCCCCTTGGTCTGGTCCAGCCACTCAGGTTCTCAGCAATGAGGATCCTGTGCACAGATCACCCTTGGGGACTCTCATTACATGGCCATAGTGCCATAACTGGCGCTCCCTCACAATGCATGTCAAACTTGATTACTGTATGTATAGTACATTGGTGGAAATATTGTTTTGGTTCCATACTGATTCTCCTTCAAGAACATCAAAATAATTGATGCCACTTATTAATGTGGAACATTTGACTGCACCCTTAATTCAGCCTCACACACAGAGGGGCCATGAATTATGTGTCATCTTCTCAGACAACTTTCAGCCCAAAGTTGTCTTCATCTTTATTTCATCTTCATTTTTCATTTCCTCTTCGGCATTGAGATTGTTCTTGAATGTTGTGTTCCACTTTCTCTGTCAAATAAAGCCACAAGCCCCTTGTGATGTGTATTAGTGTGTGCTGATTGGTTCAGAGACCAATCTGCAGGAAGTGGGTAAAAGGGGGCAAGGCTATGCCAGTCTGAGGCTGTGTTCAGGGTCTGGCTGTTAGCACCCTGAAGGCATTTTATGATTATTTGTAGGACCTGATACTTATACAATATTTGTATTGTCAGATGACTACTGTGTCTAGTGATGTGCAAAAGTTGTTCAGCATTTGAGACTAATGTGCAAAAGGGTAGTTGGTTTTGCTCATAATGTGTGGTGACCTCACTACATATACTGCTCGGCTACGAGCGAGTGTCGGCCTGCGCATGAATGGTCTCGTGTTGTGACCCCTGAGCTGAACATAGCAATAATTGAAACTGGCTTTCGTTGGTTTTAGCGAGCAGTTACACCTGTTGAGTATCCACCTGTATTTTGTGCAGATGACGTCAACTTCATACTCAAATTCCTCGAGCTTCCAGAAGGGGGTGCACGGACACTGTTCTTTTCCTGAAGTTTGTGGTTTTGTTTGACCTCACAAGTTCGTTGCATTTTATTTCAGTCTTTAGGATGAGTTATAACTTAATAAACGAATTATTATCCGATAGGCACACTTATGTTAATTCTGGCGTTGCTTCTTCTAATTTCCCACGAAAAGAAATTACAGCTCGTGCGATCTCCGCGCAGGGTGACCCGTCCGACTATTGGTTTTTTTTTATGATTATCTTTAAAATCCTGTGACAGACAACACCCCATGAAGGAACAAAAGGCCTCGCACTGCCCCGATTTTTCGCACACATCTCGTTGGCCACTTTGCCACTCATTTCCCGTTTCGAATAAAGCCGCTCTTCCACATTCCTCGCCCTTTCTATTATTTGAAGACACACCCATCGCGCTGGGGAAATGGGAGTTGGGTTGCTGCGCCGCGCTTAGTAACCGAGGCGTCAGAGAGCCTCACCTCAGCCTCACACCGGATTAGTGACGTGAACCAGACCGGGCTCGCATGCACCGCAATGGGCTTCGCAGGTAAGTCCTACCGCGTTTCTAGAGCTCGTGGCTGACCTCCCGGAGTGGAGGCCGTGCACTTTAAGGGTGTGTTCACCGTGACATCCCACCTGAAGCGAGAGTACTAATACGGACCAGCTGCCAGGGGAGAGTGGGCACTGCCCAGCGAGAAAGACACGGGCAGTGCCCATAACGACCGCGACTAGATGGGCTTAAAAAAAACACTCGAAAAACCGGAATGTCTGCTATATTTGATATTTCAGTGCAAAAGATGCTGACCCTGATCAGCAATCCAAAGGCACAATTATTTTTTGGAAACTTGGGTTGCCATGCTTCTAAAAATGCTTATTAAAGGTCAGAAGCCTTCATTGAAATATTGATACCAAAAGTTGTGAAGTTTCGAAAGTTACAACATCCCCTCGGGTTCAGCCTCTAGCGTAGTAAAGTGCTGCTGCGGCTCGTAACGGGGCGGCGAAAGGAAAAGTGCGCGCATTGTTATTCGCTGAGCTCACTGTTTATGAAGCGGAACATCGGGCCGATTCTGTACAAGGGCAGGCTGGCAGATATACGGGGGAGAGAATACAGGAATATGTTTACGATCGATTATTTGAAGTTACCTGTTTTTGTGTGGTTTACTCTTAAAATGTGCGGTCGAGTTGAATCTTACTTACTCAGACTGTGTTCATGTTTTATCAATTAATGCGTCAAAAATAAAGTGATTGATGTTTTCCCCAGGTTAATATACTGTACATTGATTTTATATAGTGGCCTTTCTGCTCTTACCGGTAACACATTACAGTATTGCAAAACAAGACTGAGTAATGCACTGTACAAACACAATTACGGGGCACTGATACAGGTGACTGGTACACGTTAAGACACAATCACTGTATTTTACTGACATTCGGCTCGTTAGTTTATTAACGTTTCACATTTAGCAGATGCTTTCATGGAAATCATTAAGGACTTCTTAGGATAAATGTAACACATCATCAATGGCAGAGATGACATTTTTCATATTTGTAAGAATTCACACACAGTGCAGACCTTTCCCCAATTTTTTTTTTTTTTTGAGTTTACATAATTTGCTAAGAAGATTTTTAGATGAGAAATGGTAAAAAAAAATATTCTGGAGTTGGAATAGATAGAAGTCCCACCCAGGGTTGGGCTCTGTCTTGCATTAGTGATGTCAGGAAAGGCCTTGGCTCTTCACAAGGCAGGTTGTGAAGCAGGGTGGATAGCTTCAGGCAGATAAAAATTGCACAGTTTACACATAACACAGACAGGCGTTTTTGCATATGGCACTTTTCCCGTAGCTAACACCATTTCTAACTCAAATACATTGTACACATTTGGAGCACTGGTGAGTTAAGGGATCTACTCGGTGTCAAATAGTGAGTGGGTAGTGGGAATTGAATTGGCAGTTCACTACCTTAACTACTGTGCCACACTGACAGATTAAAGAAAGCATCAATCATTAGGTCCAGGAGCTAAGTATTTGTACTTGTATATGTTCAAACAGAAATTAAACTAATAAAAATCGAAGCATGTTTAACAATTTTACAATCTGTTTACAGGGGCACTGCTAGCGCTGCTGCCACACAACAAGGAATTTGTTGTTCATGTCCCGAGTCCTCCCTGCATGGAGTTTGTATTGTCTCCCTGTGGATTTGCTCCGCATGCTTCCGTTTTCCCTCACTGTTCAAAGACATGCAGGTTGGGTGGATTGGTGATGCTTAATTGACCCTTAATGTGTGTGTGTGTGCGTGTTTGTATTTACCCTGTGATGGACTGGCACCCTGTCCAGGAATGGTTCCTGCCTTGTGCCTAATGCTTGCTGGGATGGGCCCCAGCTTCTCCACGACCCTCCTCCGGATAAGTGGGTTATGAAAATGGATGTATGAGTGAACATACTGCTCCATTCAACTGATTTATGACATTTATATAGTGCCTTATAGTATAAATAGTTATATATCTGTACACTTGTTGGACTGGCAGTTAGGGGAATGGTCAGCGGTGGGGATGAATGATCAGCCTTGTAGTTTACAGTCCAGTCAGTTGTGTCTTGTGACAGTATGTCACTTGTTTAATAGTCAGAAAGTGTATTATTTTTTAAACACAGTAATCCATATTGGGGGGCGGCATGGTGGCGCAGTGGTAGTGCTGCTGTGCAGTTAGGAGACCCAGGTTCACTTCCCGGGTCCTCCCTGCATGGAGTTTGCATGTTCTCCCCATGTCTGCGTGGGTTTCCTCTGGGTACTCCAGTTTTCTCCCACAGTCCAAAGACATGCAGGTTAGGTACACTGGCGTTTCTAAATTGTCCCTAGTGGGTGTGTGTGTGTCCTGCCTGGGATTGGTTCCTGCCTTGTGCCCTTTGTTGGCTGGGAATGGCTCCCCGTGACCCTGTGTTCAGATTCAACGGGTTGGAAAATGGATGAATGGTAATCCATATTGGGTTGCAGGAGCATGTCAGGACGGACAGCTTCACTCTTTAGACAGTGGCTCAACTTAGACTCACCACTCAGTCTAACTGACTGTCTTTTGAAAGAAACTTGAGTACCGTTACATAAAGATGAAAAGAAAATTCTACCCATAATGTGGAAACTGAATTGAGCTCCACGTGTTGTAAGACAAGCACACTGTCTGCTACACAGGCGTGGCAGGAGCAGTTATGTTCATTTCATTTAGAGTCAGTAAGACTAAAGGGGGTAAACATTTTCTTAATTTGTTAAAGATCTTTATTCTTGAAAGCAGGCCTTGATTATGCTTGACACTCCTTGTGCTCTTCACAGCGTACTAGTGGTGTACATTTATAGATGTCTGAAGTCTAAAGTTAGAGTGAATTTACATTTAGTGCTTTGAGTGCTGGATTTTGGTTCTGGTTGACATTTTCAAATTTTTAAGGTAATTCCTCACTCGGTTGTATACACTATGTAGCCTTAATGGTTTGTTATAAAGCACATTCTTGTATAACAGTTTTAAAAAGCTGCCCATTTATCAGAAAATTCAGATACCTGCATATTTTACATACATATTGCATGGTATTTTCCTATTCAGTATTTTTTTATTGCCTAGTATGAGTTTTCCACAGGTACTCTGGCTCCCCCACCACCCTTGCCAAACACATGCATGTTAAGTTAATTTACAACTTTAAAGGAATACTCCACCCAGAAATATTTTTTGGTACTTACCCCATGTTGTTTGAAGTGACGACTGAGAAAAAAAAATTATAATCAAAAGTTTTCATGCAGAATGGAGAGAACAAAAAGTTTCTGGTAGAATAGGGATCTGTAGTGACCAACACTAGACAACAGAAGACATTATCTAAACATCCATGAAAAAAATCTTGCATTACTTGCATCGCATAATCTGCATGTGACGTCATCAAGTTGTATGCTCACAACAGTTTATTCTTTGGTCAATGTGGTACTTTACATGATATCAACAAAATGCATTCTTTGAGAGACACGTACAACTAAAGATTAAACATTAAACATAAGCAATTAGAAACATTATCCAAAAGAGAACATGGTGTAGACCTGTGCATATCTGAGATGCTTCAACAAGCAGATGGTCAGTTCATCCATGCAGTTCCACCATCCCAAGGTATTCTACGTGTGGATATAAACACAAATGTCACAATGAGAGACGACGCTACAGTTTAAGTGCTTGGTCGTGTTGGAGCGTGTTCACTTTTCATTGGCATATGTATTTTCCAAAACAGTCTTCTTCTTCTTTCGACTGCTTCTGTTAAGGGGTTGACACAGCGGATCATCTTGTTTCATATCTTCCTGTCCTCTGCGTCTTGCTCTGTTACACCCATCACCTGCATGTCCTCTCTCACCACATCCATATTCCAAAATAGTATTTCAGTAAAAAAATCTCTGGGGTGTTGTGACTATATGACAAGATAACTTACCATGTAGATTATGTGACATATACTGTACATACACACAATTGTTTTGGGGGGTTATTCCTTCAATTTGCCCCCTTACAACTGAATGGGGTGGGTCTGCACAATTGTGCCAAAAGGTGGCGCCAGGGTTAGTTAATGCTTATCTACAGTACCTTGGTTATTGGATAATGGAAGTATGGTAGATTAAAATGTATTAAACTGCAAAAATATTTTTATATATGTTGAAATAGCATTTAGCCCTGCTACCTGACAGCTATGTGGAGTTTGCCTGGTCTCACTGAGTTTCTCCAAGAGACTCTGAACAGATGTGACGCAACAGCAATGATGTTAAGTGAGATTCCAGGACCAGCAGATGAAAATGTTTTAACACAAAAAAAAAAATCAAACTCTCTGCCAAATGATAGAATCGACAGGACACACAGTATGGAACAGGGAACTAGGAGACGAAGCAGAAAACCAAAAGGACAAAGAGCACGGCAGGCCCAAATAAGTGAACCAAAAATTTGTATCCCTATATTTTACGAAGAATAGTTTAACAAAGTCTTTTTAGGGAATATCCACTACATTGGGCAGGGATTCTACCGTAGTGCAACATATTTTAGTAGCATTGCAACTTCTAGAATGTGTAGTTGTAGCAATGAGTGATGATGTATATTACTGTTACTACAAATATTACTATAATACATGAGACTGAACTAAAATAGAAAATGGAAATAAAATTAGATGGAACAGAATTCTGAGACCCTGGAAAAACATCACAAAAGTGCCAAAATAAATTAAGCCACAAAAAATGTTTTTTTTTTTTCTAGCAATTCTAGCAATCACAACACAAGCAAGGATCAAAACAGTGAAGACTAAACAATGTACCAGACTCCTAACCATAAACATTACTAAACAGTTATTTATAAATTCACAAAGTACCAAGCATGAAGTCCTAAACACTAAACAGGAAGTCACAAATTATGTGTGGCCGAAAGTTCAGTAAAGGCCAAAACTAAGCTAAATACTGCCAAGTGATGTTGAGAATAACCACAATACTGAGGATGTGATGCTGGCTTATAAATTGTCATGTAGATGACGTCACATCATGCAGCTTCCAGAACACACACCTCTAGCACCCTGTCTGAAATGGTGACATGGAGAATTTCAAAACATAAAAATAAATTCTATCTACTATAGAATAAAACACTTAGGTCTGTGTGTGCAGTCCCTCAGAGTAATCTGATTGGTCCATTTGTCTTTGGTGTGGTTGGTCAGTTTCACTTTGGTGATGGAAAGAAAGAGGAAGTGCAGTTGCGAGAAGCACAAGGAGGAGTATGAAACAAGCCCATATAGTCGCCTTCAAAGATGGAAAGTATAAAACTGGACAGGAGGTGAGGAAGGCACCTTGAAAATAAAGACAGAGTTTGAGAAGCAGGCTTTACAAGAACATGCGTGAGAGGGGGGTGCTGGTGATGGGCTGTTTAGACGCACACAGATACACAGGAAAGGAGGTAAAAGTACACAGGGTAAGAGACAGCAAATATTTTAAAATTATTCTCCTACTTGTCTGTCTTTGATAGGTACCATGACTAGTAAAGTGTAAATCAAAAGATGCAGAGGTAACATCAATCTATTTGGAATCCTCAGTATTCAAAGCCCGCCTAAAAATAGAATTCTTAAGAAAGATATAATTCATCAGATGCTATTAGTTTTTAAAAAATAATTATAACACGTGTTGCAATGGGTGTGAAAGCGTCATTAGTAGACTGGCATCCTTCCTAAGACAGGTTCCAGCCTTGTATGTGATGACCACAGATTTGAAAAAGGGCAACACATATAATTATATATACTGCCTTTCCTATGCTCAAAGTGCTTTGCAAATATTCAGAAGGGTGTAATAGCAAAATAAAGCATTATTGAAACTTCATTCAAGGGTTTTAGAGGTAGCATTTGTTTTTTAATTAGATACATTGTTGACAACTGAAAATCAGGATAAGGAGTGTAACCCAGTTATGGCAGAAAGCTGGTTACTTATGGAGTTCTCCTTTGTCAAAATCCTCTGGTGTCAAAAATGTGCTTAAAAAAAAAAAGATTAAATATCATCAATGGCTGCCATGAATTCAAACATTAGCATGGAGCCTGTGTCTCCTGAGACTGCAGTGTGGAGTTTAGCACTGTTTAAACCATCATTAAACAACACTCAATGCCATAAAATGAGGAAAGAGGATTTTAAAATTTTTTGCAAATTTGTTTAACATAAAAAGCTGAAATATTCAATTGACGCAAGTACTTGGACCCTTTGCAGTGACATTTGAAATTTGGCTCAGATGCAACCCATTCTGTTGATCTTCATTGAGTGCATTGAAATGCACACATACAACTGAAATAAGGCAAGTTACCCTATAAGGCAGAAACCTGGTTTCTTAAAACAATCTTTGTTTACATGTGCAAGTAGGCTTTTGGGGTTCTCCTTAGGTAAAACACCTTCAGGTCATTAAACTGTGCAAAAAAAGAGTTACACATGCATGAAGCCTGTGATCATTTTCTTCTGTTTTATAAATACATTTAATCCTTCATGTGCTGTGAAGTGAATAACATCCATCCCTTCTTTAGATCCTCAAACTGAACCACAGACGATTTGTGGTGTGAATAACTGGCTACTACATCACCCGATTGTACTGTTCCAACATATCAATAGTAAACAGTTGCCTTAAAACTTAACTGACACTTTATTTCTAGGTGTCTGGTAGTGCATTGCATGCAGCGCACTCTTTTCTGCTTGGTTGTACGATCGAGCCCCGTAAATGACCGGCCTACCGATTCGAGTGCTTTTTGCCTTACACCAAACGCTGCTGGTATAATAAAAACAGGTATTTACTTCAATAAAATAAAATTTTGAGTGGTTACTTTAAAAAGTAATTGGACTATGTAACGTACATTACTTTTAACACATTACTCCAACACTGCTCCTGACATTGTACTGCCGAGTTTAGAACTATACTTTCAGCTCATCAACATACATTTAGGGATTTCTAAAATACTGAGCCAGATTACTTCAACCAGGAGAAAAAATAATGTGATCATTTAAGCTTTTGCCTCAGGAAATTGACCTTTGTGGCTGCTTCCACCCTTTTCTACCCATTGCTCCTGAATGTTTGTGTGAAGCTAGCACATGTGCAGGCTAACCAAGTGCAGTGGACAAATACAGAGTACAAAATTCTTAACTGCAGCCCAGTCAAGGGTTTAAATAGCCACATAACTGGGTTACTCGCCAAGAAATCTATGTGTTAACCCAGTTTCACTAACCCGGATAAGAATATACATGGTATTTTTGAATCTGTGTTTCTGTAAATAACCAGATTATTAAAGTGTACTTAAACAAATCTAATGTTAGAAACAAATTGCATTCTCCCATTGTATTATCTTACTTTTGCTATGGGTGCCACCATTTTGTGAACTGTGTTTAATTTTTTAGCAGGATGTGAAGTATTTTCTCTACTGCAGTGGTGTAAAGGTCAGTTCCCTGCATTCCCTGGTTTTCCAAATTTGTGGAATCATCCTAAAAAGAAATACTAAATAATGTTCAATTTTGCATTTTCCTGAACCTAACTTAGATTGACGTCTTTCGTTTAAGCTCTAGTAGAAGGCTCTTCTCCGGCTTTAACCTTGCTCTGTTTTTATAGTACAATTACTATCTTGTTTGTGTCTCATCTCAAATCTGTCCTCACCTTCTGCTTCTTACAATGTGTCTTCTGAATCCATTTACAATTCAAACAGCTGTCACCTACTGTAGTGCAGCCAGTACAACATCCAGACTATTTGTTTTATAAATGAAAGCCGTGTTAACAGAGCCACAAAGGAAGTATGAATTACTACATCCTACAAACGTTTACGGCAGTTACAGCAAGTGCATTGGAGATTAAAAGTGGAATGCAGCTCAGTCAACTTTGAGGTTAACCAAGAGTTCTGTTTGTAATTCTTTGCAAGAGAAGTTGTGTTTGACAAAGATGACTTGCCGCTCCATCAGTCAGAGCAGCTTTGTGGAGTTTCCTAGATGTTGTTACCTCCTGTTAAACATGTCATGCCTTTTTATGTTACCGTTGGCCTTATTATAATATGTGTGGCCTAAGTGTGTGGCCTCTTGGTTTAGAGGAATAGTCCAATTTGCTCATAGTTGTGGCGTTTGACACAAATTTCACTTCCTAATATTAAATCACTATGCTCCAGTGGCTCTTCACCGACTTTACAATTCTTTAAATTGGTTGGTTGTTTTGAAATTTCTCTGCTCCCTGTGATTACTTGAATTTCCATACCTGAAGGTGAAACCCTAAAGAAAAAGAAGTAAAAGTGACATTTAGCTAAAAAGTGAGGCATATTTGAGCACTTGAAGATACTTCATTTGTCATATAAGGTACAAGTTGTGTTTTTACTAATGCTACTTATTAATGTTAATGTTTCTGGCCTATGACTTAATTACTTTATATTTGTATTAGAAATCATGCACCCAAGCAATTTAATACGTCAGGTTGTGATTATGGTGGCTCTACAATACGGCCAAGGGAGAGGACTTCCAAAATGCCTTACAAAACAGGTTTCATTCCAAGGCAAGCCTGTCCCCCCCAGGAAAATGTGAGGCTTAAGGCCTGGCTAGGCCTCAAAATGGAAATAAAGCTTTTATGTTTAAAAAATTAGAAAATAATCTCAAGCTTGTGAAAAAACTCTGGCTAGAGAGGAGACAAATTCCACAAGGAATCTTTATAAAGTAGGACTTTCTGTAACAAAACAGCAAATGCAAAAAAAACTTTAAAGGGCAAAAAGGGGTTACCAAAGGCAAACATTACCAGACACACAATCCATGAGATATTCCAAAGTGCATAGCTAAAAGTTGAAAGCCAGGAAAGCCAGAGAACATAAAGAATTCACTGCAAGTTGAAAAGGAAAAACAAAAAAAAACCACATTTGCTAGCACACATTCAAATGAGCGACAGGAATTTGCTGGTCCAGCTGCAATATAAAGCCCTAACAATGAGATCAAGGCTGTCCTGTTTCTTTGGGATCCACCCACAAAACACATGAAACATGGCAGAACCAAAATATACTGATAGAAACTAAAGAATAGCTGAATAGAATTAACAGAAAATGCACA
This sequence comes from Polypterus senegalus, assembly GCF_016835505.1. Lineage (NCBI taxonomy): Eukaryota > Metazoa > Chordata > Cladistia > Polypteriformes > Polypteridae > Polypterus > Polypterus senegalus. The sequence continues at coordinate 92,687,588 of NC_053167.1, read as the reverse complement.
AGTGGATAAATAACTGAACAGAACAGTCCGCCATAATAAAAGAACAAATGTCTGTGTACTGAGGTGGGCTGGCGCCCTGCCCGGGGTTTGTTTCCTGCCTTGCGCCCTGTGTTGGCTGGGATTGGCTTCAGTAGACCCCTGTGACCCTGTAGTTAGGATATAGCGGGTTGGATAATGGATGGATGGATGGATGGATCTCTGTGTATCCGTTTGTCCGCCCATTTGCTAGATCTCTGTTAAATGCCATTTGATAATGGGATTCATAGAAACAGTTCTAATGTTTGAAATGTACCATCTGTTAGAATGAAAAATACAGTGCATTTTATTACTACACGCATTACAAAATACATTCAAAAAGATGGTGCTCAGCAAACTTAGCATTTTATATAGACTAGCCATTCTACCAATCTAAGATGGGCTGAAATCTAAGGGTTGTGTCCATCTGCCATGCGATTACTTGAAAAACCACTGTGACTAGAACATTGATCTTGGTCTTAATCAAAATCTTTTGACGCGATATGTACTGGTGAAGCTAAAAATTGGGGTTGCTGCAAGCTCTGCCAAGTTATTGATGTTCATCTCTTTGTTATGGCAAATGACTCGATAGAGTAACATGGCAGAAGGGAAGGAAGCAGTGGTGACATCTGCTGACAATCAAATGCATTGCTGAGGCCACTCAGAGGAAAAAGAAAAAGAAGACAAACAGCAGTGTCAAGTACAGGGAATGGAACATACACACAACAACAGACACAACAACAGACACAAGTGCCTATGCAAACTGACCTGTGACCAGCTAGCTGATACTACTGCTCAGCGACATGCCACACATACTCCAAATACAGACTGGAAGAATGACAACAGCTGAAAAATGTATGCCAAAAAATGAGGAGATAGTCAAATATTTGCGACTTTCACTCATATGCAAACATTGCTTTTACATCCTTACATCAATGTACTAATTTCAGAAGTTGGTTCAGCAATGTGCTCACTGTGGGCTGCTGTTTTTTCATAAAAATGTTTGGCCAAAATGACAACTGTTCAGCTTGCACTATATAAACCACCCTTATTTGAGAAGAGTAGGTTTACATGTTGCCTAGTATTTTAAAAAATGATGTAAAACGCTGAACAATAATGAAGAATGAACAAAGAGAAGAGAAGCAAGATAAACGTAAGTCAGGGGAGGAACCCTGGCTTGACCATCACAATTTCTACATAATCTGGTTTGTCCCTGTCACGTTATATTTATACAGTGTGTATATACAGTATAATTTGAACTGCAAATCCAAAATTGCCAAAATTCTAACAAAGAAAGAACAAACAAAAAAAGGGAAGGCGGGGCAATTTATTAACCACGCTTATTAACACAAGTAGAAATTTATGTTAAAGTAAAGGTGTAAGGAAATGATAAACCTGTTGCCCCTCTGGGCTGACCTATTCATAGATATCAAATCACTAACTAAGTTGTGGAGTGTCGGGTGCCCTTACCTACTTTACTATACATGTGATACTCTCTCTTCTCACCTTCTGTATTTTTTTACAACTTCTGGTCTATGTCTTTTCCTCTCTCCAGTAAACTACTTGTCATCTGTTATCCTGTGAACTCGAAGCTCCAAGTAAGACTGGCCAGATATGGCTATTACGCCTCGGCCACATACCATTTCCAGGTAAAGCCTAAGAGGTATTTTTGGATGTTAGTATAGACTTTGTCACAATTCTGTGTCCACACGCCTAGTGCTCCTCTAGCAGGCCCCAGTGCTTTTGCATTTCGGAGTTTCATTGTTCTATTAACGGGTCAGACAAACTCCCACTCAACAGATCTTTTCATTGGCCCCCAGGTGAATGTGTACAGAACAAGGGGTCATCCTTCTAGCACCTACTGGACTGAGTAGTCATACCACTTTCTTGTTGGTAATCTTTACAATTATGGAGTGTAACATCTCCTAGTGACAACTGCCCAAAATACAGTATTTCTATACTTCTTACTGTGTGTGTTATGTTATATATATATATATATATATATATATATATATATATATATATATATATATATATACACACACACATACACAGAGGGTGAGGCAGAAAGGACGGAGGTTTTTTACATAATCACAAAGTTGTTAATTTTTTCTTACAAAGAAATTTATTGAAAGATTTGAGTTCATATTGAAATAGCATTTGACAATTTGTAGGGATGGAAATGCAGGTCTAAATGCAAAATACGCCTTACCGAATGATTACTGAGGCCAAGTTCAGAAGAATGCTTCCAAGCAGATTGACTTGGACTGCGCAGCAGGGCTAGTGCTGTTCGTGTAGCCCCCGGCGGTCTTTTGTTCATTAGTGTACCTCATGTACGAAGTGCTTTAATCCAATGTAGGATAGTGTTACAAGCGGGAACAGCTTTATTTCTGTGAATATTGAAATGGCAACAAAACTCACGCTGAAGTGCCGTAATAGATTGGTTGTTCTTGACAAAACAGTCGTATGCAAAATGGCTCCATGGCTTCAACTAAAAAGAAAATAAAAAAATGCTAAGACTTTCGTGAACCTAACACCACCTACCGCACATCTGTCACTCCACCTAGTGGTGAGTTCCCTCCATTTCAAAGACGTTCGTCCTTTCTGCCCCACCCTGTACAGGTATATGTACTCTTGTGCTTTCTTCATTAAGAAGCTCTCCTCAGAGCACTCACATGTTGCACCAGGCTCCTTGTACTCTCAAGATTGTTTGCTTGTTATGCTTTGTCAAATTGTGTCAACAAGTTTGTGAGCTCAAAGGAGTTGGATAGCCTAGCGTGCTGTCATCATAGAGCAAATGTGTCTCCTTGTTTGTTAAGCTCTGGGCTGTGTGGTGTTTGTTTGTTGCCAGCAAGTTCTTACTGTATGTCATTGCAGGGATGCCAAACCAAAACGTCTACAATGTTGTAAAATGCATTTCAATGCCAAAGTACGAGATTTTGTGAAGGGTGACTATGCCACTAATGCTTCTAATGACTGGATGTGAAAGTAAGGCAATTATAAGCTACTGTGGAGCAATACAGGCAGTTTTGAAATAAAAAAAAACTGTTTTTTCCAGCAAGAAATGTTTAGTGCATTAACCAGAATGTTTCGTGCTTACAGAATGAACACCACTGCAACATGAGAGTGTGGGAGTGCTTTTGTCTATCTGCTATCCTTCTATATAAAAGTGGTCGGGATTGTCCTTCTGTCCTGTGAGTGCTACGCAGGCGCGGAGTTTCACACACGCCCCGTCTATTTTGCAATGCACGATGGGATTTGTAGTTTCGTTTTCCAGGTAAAAGATGATTTTCTACTTCGGACTGTGCGATATCTTCTTCGTCTTTCTTACTATATAAAAGCGGTCGGGATTGTCCTTCCGTCTCGTGAGTGGAAAGCGTAGCGGTATTCCGCTTATCACAGACTTACTACATGCAGTTTGCAGTGCAGCGACATGATGTGAGCAGAGTTCTGGTGCTCTCATCGTTCCCTTGCTTTTGTGCGCGATGCGCTGGAAAAATAGACAAAATTATGCCTCTGGAAATAATTAATGTTGATTTAGTACAAATGCCTCACCGCGTAGTAAATATCAGGGGGTTCAAAAGGGCGACCTCAATATAGAAAAAAAGTTTACATTCCATCACAAAAATAACAGAAACTACGAGTATTAAAGTAATACCGCTCAAATGCAATATAACCAAATTAATGAGTTTGTATAAAATATCAAATTGATCTACATATTGAATTGCCTTAAGAAGTGGTCAACTTAAAAGGTGAGTGAGCCTAGTATTACCATAACAGTTAAGAGGCCAGGATAATGGAAGGACAGTGGGAGATTGCCTCCCAGAATATGACTCTGTTGTTTTGTAATGGGGGCTTTGAAAAAATGTTTTCAGCAAAAAAAGAGTTTTTAAATCCAGGGCTAATATTCATGTAGTTGCGGTATTGGGTTGGGTGAGAGATGCCCCCTATTGTGAAATTTAGACATGCTCAGAAATTGTCATGTTTATATAGAAATTGATTCCTTTCTCAATATACCTTTAAACTGATTTAAAAATGTACCCAGGACATTATGTGTTTCTAATAGTGGTTACTGCTTGATATAACTGATTTTTAATTCATAAATTGACATAACTACAATAACAAACATTTCTAGGCAAGTTTGAACATTTCAAAGGAAGTGTATATAAAACATAACAGATGAATCAAAATGATAGTAACGAAAGTGGTGACCAGAGAATTGTGGGAGTGTTTTTGCCATTTGTGGATAATGGCGTGTGTATGTATGTATACACAGTAAACATGCACAGTATGTGTTATATATATATACACATATATATATATATATATATATACAAACCCTTGTTTACCTCTCTCGAGACAAAGCCACGAATGCCCACGAGTGTCAGTACGTGCTATAACTCTCTGTGAATTTTCACGTGATTTTGTGTTTTTTCGCATAAAGTTGAATGATTGTTGAAAAGTATGAATGTGCCATGCGTATCCGGGACTTGGCTGTTGCATACCGTATGCCGAGAACAACGGTATCTACAATTGTGAAAACAAAGACGTTATTAAAAAGTAAAGTGATTGCTTTTGTATTTATGTATTTTAGTATTAAGCAATGTTTAAATTATTTTATACAACCCCATCAATGTATAATATGCCAATAACAATATAATTTTTTTTCATAGGAATGGATTAATCATTTTCCCTTTATTTCTTATGGGAAAAATTTGTTTGTTATACATCCTGTTTGGTATAAGTCAAAGGATCTGGAATGGATTAAGGACATATACGGAGGTACCATTGTATATGTCTCTCTCTATATATATATATATATATATATATATATATATATCCCACAAGTCTAAGTCCATTGCTTTTTGTAAGAGTGATGTAGGCAGAGCACAAAGCAAAGATGTAAAGAGTAGAGATGAGAATAAATGCAGTAATAAAGACAGAAGGATCTACTTCTACTGCAAGTATGATCATTAGCAAGCTATGCCGTACGTAAACAAGACACTAGTAAAACAAAATAGAAAAAAAATCTTAAAAATCAAGAACAAGAAAACTTGTTATACGTATTTCAAAAGTCTGTCAAGGTTGTTGTTAATTTCTGAAAAGACACAAAGACAGGATATGGAAAATAATAGCATGTTAAGAAAGAACTGCGGTTAGAAGCAGGAATTGGCCTGAACGGTACATCGAGGCGTATCGCTCACTCGTGAACAAGGACAATCGGACACTTTACCGTCACTTTATTAATTGACTTTATCAGACTGTCGTTGAAATCGGTAACCTGTGCTTTTTATTATTGTTGGTTCTTTTATCTTTTAGGGATCTATACTAGGCCAATTGTGTATGTTTTTATTGAGTCTGTTCCCAATATACAGTACAATGAAAAAAGTCAAAAAGGATACAAGAACAATGGGCTCCAGTAGCAAGTGGGGTTGGTCTGGGAGGCTAACTAAACATACTCAAAAAAAAAATAGCTTTGGCATTCTTTTGTTTACATGACCTTTGTATACAGTGGCTGATAACAGGTTTTGCTCAAAATGTTCAAAATTCCACTGCACACTTTTCCTTTCTAATTTTGTGAAGAATTTGGGTGCTGCAGAAGTATCTGGCAATAGGCCTGCGTCTGCCTTAAAGCAAAATGTCAGAGGTACAGCATTACAGCTGCGTTCATCTAAAGCGCTGCTTGCCAAAATGTACATGTGACAATCATGACCCTATGTACCTATAAAATAAAGATGTACTGTAACTAAAATACATTTGTTACGGGCCAAGCAGGTAAGTGTGACAATTAATGATTGCATATTTGGAGCCCACCATGAGATCAACCATTTAGGCGGCTTTTATTTATTAAATTTTGTGTTTTTCTTGGATGGTTGCACAGAGGACTTAACTTCATATTTTTTATTTTTTTTTTTGCACCAACATCTTTCCATAATGTATTTTCTTTCGGGGAGCAAAACCTTTAAAGGTTAAACATTAAAAGTGTTTAAAGGGATTTTCATAGGAAATGTGGCAACTGGGAAGAAAAGTAGATGTCTTATTGAAGCAGGGCTGGGAAACAGAGTTGAACCCAGAAACAAAAACTTATAAAAACAAAATTTTTCCTACTGCTCTGTGCTGTCTTTTCATTTCGCTAGTTATATTGCTGTTTTACAACGCTTTTGTAGTTTTTGAATGAAATACTTCATCTGTTTATAGGCATGGAAAAAATGGTACTTAGTATGCATCAATATAGTGTATATGTGAAAAAGTCACATAACAGAGCAAATGTAATCTAATAAAATAACTTGATCAATTCACTGACGGCAGACAGACAGACAGACAGGAAATACGCTTGTTTAATGACATGTTGGGCTGTTTCTGGGTATACATCCATCCATTTCATAATCTTATCTTTTATTTTATTTAATTCAAGCAAGAACTGAGGGCCTGAGCTGCCTTGAAAGCTTGCATATTGTAATCATTTTAATTATGTAATAAAATGTGTAATTTTGCTTGACTTCTAACTGGCTTATAGGACATAAACTAGTACTAGGGTGTTGTACCGTGTTAGCCATTATGAATGTAGAGAAAAGCCAAGCAAAATGACACCTTTTATTAACTAACTAAAAGATTACAATATGCAAGCTTTCGAGACAACATCTTGCCTGAAGAAGGGGCCTGAGTTGCCTCGAAAGCTTGCATATTGTAATCTTTTAGTTAGCCAGTAAAAGGCGTCATTTTGCTTAGCTTTTCTCTACGGGACATAAACTATAAATTGTACTTGAGGAGTAGTAACTTACACATAATTGTCAGGTTTTAGGTTATTGTAAAAGTTATTTATTGTGAAGAATGCTGACCAGTCAGAGAGATGCTGTACAATTATTGGTAATGTGTAAAGAAATGTCAGAGAGCTGCAGTGATTAGAAGGTAAAAATATGTGGTGAGCAACCAAACCAGCCAGTTTTATGAATCAGGATCTACTGCAAAACATAACATTTTTATTAGAAAAAGTACACCACCGTCACATTATGAATCTCTTTCAACCCATCATGCACAGCAGGGCTTCAAAAACTTTGTGTAGAAGGAACCCCAGGTGAAGCCACTCACCCACCACACACCTTCATCCAGACTGTCCAAAGCTTACGAATGTAAGAAGTTCAAATCTGACCTGAGCGGAAACAAAACTCAACAAGCAAAGGAAGAAAGATTGAAGAACCCTTAAAAAGGAGTGGATGTTGTTTCTCCTAATGGTTAACAAATGAAAATGTAATTTATTGTTTAAAGAATTTGTTAATAGTGTAGTGGAGTATATACCCCAAACAACGTTCATCCTACATTTAAAGATATTAAAGCAAATACATATCTTAAATATAAAATACCACAGTCTCAATTATTTGTGGATAGTCACACTGCAAAAATAAACATAAATAATTATTTCTAGCTTTATTTTGAAACAACTGAAATATCTGAATATTATTTCTGTTATTAAAAAAGTAGAATGAATTGACTCAGGGTTTTTCCTTGGTAGATAGTACTAGGTTGTTGTACCGTTTTAGCCATTATGAATGTAGAGAAAAGCCAAGCAAAATGACACCTTTTATTGGCTAACTAAAAAGATTACAATATGCAAGCTTTTGAGGCAACTCAAGAAACTGGAGTACCCTGTGTTTATATACTCACACGAGGACAAGAAACAACATTGGTAAATCTTTAAATGAAAAATCTTAAATGTACAAATTAATAGGTTCATTCAGGCTAAATATTTTTCATTTAAAGATCTACCAATGTTGTTTCTTGTCCTCGTGTGAGTATATAAACACAGGGTACTCCAGTTTCTGTATTACTTCTTGCCTGAAGAAGGGGCCTGAGTTGCCTCGAAAGCTTGCATATTGTAATCTTTTTAGTTAGCCAATAAAAGGTGTCATTTTGCTTGGCTTTTCTCTTCCTTGGTAGATGTAATAGATTAGCATTTTGTTCAATAGGGATATGATTTTCATCATTAATTTCATTCAAAAACTGGCAGTTAAGTACATTGCAGGCTTAATTCACACTTATTTAATGTAACAAAACATAAAAAGTCTATATTAGCTTACTGTAACTCAGCTATTGTGATGAAACTTTATCATAAATGTTCCTGGAAATCTGCACTCCTATTAACAAAAAAGTTTAAAGTTTCTTCGTTTAAAACTCTATACGTTTTTAAAACAATCATAAAGTAACTTACAAAAGCTATACAGCAACAAAGAGTTCCAGTGTGAGACCCTTCACAATCATAATGGACTGTTGCACGTTTCTATAAAACTCTCCATATTGGATCTATTTACTTGACAATATCCATCCATCCATTATCCAGCCCGCTAAATCTTAACTACAGGGTCACGGGGGTCTGCTGGAGCCAATTCCAGCCAACACAGGGCGCAAGGCAGGAAACAAACACCGGGCAGGGTGCCAGACCACCGCAGGGCACATACACACACTAGGGACAATTTAGGAACGCCAATGGACCTAACCTGCATGCCTTTGGACTGTGGGAGGAAACCCACGCAGACACCGGGAGAACATGCAAACTCCACACAGGGAGGACCCGGGAAGCAAACCCAGGTCTCCTAACTGCGAGGCAGCAGCGCTACCCACTGCGCCACCATGCCACCCTACTTGACAATATTTCACTCAAATCCATTTTATGGCAGAGTTGGCTTTATTATAATTCAGGATAGTGAAGATCTGCAGCATAGGCATCTTTCTTACTATGTTTAGAGGACACACGATGCTGGTTGCCCAGGGTGAGGCTTTGAGCTCATTAACGTGAGTACAATAGCAAAATGATGGAGAAGCTGCAGTGGGCACTCTGGTCAGATTGATCTTTGTTGCAGTGGTGACAGAATGAGCAATCAGTTCAGTGCGAGGATGGCAGTTTAAGGTAGGGGACGAGCTTAACAATGTTTAATGTCTCACCTGCTATCATGTTGTGACAGCAGTTCTCCACAGATAAGTGATGCTAGTGGCTTGGGCTGCCAGACTTATCCTTCAGCAGAACCAGATTAGGTTGCTTACGCACCAGGGAGCTTCTAGGTTCAGTCATTATTCAAGGAGTGGATGTAGAGGTGGTCCAATCCTACTAGTGCTTGGGGGTCCACATTAATAACAGGTTGAACGGGTTTTGAACAAAGTGGAACTATATAAGAAAGTGCAGAGCAGTCTCTTTTTCCTTAGGAGAATATGTTCCTTTAATTTAGGTAGTGGCGTCCTTCACATCTTCTATAACTCTGTGGTGGCCAGTGCGATTTCTACACTGTGGTGTGCTGGGCTGGTAACATCACTTCAGGAGAGGCCCACCAAATCAACAAGCTTAATTAAAAGGGTAAGCTCAGTTACAGGACACACTCTGGATCCCCTGCAGGTCATAGCAAAGGACAAAATTAAAATAAAATGTGAGTGCTGTTATGAACAACGCTGTACATCTTCTGTCTGACACACTAACACTGAGGACTTTCAGCCAATTAATTATTTAGCAAAGAGTGTCAAGAAACGCGACTGGGGCTCCTTTATACTAACAGCAATAAGTTTCCATAATGTGTGACTGTGACAGCCAAGTCAGAACTTTTTTTTAATTTTCTTGCTTTATAGCCATTCTGATGCGTGTTTAGAGCAAAGTGAGTGTGAATATGTATTTATTTACTTACCTACTTATTTATACTCAGCAAAAAGAAACGTCCTCTGACTTTCAACTGTTTTACTTTCAGTAAACTTAATGTGTAGATATTTGTATGAACACTAAAAGAGTCAACACCATAAGACATAAACTAAAAATGTTTCACAATGTGTCCCTGAATGAAGGGAGGCTCAAAATCAAAAGTACCAGTCAGTATCTGGTGTGGCCACCAGCTGCTTGAAGTACTGCAGTGCATCTCCTCCTCATGGACTGGACCAGATTTGTCAGTTCTTGCTGTGAGATGTTACCCCACTCTTCCACCAAGGCACCTGCAAGTTCCTGGACATTTCTGGGGGAATGGCCCTAGCCCTCACCCTGCGATCCAACAGGTCCCAGACGTGCTCAATGGGATTGAGATCCGGGCTCTTCCACTGCGAGGATGATCAGCTGTCCTTCCTGTAGCGCTGTCTTAGGCGTCTCACAGTGCGGACATGGCAATTTATTGCCCTTGCCACATCAGCAGTCCTCATGCCTCCCTGCAGCATGCCTAATGCACGTTCACGTAGATGAGCAGGGACCCTGGGCATCTTTCTTTGGGTGTTTTTCACAGTCGGTAGACAAGTCTCTTTAGTGTCCTGCGATTTTAGAACTGTGACCTTAAATGCCTACTTTCTGTAAGCTGTTAAGGTCTTAACGACTATTCCACAGGTGCATGTTAATTAATTGATTATGGTTAATTGAACATGCATGGAAAACATTGTTTAAACCTCTACAATGAAGATCTGTCAAGTTATTTGGATTTTTAAAACATTATTGTTGAAATACACAGTCCTGAAAAAGGGACGTTTCTTTTTGCTGAGTATATTTATTTTAAGAGCTTCTGTAAAAAAAGCCAAATTTCACCTTGAAGACAAATGAAATTCTATCTAAGACAATGAAGATTTTTTAACAATATAGATATTAGGTAAATTCTACTGTAATACTTGAATTCAACTGAAAAATGAACAGAAAGTCACTTACAATGCAGGTCACGGTTGCCTCAGTGTTTGTACAGTACATATGGAGTACAGGAGAGTTAATGTACTTGCTCAGTGTCACACAGCAAGTCAATGGTGAGGACTGAACTGGCAACCTTTTGGTTTACAGTTAACATCTTGGCCACCAGCCCTCAGTACCCTGGGAAAAGGGCACAGAATTCTAGTCTCCTTGGCTTTGTTTCGGTCAAACCTCCTTTGGGATTGCACTTAAAACCCAAAATAGTAATCTATTTGTAAATATTAAACAAAATGCAAAGTGACTGTTTTTAGCCTGATGCACTGGCGTAAAAGCAACTGGCACTTTTCCACTATAGAGATGAATGTTTCATTTTCTGCTGTAGTGATGGCAACAAATGAACTGGGGTCAAGCATGCAATCATGACCTGCATGACACAAGACAAACAGAACTAGGACAGACTGATGATAATAAAAAAAGAATGAGCTTGAAAACAATACAAACATGATCAAATTTAGAACTGTGCAAAAGTGATCACAGGTAGCTTTACAAGTCATCTATGCATTTACAGAAATGTCAGACTCTGTCACCAAATCATGAACTATGTCCAAATATAGACCCCCTTTAATAGATCAATGTTTGACTGCATGTGGTAAGCAGAAATTTATTTCTTGTGAGAAGTTTTCTATTTATTACAAACATGATTGCACCTTCTATCCACTCACTTTAACTACATCTGGGTTGACCTTATTTTAAGAACTTTGATCACATTTATATAACATTTACACTTAGTAAGTTTAAATCTACACTCACTGGCCACTTTATTAGATACACCTTGCTAGTAACTGGTTGGACCTCCTTTTGCCTTCAGAACCTCCTTAATTTTTCATGTTATAGATTCAACAAAGTGCTGGAAGCATTCTTCTGGAACTTTGGTCCATATTGACATGATAGCATCATGCAGTTGCTGCAGATTTGTCATCTGCACATCCATGATGCGCCTCTCCCATTCCTCCACATCCCAAAGGTATTGTATTGGATTGAGATCTGGTGACTGTGGAGGCCATTTGAGTACAGTGAACTCATTGTCATGTTCAAGAAGCCAGTTTGAGATGATCTGAGCTTTGTGACATGGTGCGATATCCTGCTGGAAGTAGACATCAGAAGATGGATACACTGTGGTCATAAAGGGATGGACATGGTCAGCAACAATACTCAGGTATTCTGTGGCATTTAAACAATGTAGAATTGGAGTGACAGCTTGGGTCACTGAGTACGCATGTTGTTTTTTGTTTTGCTTTTATCTCTAGGTGCTTCATGCTTGGCAGCCTGTGATGATGGCAACCTCTTACTTTTTCTAAGTAATGCCAGTTCTATAGAACCGCTTATGCAGATAAAGCCAAAGATTATCAACACATTAAGTTTGCTTTTAAATAAAAAATAAATATATATATTGTTGGGAAAAAAAAAAAAAACAATGTAGAATTGGTACTAAGGGGCCCAAAGTGTGCCAAGAAAACATCCGCCACACCATTACACCACTGCCACCTGAATGGTTGATACAAGGCAGGATGCTTCCATGCTTTCATGTTGTTGACCATACCATCTGCATGTTGCGGCAGAAATCAAGACTCATCAGACCAGGCAATGTTTTTCCCATCTTTATTGTCCAATTTTGGTAAGGCCATCTGAATTGTAGCCTCAGCTGCCTGTTCTTAGCTGACAGGAATGGCACCCAGTGTGGTCTCCTGCCGCTGTAGTCCATCTGCTTCAAGGTTTGATGTGTTGTGGGTTCAGAGATGCTCTTATGCATACCTCAGTTTTAACAAGTGATTAGTTGAGTTTACTGTTGCCTATCAGCTCAAATTGTCTGAACCTTCTCCTCTGACCTCTGGAATCAACAAGGCATTTCGCTCAGAGAGCTGACAGTCATTAGATATTTTCCCTTTTTCAGACCATTCCCTGTAAACCCCAGAGATGGTTGTGCATGAAAATCCCAGTAGATCAGCAGCTTCTGAAATACTCAGACCAGCCTGTCGTCTGGCACCAGCAACCATGCCATGTTCAAACTCACCCCATTCTGATGCTTGGTTTTAACTTCAGTAGGTTGTCTTCACAAGGTCTACATACCCAAATGCATTGAGTTGATGTCATGTGATTGGCTTGATTAGATCATGTGATTGGCCCGATTAGACATTTGTGTTAACAAGCAGTGGAACAAGAGTACCTAATAAAGTCACTTTATGTCCCTGTGTTCTTTGACAAACCCTCTATGAATTCCAGGAATAATTTTGAAAACTTCTATCTTTTCTTCTCTAAACCTCCATATCCTTAAATTGAATAGATTCATCTAATTCAGACTTTCCTCATTGCTCAAATGCTGTAGTCCTGGAATCAGTCTGTCTGCTCTTCAGATCGCCGGTTGCAATCGGGTAGGTGAGTAGTAGTGGAATAGCAAGAACCTGGGACATTAATGCAAGTTTTTCAGAGTGGCAGCAAGTATGAAAGCCAGAATTTCATGATGAGCAATCATTAAATGAGAGTGTTACAGATGCAAAATTGTTTGAAATGGAGATGTATAATTTATCTTGACATTATTGTTACACAGCCATCAAAAAGATTTTTCTGGAATGACAAAAATGGTTGGTATATTTGCACGCCATAAAACTGTACATTTTACTGACAGTGAATCAACACAACAGTGCTCTGAGTTACCAAAAAATACAGCAAGTGATGCAAACACTAATTTTAATCAATAGAGTCTGCAGTTTAGGTCACCATTCCCAAAGAAGACATCAGCAGTTTGTCGAACGTTCATGAGTTGGCAGAATACTTCATAGTAAGATGATGTATCGCTTCACATGATCACTTCAGGCTTGCCTGATGTTTCTACTGCATGCATTTTGTTTTTGACAATTCCTGTAACAGCAGCAATGGCTAAAAAAAATCTTTCAGCAAACTGAGACTGATAAAAAAAAAACTGTTTGAGATCAACCATGTCACAAATGAGACTATCAAGCCAACCAAAAAAAACAAGCATACGTCTTGTCAAGGAAATCGTCAAAATGAAATCTAGAAAGAAAAACATCTCTAAATAATTCATTTTCCTATATGACTAGCATTTTTAGAACAACTTTCTAATTTTGATTGTGGAATTCAAGTTACTGTATCAGTTGTGAGCATTAACAAGAGAATATGATTAACATGGATATTCTAGTTTGTGTAATATTATAGCAACATTTTTATAAATTACAAATCATACCGCGTGAAATATAGAAAATAGTAAATTGACCTGATGTGATACAAGGTTCAATGTAGGCTTTCTGTCATTAATATTACCATACACACTAATGACATTAGCATATAAAGCAATTTGAGTATTGATTTCTGCTGAGGTGCCCACCCAAATATAAAATCCATGCAGCTTTAGTTTTATTGGAAATTAAATTTAAATGTCCATTCAAGTAAACAATCCACAAATGTTTTACCCAGTATTTTAATTTTATGTGGTCTCTTTATGTTTCTGAAATATTTTATATAATGTATTTACAGTGTACTCTTTCACATAAAAATTAAATATTTGCAATACAAAAAAGTTTATCTCAAAGAAACTCTATATTCAATTGATATCTACCTTTTATTAAACTTAATGGTGATATTTAGGTACTGCAAAAATGCATCTATTACTCATTTACTTATATGTAACAAGACATTAACAATGCCTTCTTTTTTCTTAGTTTCACTTGTAAAACATTAGTAGACCGGTTGTTCATCTCTGTGCAGTGGGGCATACTGACATGATGGTAAAATTACTTGTTAATATGAAGGGTTCACTAATCTTATATTGAAGTATGAAATATCAAGAGAAATGTGTCTCACTTAAGCCGCCTTTGACCGTTCAAAAGTGACGTTATTTTAGTTGGCCGCATGGCAGACATGAATAATCACTTCACTTATGCTTTGTAAATGTTAACACCAAGTTAAGGTTTTGTTACTTAAGAGTACACGAGTAATAGATGTTTTTTGCAGTGCCTAAACTTAAATGTTTAAAACTTTTTTTACTGGTTTTTATAGTTCCTTTCCTTAAAACTATATGGGGGGGAGATTCTATATTTTCCCATGAGCCCCTGATGTACTAATTATGCTATTTTTCCTCTTCCCGGGAACCTGTGTAGAACTTGAGAAAAATTTTGATGAGAATAGGCCATTCAGCTCAGTAAGGCTTGTCTATCCTATTCATCGAAATTCTCTAAAATGCTAGGAGTTTTCAGGGTGCCTTAAGTCCTGCTGTTTACCACACTACTTGGTAATTTATTCCATGTGTTCGCTATATAAAGAAAACATTTTGAATATTTGTATGACATTTACCCTTAATATTTTTCCTTATGTTACATTATTCTTTTTGAAAAACTAATTTTAAAAAAACATCCTGGATCCAATGTACAAATGCCTTTCATAATTTTAAAAAGTTCAATCATGGCCCCTTTAATGTCAGTTTGCTTAAACCAGAAAGGTTCAACTTTGTCAAACTTTCCTTATAACTCATATCTTACAGTCCTGGAATCGGCCTATTCACTCTTCTCTGGACTTTTTCAGATGCTGCCATGTCTTTTTTGTAGCCCAGAGATCAAAACTGCATGCGGTACTCCAGATGAGTCCTCACTAGTCTGAAACATAAACCGAGCATAACCTCCTTTGACTTGTGCCCCGCACATTGTGCTATATAATTTAACATTCAACGAGCCTTCTCGATCTTTTCTGTACACTGGGATCCCCAGCTCCGCAGTGTCTGCAGGTTTTCATTCTAACTCTTTTCTTACTTGTTGACCAGTTTTTGCTGCTAATTAACTCCTTTTTCTTTCATTTTAATTGACTTGTTTAAGATTTGTTCCCCTGAATTTCTTCATCACTCCTCTGAATTGTTTTATTTCTTTCCTTAATTGGCACCCAAACAGAAATGAATGTGAATTGAGTGAGCCAACAGAAGACCACCTAAGTCAGGACCTCAAACTCCAATCAATTTCACGCCAACCAGTTGCTTAATTAGGCGCCATTTCTGGTTGTTAATTTAACCGTTTTTAATTCCTTTGCTTGTTGCTGCTCATTGTGCAATGGCATACATGTCTTTTCTAAGAGCTCTATTAAAAATGTTTTGGGGACCTGAGCAGATCAACATTCCTGATGCCTTGATCTTTCTTTATTTTCAGATATTGTATGATGGATACAGTTTGCTTGTCATTTTTTGTCTCATTATTGTTTGGCTGCTAATTAAGGAAAAAGAAACAATTGAGGGGTCTTAGTCTTTAAGAAGTCAATTAAAATGAATTCAAAAGTTAATTAGAAGCAAAAACAGGTCAGTAATTCAGAAAAGGGTTAGAATGAAAACCTGCAGCCCCTGTGGCCCTCCAGAAATGGAGTTGGGGACCCCTGCCATACATAGGCTGGATGTTGATACTGTTGAGTCCACCTTGATGTCTAGGTCTTTATTGTTAGGGGCTTTTACAAGTTTCAGAACTCCCATTATTCAAATGCTACATTTTTTTTCCCTACATGTAATACTTTACCTTCTCTAGTAGTAATGTATCTTATTTGTAATATGCACACTGCATTCCATACTAGGCCACACTAGTGCAATGTACTTCCGTCCATCCATCCATCTTCTAAACCCGCTTTATCCTGTACATCTTAAGTATAACCTCCCTGATTTATACTTGACACATCATTCTGACCTAGTGTCATATTAGCCTTCTTACTGTAGCATCTGAACCAGTACTGCCGGGTTCTGCAACAGCTTCCACCCCTCAGCTCTCTGAACTCTGACCTCTGTGCTGCCCTCTGAGCCACTCCTAGTAGGCGGTTTATATACAGTACACCTATTACTGCTGTGGTTTATTATTATTAGTTGTTTTTATTAATTTATTACTATCTATTCAGGTTATTACTATGTATTCAATTATCAATTATTTATTATCTATTTATAGTATAGTATAGTTCTTTACCAGTTTTACATCTGTCCTACATTTATGTGTATGTTGCAGTGGGGTCCTAGGGAAAGTTATTTCATGCCACTGTTTGCTGCAGTATGGTGTATGGATGGTATGACAATAAAGTTGCTTGACTTGACTTCCACACAATGTACAAAGTGATTATGTGAAGATTCAGCAGGTTTAGAGGACATATTGTTTCACTCAGATTTTTTTTAAAGCTTCACTATGCCTCAAAGGCAATATAAAATGGCAGGCTTCAATCAGTATATGTGAAGGACAGCATGGCTCAGTCCTACAAGATCTTGTAGCCAGGTTTGTTAGCCTGAGTTATTTATTGTCTCATGTCACTGCAGGATTCTGAAGCAGAGTTCATCTAAATAGTTTCACAGAAAATGCAGGTTTGTACCTGTTTTAGTACACCTTTAACTTAAATATGCACATGATGCACAAGACACAGGATAAGAGCAAGTCCTTATTAGTACTGTGTGGGCTGGACATTTGGCAGCACTTTAATCTTAAAGATGACATCTCAAATAACACTACAAAGAGATCCAGACCTGTTGTTTGCTCCTCTGTGACTAATATTTGCACATTCTTTTGAGTCCTCAGACTTTTGCCTGCCAAATGATATTATCAACTAAACTATAACAAGAATAATTTGCGTGCATAGGCGGAAAATATTTTTACAGCACATAGGAAACTTGTGCTAATAGTATCGGCAACAAATTTGGCAGCAGGACAATTAGAGCAGGCAAAGTTTCAGTTTGACTAACAGGCCACTTGGAGCTCTTTAGGGTTGCTAGGCACTGTTCACATCAGTACAAATTTTGTGTAAGTTATTTGGTACTTTTTAGCCCCTGCATTTTCCCACTGTCTCTATTGTGTATTGGGCATGGCCTTTAAGGCCTATTTTTGAAACGAAGGAAATAATCAGTCCAGTTGATCTGGTTGCCCCCGGAGACGAGCACCATTTATAAGGTTTTGTACCGACAGTCGTTAACCCTGCCCAGCAGCTGGCAGGTCCCTTAAAGCCACAGGCAGCTGTTTATGCAGTTGATGCCAAGGTGAAGCCATTGTTACTATTGCTTTAAAATAATACATATAGATTATACAATAAAAAGACTTAAAACCAGAGAGATTAGCACTCCATGGTGCTGAAAATTACAGACAGGCATGTACTTGGGACATATTAACAGAATTAAACATTGAGTTAAAACAACAGAGTGAACTTTAAAGATGCACTTTGTTTACTGTGTTTCTAATGTTGTGTATTTGATACAGCATTGTGATAGTGATTACAGATCACAATATTCCCTGTTCATGTCTCACCACGGAGTCACCTTGTAACCCACAGTATTGTGAGCACAGAAGGTGGGAATATGCTCTGAAAGGCATCATGAAAAACTGCCACCCAGTAAGTGAAAAAAAAAAAAATACCATGGGAATATTCAAAAAGAGCCCTGCGGTGGGCTGGCGCCCTGCCTGGGGTTTGTTTCCTGCCTTGCGTCCTGTGTTGGCTGGGATTGGCTCCTGCAGACCCCCGTGACCCTGTACTTAGGATATAGCTGGTTGGATAATGGATGGATGGAATGGATATTCAAAAAGAATAGTCCGGGCCAAAACAATTAAACAGGAAGCAATCACCAAAATTTCAAAACAATACACTAAGAACAAAGTTCTAATAGACAGGTAAAATTCTCAAACCAGAACATCAAATCTTTGACCCTAACTGAACTAATATGTGCCAATTCTAGTTTTTCTTGTCTAGATGTTATCCAGATATTTGGATGCAGAGTACTGTGTGCCACCATCTTTTTATAAGTAACAAGCACACAGACCCCCGGACCTCCCAAGATTAAGGTTCCAACACGTGCATGTTGATGTGTACCAGATGCTGGAGCTGTCCTTTTCCTTCCTATCACTTAATCGCATTCCAAAATCTGCTTCAAGCTCAGCAGATGTTGCTGCTCTTCTTTTTCTTTCTGCCATGTCACATTCTCGATCAGTTTACTAATTATGTTTACTATAATAAGGACCTGAACCACAAAACTTTATGGTGGTTACCGCTATCCACATTTTTTTGATTCACAAGCATGTATTACGTCACAGGTTGTCGGTTATAAACAATATCAAGGTTCTATCCCCAGTGGTTTGCTAGTAATTGTAGGAGATAATTCAAACCTTAGCATATATTATATGCACATACTGTACATACATACATACAAGTAGAGATAGATATATATGTCTCTCTCTATCTATATCTATTATACTGTACATGTATATCTATATATACACACAGTCATATGAAAAAGTTTGGGAACCCCTTTTAATTCTTTGGATTTTTGTTTATCATTGGCTGAGCTTTCAAAGTAGCAACTTCCTTTTAATATATGACATGCCTTATGGAAACAGTAGTATTTCAGCAGTGACATTAAGTTTATTGGACTAACAGAAAATATGCAATATACATCATAACAAAATTAGACAGATGCATAAATTTGGGCACCCCAACAGAGATATTACATCAATACTTAGTTGAGCCTCCTTTTGTAAATATAACAGCCTCTAGACGCCTCCTATAGCCTTTGATGAGTGTCTGGATTCTGGATGGAGGTATTTTTGACCATTCTTCCATACAAAATCTCTCCAGTTTAGTTAAATTTGATGGCTGCCGAGCATGGACAGCCTGCTTCAAATCATCTCATAGATTTTCCATGATATTCAAGTCAGGGGACTGTGATGGCCATTCCAGAACATTGTACTTCTCCCTCTGCATGAATGCCTTTGTAGATTTCGAACTGTGTTTTCGGTCATTGTCTTGTTGGAATATCCAACCTCTCCATAACTTCAACTGATGCCTGAACCTTATCCTGAAGAATTTGTTGATATTTGATTGAGTTCATCTGACCCTCAACTTTAACAAGAGCCCCAGTCCCTGAACTAGCCACACAGCTCCACAGCATGATGGAACCTCCACCAAATTTGACAGTAGGTAGCAGGTGTTTTTCTTGGAATGCGGTGTTCTTCTTCCGCCATGCAAAGCGTTTCTTTGTTATGACCAAATAACTCAATTTTGTCTCATCAGTCCAAAGCACTTTTTTTCCAAAATGAATCTGGCTTGTCTAAATGAGTATTTTCATACAACAAGTGACTCTGTTTGTGGAGTGAGTGCAGAAAGGGCTTCTTTCTTATCACCCTGCCATACAGATGTTCTTTGTGCAAATTGCACTGAATTGTAGAACAATGTACAGATACACGATCTGCAGTAAGATGTTCTTGCAGGTCTTTGGAGGTGATCTGTGGGTTGTCTGTAACCATTCTCACAATCCTGCACATATGCTGCTCCTGTATTTTTCTTGGCCTGCCAGACCTGCTGGGTTTAACAGCAACTGTGCCTGTGGCCTTCCATTTCTTGATTACATTCCTTACAGTTGAAACTGACGGTTTAAACCTCTGAGATAGCTTTTTGTAGCCTTCCCCTAAACCATGAGACTGAACAATCTTTCCTTTCAGATCTTTTGAGAGTTGCTTTGAGGATCCCATGCTGTCACTCTTCAGAGGAGAGTCAAAGGGAAGCACAACTTGTAATTGACCACCTTAAATGCCTTTTCTCATGATTGGACACACCTGTTTATGAAGTTCAAGGCTTAACGAGCTAATCCAACCAAATTGGTGTTGCAGGTAATCAGTATTGAGCAGTTACATGCATTCAAATCAGCAAAATTACAAGGGGACCCACACAGCCTTTTTTCACATTTGATTTATAAATATCTGGGAGTGCAGCTGGAAGATAAATTGGACTGGACTGCCAATACTGAAGCTCTGTGCAAGAGAGGACAGAGCCGACTATACTTCCTTAGAAGGATGGCGTCCTTCAACATCTGCAATAAGATGCTGCAGATGTTCTATCAGACAGTTGTGGCGAGCGCTCTCTTCTACGCGGTGGTGTGCTGGGGAGGCAGCATAGAGAAGAAGGACAGCTCACACATTGACAAACTGGTGAGCAAGGCAGGCTCTATTGTAGGCACGGAGCTGGACAGTTTGACATCTGTGGCAGAGCGACGGGCGCTGAGCAGGCTCCTGTCAATCATAGAGAATCCAAAGCATCTACCGAACAGTATCATCTCCAGACAGAGGAGCAGCTTCAGTGACAGACTTTTGTCACGGTCCTGCTCCACTGACAGACTGAGGAGATCGTTCCTCCCCCACACTATGCGACTCTTCAATTCCACCTGGGGGGGTAAACGTTAACACTACACAAGATTATAGACTGTTATACCTGCCTCACACTCTCTCCTTGCATTGTATTTTTATCACTCTTTAATTAATATTGTTTTTATCAGTATGCTGCTGCTGGAGTATGTGAATTTCCCCTTGGAGATTAATAAAGTATCTATCTATCTATAGATACAGATGTATGTGTATATATATATATGTATGTGTATATATATATATGCAGAGATATATATCTATATATTTCTATCTATACACACACACACAAAATATCGTTTATAAAACAATATGGCTGTCACCATGAAACTAATGCACAAAATATCGAAGCCTATGGGAGTAACCTCACAATAACATGGCCACAGGAAATGTATTAATAATGATAAAAGCTAAATAACAACAAAAAAGAATTATCAAAGGTTCTCCTGGATGTAACTAAAACAACATTAATGGCACTTAATTTACTCAAACCATGAAAACATCTGAACCAATGCACTTGTGTGTTAGATCCATTTAGATGAATCCATCTACTGTTACCCAAACAGATCTCTCAAAGGAGACTCTGTGGATTACAGCATGTAGTAGACACTCTTCGGCCACTCAAAACCCAAGTAAGGGCCAAAGGTGTCAAAAGCCCAAAAGTAGGAGGTTTATAATAAAACTAATGGAGGGTTAAACAGTAGGAGCAAATTGATTACAAAATAAAAAAAGCAGAAATCTGACTGGCAGTGGGGTGGATAAACACTTATATGAAGATTTAAATTTAGAAAAACCAATTGTGTCATTTTACAGAAGTAAATCAAAACAAAACTAACCATGTGTCATGAACAGTTTGCTATGATTTGGTCTTTCGAGAACAAACCACGCTCAGTAGGGAGAGTGAAAGGTTATTGTGGAAGAACACAAACACTGAGGTAGTTTGCACAGCTTGTCATCTTAAACAAATGACTTAATCTTGAACATATCCGGGAGGTTTTTAAGGTTTTCATTTTGCGGTGGAGTCCTATGCCCCATACTTTCCTTTGTAAAGTAACAAAGTGGGAAAAATTAAATCTATAAGAACACAATTTCAGAGCACAATTGTTGTGGCAAATGCCTATATACAAAGTTTGTGAAGAAATAACTTCATAGACTCATTTTTTAATGACAGTTGGTAGCAGAGTGATTGGTTTTTTTTCATTGCATAAATGGGAGTTCCATTTTTACAACACTTAAATGCTATACAATATCTTATCACTAATCAGGCCCATTCCACCATGGCAGTTCCGTGGCACAAAGCTAAGAAAGCTTTGAAAAAAGTCCAAGAACAGGACAGGTAATTCAGCTTGACACAGTGACCTCCCTGGTCATCAGATTTTAATCTAATAGAGCATCAATGGGATAAAACAGGAACATGTTGTTCAGAGTAGAGTTCCACCAGCAGCTAACAGCAAAACTGTGAGAACCTCATGAATCTGGATGGTGCAGCAAACCTGTGTTGTACTCTTGACACCTTGTTGAACTGGTGTCTCTGAGAATTTGAGCTGTTCTGAGAGTAGATGGTGGAACATGTCCATTTGGTGTAAATCTTATTTCAACCTGTATTGATTACACATTTTTTATATTATTATATACTCTGACCTTGGTAAAATTACAATAATTATACAGTTGAAAAATGTTGCAAAAAATATTTACCTTGGGAACCATCTTTCCCCCTATTTCAGAGTTGCAGGGAGCTAGGCCTATCCTGCTGGCAGAAACCAGCCAAGAATAGGAGATCATTCCACTGCAAGGCACATTTGCAAATATCACCCATATTTAAATCTTAAATCATACTTGGCCAACTTAGGCTACATCTACACTACTGCATTTTCATTCAAAAATGGCATTTTTAAACAAAAACAATCTCCATCAACACAACATTTACAAAAGTATCTCCATACGCACTAAATCAGCCAAAAATGCATATGTTGTAGCCATTCACCCATACAGGGTGTGTTCACATCGTAAACAGGCAGACGAAGTGTCCTCCACACTAGTCATTTTCAACTTGCATTTTCACACAGAACCTAGCAATGGCAAATATGAAAAACAAAACAAAAAAAAAGTTTTTATTTGGATTGACAATGAGCTGGAATTGTTATTGAGAGTAACGCATGGGTAAAGTGGCTGAGAACACAGACCTGGAGTCATGAAGGTGCAAGTACAGTGACATTTTACAGCACTACAAGGACCACTGTCTGTCACCTGAAGAGGCACAAACAATGGGAATACTGTAGTTACCAATCAGGAAATGAGATGTAATCAGCAGGATCCAATCAGGGAAGGGCTACATAATAAGCATGAACCAATCATTGCAGGATTAGAGTCAGTGAATTCAAAATTCTCTCTATTTGTACTCTTTCCTCACTGCAATGCTAAGCTTGTATTTTCAGAAATCTATGACTTTGGAGAGCGTTTTCAAAACTGTCCATTTTCAGGAGTTAAAAACCCCAATGTAGTGTAAACAAAAGACAAAAAATGGAGACTAATCCCTGCGTTTTGAAATGAAAATGTAGTGTTGTGGACGTAGCCTTAGAGTCCTTAGCATACCTTACCATACATTGCATCAATGTTCATATTTGCTTACTACACGTCATATTGCTGCTACCTCTTTGTCTTGTCTTTGCACAATGTCTTGTTGTGTTTTCTTGTTGTGTTTTAATTTTAATTTTTATTTGCACTTCATGTTGTTACACCGTGGACCCTGAGCTTCGCAATTTCGTCTATCTGTATACTTGTATATGGTTGAGATGACAATAAAAAGTTTGCTTTGACTTTGACTTAGAATATCCAGTGATAAAATGTGATCGCTAACAGACATTGATCAGGTGAAATCTTCATCCTTGAAGTTGTGGTTACTGCCCCTTTTGTGGCATTGACCTTCTCTTATTATTATAACACATCAACTCCAAAGCTTACATTGTTGTATTAAGCAACCCTTTATTCTACATAGTGCGCTATTTAATGTATAACTAGTTATAACACAACTATTCTCAGTCCTAGTTAAGGATTAGTATCATTTGCTATGATCTGCATCTCACTAGACTGCTCATATGGTCAGCCATCTTTGCTTGCCTGTGCCTGTCGAAAAATTCAGATCAAAAGCGTAATTTATACCTGGACAGCAACTTGCTGAAAGCTGGATCAAGTGTGCATATTTTGTCTGCACAGTGGCTCGTCTTTTTGCATCAGCCATAAAAAGGTTTATCTTCTGTAAGATGATCAAGGAATAGAGAAGATCAGGCATTTCTGCTATCAACAACATCTGTGTTAGCCAAAGCCAGATTGCCAGTAACAAATCTGTCAAGGCCAGTGTCGACAAAGTATGAGGCTGAACTTGTCTGTGAACTCTGCAACACCGGTAATTTACTCTGCTACATTTCAAAGAGAGAAGATTCAAATGAGAAGTATTTTTGTAATAAAATGTTTGCTTTTACGTTGAGCAAGAAACGTTCAAACCTTGTAGTTTTGTTGTACACATGCATTTCTCGCCTTATCAAATAATCTTTTTTCTGCACATTTATTTTCTTAACTCTATTTGTGTACTCAGTTTGTATTTGAAATTTCATACAGAAAAAGGGTAGATGGGTGGATTGAATATCCTGAAATGTTGCCTGAGTGTGTGAACTGCATATTTTGCATTTATAGGAATTGCATCTTGCTATTTCTTGACACTTTTACCACATACTCATCCTCTAGGGATGTAAATACAACCAGAATAAGCACTGAGATGCATTTAAGTTCTTGCATTAAAGCGACAGATTAGCTAATTGGCCTGGAGTGGTAAAGGATGCAGGACACTGGAGTACAGAATATGGTGTGAATTCTGGGGCTTTTCATTGGTGGTTCCATGTGAGAAATTGTCCACAGTTTTAGAATTTGGGAAGAACTGTATTAATGCTGATCTTATGTGCTAGGCTGCGGTCAACCTTTTCGATGCTTCAGAATCTCTGTGATGGGACTTCACATTGGGTTATCTTATAAGAAGGAAAGACAGAAAGAAAATGATTGATTGAAGTGCTGCAGCTGCAGGGAAAAGGCACAAATGTACATATAACAAGAATCATAATATTCTTAAGTATGCTAACAAGGTACAAAAACACATATAACAAGAATTATCTAGAAGGAAATTCAGAAAGTATAAGTACTTATCAAGGGTAAAGAGACTCACAGTTAACAGTACAGGATGTCAGACATTGGCTCAGTATATTGCATACAGCATCATTGTCTGTTAAGAGGTCTTTTAGATCAGTTGAGTACCACTCAGCACAGAGGAACAAGACCACGGCGATGGAGGGGTAACTCACTATAGAGCGTGATGGCTGAGGTTAGAAACTCTCTCTCAGTGGTTCTTGGAGCAATGCAGTTGCCTCAGTCTGTTACTAAATATTCTCCTCTATCTGGCCAAAACCTCGTATAGGAGGTGAGAGTCACTGTCCACGATAGTAAGCAGCTTCCAGAGTGACCTCTATTCTACCACTTCCTCCAGTGAGTCCAGCCTCACTCCCAAGATTGAACTAGCCTTTTTTAATTGGTTTTGTTTAGTATGTTGGCATCACCTGCACTAATTCTATTTCCGTAGCACACTACCACATAGAAAACACGTTGCCCCACTACAGACTGGTAGAAGACACGTAAGAGTGGCCTATATACACCAAGCAACTTCAACCTTCTCAAGAAATAGAGACCACTCTGACCCTTCTTGTATACAGCCTCTGTGTTGGCATTGTACTGAAGCCTGTTGTTCAGAAGCACCTTGAGGTACTTACATGGCCTCTTCACCTCCACATCTTCACCATATTAACAAGAAACGGGGCAGAGTGAAGTCTATGATTATCTCCTTTGTCTCACTGATGTTAAGCTGCAGATGGTTCAGTTTGCACCATTCAACAAAATCTTTCCCTCGTGACCTCAACTAGTTGTCCTGCCCATTGCTGATACACCTAACTATGGCCTTTTCACAAAAAAAGTTATTTGCAGATGACAGGATTTAAAGTGTGAGGTTTACAGGGTAAATAGGAAGCGAGCCGGTGAAGGCCCCTGTGCTACATGACCATGTGTAATGCACAGTTTTTAAACAGCACAAACTGTGTGGTCACTAGTTAGGTAGCCCATTATCCACCACAAAATGGTAGCATCAAACTGCATTGACTGCAGCTTCTTCACCCGCAACTGTATGGTGTTGAATGCACTACAGAAGTCAAACAATATAGGAGTAGACTGTATTCAGCATTTAGATGATAGCGTCTTCCACCCATATGTGGTCCTGGTTGGTAAACTGCTGAGGATCCAGTGCTGTTCTGATCAGGGTGTGCAAGTGAGCTAATATTAGCTGTTCCAAGGTCTTCATAAGGTGTGAAGTCAGAGCCACCACTCGGTAGTCATTTAAGACTTGCAGCTGGACTATCTAGGGGACTTGGACCCCACAAGGTGTCTTCCATGCAGTCTAATGGAACCCTTTGTAGGATCAGACTCAAACTGAAGATACGCTGAAAAACTAGACTGAGATGGCCTTTTTTGATGCGGTTGCAGTTGAAATTTTATAAAACTAATGAATCAATTTAAAGAGGTAGTAATTATTAAAAGAAATCTTTGTACTAATTACACATCTAGGATAATTATACATTTAAATTCATCCTTTCATTTTCTTAACTTGCTTAGTTCCAAACAGCTAATATATTTAGGAAGTTGGAACCTCACTCTGGACAGAACAGTCTTGTAATGGCATTAACAAACCGTCACATATCTCATTTTGTTTGCAAATATGTATACTGTAAATGTTCCCACAGGCTGTTGAAGTATTTGCCTAGTTTCTGTAATGCACAGTAGTCTTGTTTTAACCAGCAGAAGAGGAATTCTCTTGTTTAGTTCCTTCTCCTGACATTCAGGTTCTGCTGTTTAATGACAATTGTTGTGTTTTGTGGCTGGTCACCTGCCAGCTTTACAATTCCCATGCATATCACTGGAGCAGCACAGCTATACTTGCTTGTTTCTCTGAGTACCTGATTACAGACTAAAAGAGCACCTCAGATCTCCACTTGGCAAGACTTCCTTTCTCCGAAATTTGACCTTGAATTGGCTGCTTGCCATTATTGATGAGGCCTTCTCATTTCTTTGACTATAAAAGCACTTCAGTGGCATCCAACACAATACAATAATGCATTTCTGAATAAATGTTTATGCACACGTCAATAGAGAAGAAAAGTTTTTTTGTTGAAGTGTTTTAAGTTTTTTTGTTTTTTTCCTTAAATGGTTGCAGATTGCCTCCAGCATTATGCAGCAAAATTGCTTATTTCAGGAGGTTGGCACCATAATGAAATATAAATCATAATGCCATTCCTGTAGTCATTAACCAAGCTATAGTATAGATAAGAACATAGAAATTAAGAGAAAATTTGACAAATGAGAGGAGACCATTCAGTCCAACAAGCTTGTCTGGCTAAGCTTATAACTAAAAGTCCTCAAATCTCCTCCTTATACTTTTCAAAGGATGTCAAGGTTTTTGCATCAGCTTTTTGACTCTGAAGTTTGTTCAAGCCTACCATGACCCTTTTTATGAGCAAGTGCTTTCTTGCTTCCATTTTCAATCAATCAATCATTTATTTATATAGCACTATTCTGAGCTCAAAGTGCTTTACAAAATGAATAGAAAAATAGAAGACACAATGTCAACATTAATTAACATAGAATAAGAGTAAGGTCCTTTTTGGACAGAGCTCCAAAGGCTGGAGAAAAAAATAAAATCTGTAGGGGTTCCAGACCAAGAGACCACCCAGTCCCCTCTGGGCATTTTAAACGCATACACTGTCATACACTAATTTAACTGGAAAAAATCCCAGTGGGTCAATATTAGTTGCTGTAAGGGCAGCATTGCCATAATGTGTGCTGAACTCTGAGCAAAAAAAAGTTAACTTTCTCATTCTTTTTCACTCTGCTTTTGTATTAAGACCATTTGTTAACCAATACATTAATTGAATCAAAATTGTTTTTCCTTTTTGTAGGAGCTAGAAAATTTAGTCTTTTAAAATTTGAAATAAAACACACATTCATAAGGATATTGTAACTAATTTGAAATGTAGAGTTTTACGTGGAGTTCATTTAGTCTCAATATTCAGGAAAATGGCTGCCACCTTAATCTGCTGTGTCACAGAAGTGCGATCTCTCCAGCCATTTTGCGGGCTGGCAATTTTTTTCAAATTCAAGCCAGTAGTTTTCTCCTAGAGCAGGGGTCGGCAACCTTTCAGCCGTGTCGTGCTGAACCAATATACTTTTGAAGCCCATTATAACCAGATCTTATTTTATTGGTCATTCAATATTTCAAAATACATAGGATCATATGTGAAAAGAAAGTTTTGTCAAATTGTAACACATTTATTAAAAATTGTATTACAGATTATAAATCACGGGTGGTGCAGTGAGTAGCTCTGCTGCCTCGCAGTTAGGAGACCCGGGTTCGCTTCCTGTTTGCATGTTCTCCCCATATCTGCATGGGTTTCCTTTCCCACAGTCCAAAGACATGCAGGTTAGGTGCATTGGCGATCCTAAATTGTCCCTAGTGTGTGCTTGGTGTGTGGGTGTGTGTGCCCTGTGGTGGGCTGGCACCCTGCCCAGGTTTGTTTGGCTGGGATTGGTTCCAGCAGATCCCCATGACCCTGTAATTAGGATATAGCGGTTTGGATAATAGATGGATGGATGGATTATAAATACAAAATACATAGTTTGAATATGAAAATTATCAAGAATTCAAATATGTTTAATCATTCTTTAGTATTAATTAGAGCTATTAATACATTAATGTGAAGCAATTGTATAGTTACATTCTGTGGCTATTTTTATTGTACCAGTTATTTGATTAAAATAAGTCATTTGTTTCTTAAAGCCAGAAACAGCTTCACTTTTCTCATCAGAGTTTTTAAACATGGACTGATGTTTTGTTTTATAATGTCTTTTGTGAAGTTTGACCCCTGGACACAGACAGAATGTCCCCAAATACACACGGTTTATTTTACTTTTCCTGCAACACACAATGCACCCACAATTACTTTCAATAACTCAGCCCTTATCTTTTTATCTTTCTTTTCTTTCCTTTTCTTCATCGCCTCCACTCCACTCCTCTCCTCTCCTGCAAGCTCCCTCCTCTTCCACCCGACTCCGGCTCCCCGAGTGAAGTGAGGCGGCCCTTTTTATACCACACCAGGAAGTACTCCAGGTGTTCCCCAATCAAGTCCTGGCAGCACTCCTGGGTGAGGCGGAAGTGCTGCGTGTTAAAATTCAGCTCCACTTCTGGCAGTGCTTCCGGTTGAGGTGGAAGTGCTGCAGACCACAGCTCTGGAATTATCCCAGCAGCCCCTGGTGGTGGCCACATAACCCAACAGGCCTGAGTGTTACAGCCCCTTGCATGTGGCCCCGATGTAACCCAGGGTGGCTGTCCTTTCATGTCCCGGGGAATGGCTTGCCTATTTTTTGGTCCCCTGCTCTCCCAGGCTTCCCAACAGGGCACGATCACACTTTGTACACTTGATGTACGACACACAACACACACACAGCACAATTCTTTTGTTTGTACAAATTCATATTCATTCATCCAAAAGCCTTGAAAAGAGCAAACATCAAGTTTTTGTCTTTTATGAGTCATTTTAGGGCAGTATATATTACTTAATAATAACGAGGGGTTTGTTTCAAGGTACTGCACTCAACACCTGGTTTCCCTTTACATTTGAGTCGCATGCGCAAAACCTAGGTGGGGATACAGAGCGTGAACACAAGCGCTGTAAATATAATAACAACAAGAGGTTTGTTTTCACATACCACGGCCTGCACTGAACACGTTTTCCATTTACATGTGAGTCGCATGTGCAAAACGTGGGTGACGGTGTGAACGCATGCGCTGTAATTAAAATATAATTTTTACAATATTTCAGCTCAATCAGACTGCCATTGAAAATCGCTCCTCGTGCTGTATGTTGCCAACCCCTGTCCTAGAGCAACAAGTTCTCACTCACATCTTAAAGATGTTTTTGTCAGGATGATTGGCAGCTCTAAATTCACCCAGTTTGAGCGTACGTGTACGCACTGTGACACATTTGCATCCCACCCAGGCTCTGTTCCTATTTTGTGTCCTGTGACTTAGCACTAGAAAAACCAGGCTTATGTGGTTGATGGGTTGTCCTGAATGTCAGAATGGAGCAGAACTGAAAAAGCATTGATTTAGGCCTTGAATGTGTTGATCTTGATTGAGAGTTTATGACCTGATTTGTGTACATTGTCCCAAGTTTTTGAGGAGCAGGCTACCTCTGCCACACAATTGGGCTTGTGTCGTTTCATCGGTAAGCCATGGTACAGCAAAGCACCCGGGCTAACAGAAAAAGAACAGCATGCCCGCACAATGGTATGGGCACATGGCATTGCTGACAGGAAAAGATCTGCGGCATTCACAGCTAACAGTGAAGCACATTTCACAGGCCAACTGATTGTTTTCATCACAAACACAAGTCATACGCTCTGAGCACAACAGAGAGTCACACAGAACTGGAGGTGTGGGCTTCCTCTGCCACGTTTTTGTGCTTTGGGTCTTTTGCACAGTAAAGTGAAGCACATTGCACGGCCCCACAAGTTAGTTACCCAGTGTGCTGTGTTTTTGTGAGAAGCACCTCAACCACCTTTCTTCAAGGACTGAAGGCCTCTTTATCTTTCTTTACATGCCATTTAGTGTTCCATTTTCTCTACTTAGCTTTTTTTTTTTTGCAAGTGCTCTTAACTGCCAAAAATAGAATACCATTTGCAATTAGTTATATTGCTGCTGTAAGAAAATTGTGTTCAGCACATTGCTGTTTAAGCTTCCAGCGCACATGAATTATATAATACAGCATTCCTCCCCATGAATCAACTTAGAATAGCACGACACTCTGCCTGTATTTTCACTTCAAAAGGTTTCAGACCCAGGTTTTGCAATTTTGTTCCTCACAAGAACTGCAGTTTTCTCATACCGTCTGTCAAGAGATCTAGTGTGATGGACTGGCATCCTGATCCAACACTGCATTCAATAAGCTGATTCACAAAATGGACAGAGAAAAAGAATCTCCTAATACTGTAGAATAGACTGACTAGCAAGTTGCAGACAAGTGTTTTTTGAGGTAATCAAGAACTAATAACCTTGTAAAACTTGTTTAATCCACTGTGGTTTTGTGGTGTTGTCAGAGCCACTCCCAGCTCTCAGCTCAGTGCCTCACCCAGCTCTCGATGGGGTGTCCGTCCATCACATGACTAAATCATGCACCGAGCCTCACTCGCTTTACAATTCTCCACTTTATTAACACATGCTGTATGTATTTGGGCAGTGAGTACAACATAACCTCAGCCATTCAGACAGTGACCAGGCCAGGCCTAGTGAACTATAAGGCAAACCATTCTGTAATAAAACTAATTTAAGAATTTCTTAAATAAAAAGTAGAAAATGACAACTTTTAGGTTATACTTTTTTGACTAGATTAAATAAGTTATATGTATTGAATTTATTGTAAACTAGGGGGCTTTGACCCTTCTCGCTTTGCTCGCAAGCCACTTTGCGTCTCTGTCGCTTGCACACTTTCACCAAACAACAAATCTTTTAATTCTCGTGGATGCTCCTCTTCATTGGGAAGAAACACTACTTTTCCCTACAAGCATATAAAAGTACATTGCATAAAAACTTAAAAAGCAGAAACAACCGCTAGTTGAAGGAGCTTAAAACCGCATCCATGCAAATATGTAAAATTCAATGAAAAAGACATTTATGATGGCACCTTTTTAGTCACTAAATTAATTCATCTGAACAATAACTTGCAAGAATAATGGTTAAATATCTCAAAGCTTAGATGCTGAATGTATGGTGATGCTGTGGCTGCAAAAAAAAAAAAAGCAGCCCAGAACAATAGGCTGCACTTAAACGTTTTTGAATTTTTTGTCCCCTGAGATTTCTTTTTTATTATTTTAAAAAAGGAAAAAAAAAAACATTTTTTTCTGCATCCTTCCTCTGTAGCCTTTCCTGCCATTGCAGTGAGAGCCAGTAATATGCTGCACGTAAAAAGTGTTTAGGGCTAAACAATTTAACTTTATAGAATAAGTACTCTGTCTGCACTAAACTTGTCCCAGAAAGTTATAATCCTCTCTCAAAGTTTGACTGGAGTCTTACCAATAAAACATCAAGTACTGTAATACCCCACATACACACGTTAACACCGTATCTATGAAAAGCCCTTAATGCTTTCTGGTTGTAAATCAAGTCTTTTCAGAGCATTTCTGCAGTCATGCTATCATAAATAAATAAATAGACAGAAAGTTTTTAAATTAAAATTTTGCTTTGTTTGAAGTATTTCACCATTATCCTTGCAGGCTATGAGGACTTTTTTTTACTGCACTCTGTACTGTGTTTCAAAGCCATGAAAGAAAGGAGCAGTCAGGTCAAAGAATAACACTCCATTATGAAGACAGAGAGAGGAGCGAAAGCAGTGTGACCTTCAGCTGCACAGACATTTAACCTTTCACATACGCTACAATGACGCACAGTCGGTAAAAACTTCAAAAACTCCACTTACCTGCATGACTAGAACTGTCTGCAGAGTTTAATGACACTGAAACCCGGCAAAAGCGGACCCTGCACACTTTTACACTGTCGTTGGGATGATGCATATATAAATAAGAAATGTCTTTTACAAATAATCCTGTTGTTCCCCCGGACGTCTATGTTGTGAACGATTTGATTGCTTTATTTGTACATTAGCTGGTTGAGAAAAAGAAAATATTACTATAATTCATTAGGTTGCAGAACTATAGCTACAGGCCCACTGTGTATTTCGATGGTATCCACAAGTCAATTTTTTTTAGCTGAAAATGTTGACTATTTAAAGAAACAAATCTTTTATTTATTCTGTACATTCTTTTTAATAAGACTTTAAATAGTTTGAGTTATTTCATATGAAATTTGCCACTTGTCTAATTTCTGAACTAATCAAATACCTGGACAACAATTTATCTGAACTACAATGACTTACTGATAACAAGCACCATCAAGTAGTGGTGTGTTTATTTATTAAGAGGCATATCTTTGGTTTTATATTTAAAAGGCGTGGGCCTTCATCAACTGTCATGAACGCATTTAATGTAAACTCAGCTGGGACTGCAAACACTTCATGGAAAAAGGCTCCTTGCAGTGACTGGTCATAAATCATGATTTTTATGGCAACAATAATTATATCACCCTTAGTGAAAAGCAGTTTGATCTCCAATATAGCATTCTCAGCAAATATTGCAACATAAAAAAGGCGCATTAATAAATTTCACAGCCTGTGTTACATTTCCACCAAATGTTGCTTGTTCAGAAAACAGTTACGATTTAAAAAGAGTGGAAGAACAAAAAAACTGAACCCAACAAAATCAAATATGGAGACAAAGTCAGTTTTACTGCGGTGGGTTGGCGCCCTGCCCAGGGTTTGTTTCCTGCCTTGCGCCCTCTGCTGGCTGGGATTGGCTCCAGCAGACCCCCGTGACCCTGTAGTTAGGATACAGCGGGTTGTATAATGGATGGATGGAAGTCAGTTTTAAGAATACACATATACTTTAAAGTGAAAAAGTAATTTGAGGGCAATACATCAGATGTATCCACAAAATGCATGACAGAATCTCTGCTATTTCTGTAATCTACAATGCGATTTTCATTTTAAGAAGCAAATAAACCTTCTTTTAATAAACGTGTTTGTTGAAGTGTACTGTTTAAGGTTTAACAAAGGAAAACTTTGAGTACACACTTCTGTCCACCCATTATACAAGCTGGCCTATTCAAATGAGGGGTCATGCTAGGCCTACTGCGGTGAGCTGGTGCCCTGCCCAGGGTTTGTTTCCTGCCTTGTGCCTTGTGTTGGCTGGGATTGGCTCCAGCAGACCCCTCGTGACCCTGTAGTAAGGATATAGCGGGTTAGATAATGGATGGATGGATGGATGGATGGATGCTAGGCCTGATCCTATCTCTGAAGCTATGAATTGGAGACAGAGCCTCCTCCAGCCATCCTCACCCATATGCCCATATTCACGTAAACAGAGCCTCCTCTCAGTTTAACCGGAATGGCACAGAAAATACAAATATTAGAGTACCGAGAGGAAATTGTCACACAAACGGAAAGAACACGTAAACACTCGTAACACCACCCCTCTACCTGGATCCATTTTATTATTATGGCTGCTGAACCCCAACATCTCTGCTCCACATTTGTCCATAAAATGCTGTAATGGAATCTCTCATATTTCTATTATTTGCTTGTATGTCTATTTTTCATGATGCTTATGGCCCTGGTGCAGATAGACACACAATATCTGTCAAATCTCCTGTGGTATAAATAGACTAACCACTCTATTACCACTTTAAGGTCATTATAGGCGAAAGACTTGGCTAAAAGAAAAAAAAAAGTGCAACAAAAGTTTTGCAAACTTTAAGTCATATGGCAATGTGAACAAAATGAACAAAAAAAAGATAGAGTTGGGCCCAGGTGGATGTCCCATTTAGTGTTCAAAAAGAAAAAGTAAGATGCAAGACACAACCAATCAAGCAATTTGGGTGAATATTCACCAGGCTCAGGAGTAGCGGGCTTGAGGTTCTTGGGTAGCTGGATTCAAACTGAATGCTGACTTGGATCAAATTTGGGTTGATATGGCCATGCAGGTGGAACAGGTGGAGTCATGGCCGTTCTCGTAGAAGTGATGTCAGATATCTTCTGGTGAGTGTTCCTCCATTGTGGTGGCAGACAGAAGACTTGTCAGCCAGCTCTTGTGTACTGAGTATACATTCCCCCCAGGCAAGAACCCATCAGATACTCCTGAAGCCCACATGTGTGATGGCAGTCATTTTAGTAAATTTGTGTTAAGTTTGCTAATACCTGTGAGTTCTATAGGAGGTATTTGTATTACTGAGAACCAAACTATGCACCAAGGGTCCAAGCACTAAAAGGCAGCAATGATGTGAACCAGACCATTATGCTACCCATTGCTGAAAATGTGAGACTAATTTTAAATAAAGACTTTGCAGTAGTCTGTGCATTTTTCCTGCATTGAGAAACAAAAACAGAAAACCTCAAAAGTAAATATGATAGTTGTTTGCAAATAGATTAGATAACCATAAGGCACATGTTACATTTGAAAAAGTTACAGGTCATTCCAAGTCACCAAAAGAATATGTTGTTATGGAATTTTTATAGGTGTAGTAAGCAAAAAAGAAAATCCTAATCCATCAGTATTTACATTCAAAGATAAGCTCCCTTCTCAGCCCACTATCTAGCAACCTTTAGAATGTTCTGCTGAGTCACCCAGCCCTCCTCAGTATGGCCACGAAGGTCAAAGCCGGCTTCTTTTCTAGCTGCAGTATGCTGTTATTGTTTCCAAACAGGGTAGGATTTCCTCTGTTCTTTCTGTACTTGGGTGTTTGGAAGCACAGAAGCTAAATATGTCTCATCTAAACATTGAACTTAATGTCCTTTACAGTTAGGTCCATAAATATTTGGACAGAGACAACTTTTTTCTAATTTTGGTTCTGTACATTACCACAATGAATTTTAAATGAAAACAACTCGGTTGCAGTTGAAGTGCAGACTTTCAGCTTTAATTCAGTGGGTTGAACAAAAAGATTGCATAAAAATGTGAGGCAACTAAAGCATTTTTTAACACAATCCCTTTATTTCAGGGGCTCAAAAGTAATTGGACAAATTAAATAACTGGAAATAAAATGTTCATTTCTAATACTTGGTTGAAAACCCTTTGCTGGCAATGACAGCCTGAAGTTTTGAACTCATGGACATCACCAGATGCTGGGTTTCCTCCTTTTTAATGCTCTGCCAGGCAGTGGCTTTTAGTTGCTGTTTGTTTGTGGGCCTTTCTGTCCGAAGTTTAGTCTTCAACAAGTGAAATGCATGCTCAGTTGGGTTAAGATCAGGTGACTGACTTGGCCATTCAAGAATTTTCCACTTCTTTGCTTTAATAAACTCCTGGGTTGCTTTGGCTGTATGTTTTGGGTCATTGTCCATCTGTATCATGAAACGCCGCCCAATCAATTTGACTGCATTTAGCTGGATTTGAGCAGACAGTATGTCTCTGAACACCTCAGAATTCATTCACTGCTTCTGTCCTGTGTCACATCATCAATAAACACTAGTGTCCCAGTGCCACTGGCAGCCATGCACGCCCAAGCCATCACACTACCTCCACCGTGTTTTACAGATGATGTGGTATGCTTTGGATAATGAGCTGTTCCACGCCTTCTCCATACTTTTTTCTTGCCATCATTCTGGTAGAGGTTGATCTTGGTTTCATCTGTCCAAAAATGTTTTTCCAGAACTGTGCTGGCTTTTTTAGATGTTCTTTAGCAAAGTCCAATCTAGCCTTTCTATTCTTGAGGCTTATGAGTGGCTTGCACCTTGCAGTGCACCCTCTGTATTTACTTTCATGCAGTCTTCTCTTTATGGTAGACTTGGATATCGATGCGCCGACCCCCTGGAGAGTGTTGTTCACTTGGTTGGCTGTTGTGAAGGGGTTTCTCTTCACCATGGAAATGATTCTGCAATCATCCACCACTGTTGTCTTCTGTGGACGTCCAGGGGCCTCATGTATAAACGGTGCGTACGCACAGAAATGTTGCGTAAGAACTTTTCCACGTTCAAATCGCGATGTATAAAACCTACACTTGGCGTAAAGCCACGCACTTTTCCACGGTACCTCATGCCTTGTCGTGCAAGTTCTCCTCTCGGTTTTGCAGACTGGCGGCATCCAGCGTCAAAGCAGTGCTACTGTTCCTGTGTGATTACTCATTATTTTCTGACGGCTTTATAAATACACGAAACTAACTGCATATTGTTTATTAGTGTAATGCATCTGATTGTAATTAACTTGTAACAATATAATGGTCAGGAATAGCCATAGTATTCCAAATACCATAACTGCTTTAGCGTTGTTACTCTCACTTCTCCTTCTTCTTCTTCTTTCAGCTCCTCCCGTTAGGAGTTGCCACAGCGGATCATCTTTTTCCATATTTCTCTCACTGCACCACTCGGAGTATTTATATCACTGTATCTGAGTGTGAATCACAGCAGCAGCTGATCGGAAGAAAATTATCGGTATACGCATTAAGCACGCGCTGTCTCTGCCACGCAAAACGTTTCAAAGCCTTTCCTGTACGGACCTCGCGGTTCAAAACAGTTTAATCCCAAGAACTTTAAATGCAGCCAATCAAGTGCTCCTTGTAGAACTGTTTGTACTTATAAGTACAATCACCCCACTGTAAACTTGCACTACAGTTATAATATCTCACAACCTGAGCCACTTTATAAAGCGCGTATTTACATATGATGACGATATCATTTTTAAGGTGAAATGCAGCAAAATATGTTTGTTAAATTATACAGATAAAACTTTAACTTCATTTAAATAATCTATATTCTTCACTGGGAGTGTCGTTAAGGATAGAATAATTAAACATGTACTACGAAGATATTTCAATGTTCTTTAAGCGTTTTGAAGAATCGGCGCTAAGCTTACAGATGGCTTAACGTCTATTACAGAGCTGATTGTGTGGCGATCGGTTACTTGGGAAAGAAAAGCACTGACTGCAGTGGCGGCTACGCCAATATATATTGAATATAAAACAGAAAGATAAACAGTGCTGCAATAAATTATTTCGTCAAGTGAAACATGTTTAATAACGTGCTTTAACTCCTATCATCATGAAAATGACATCACGTATACATCTCAGTATTTTAGTTATTCAGAGAGCTGTAATATCACAAATGTAATGGATTCTGTGTCCAGTTGGAGGAAGAGAGCGGTTTAAGAAGCAAGTAGTGATTCATACACATAGAGCACATAGAAAATCAAATACAAAACAAAGCATTTAACGTGCTACTTTAATTACGATGTGATTTTAGAAACTGGTTAATTAAACGATTTTAAGATGAATTTTATGATGTTCTACTTTAATGACAAAATAAACTACGTGATTAAAGTGGAAATGTCGAGATTGAAGTGGACATTTCGTGCTTTTTCCCCACCGTGTGGCTTTGTTCTCTGTACCCTAATAAGCTTTCATATGACACTCAGACAGTGGGCTTACAACTCGGCTTTCCACGGCGACTTTGATATGTGACTTCTTTTTTATTTCCGGCACTGTGCGATTTTGTGGATGTGAGCTTTCAAGTTTCTCCAACACGCTATGTCACTCGATCAACTTCCTTTTGTTGATTATACCACGGCTTATTTGAACAAATAGTATGTTTTCCTTTGCTTCCACTTGGTATTTGCTGAAATTCTTATGTTTCCCCGTGCTTTTCCCATTGTCTTTTCACAGAAGGCTGCGCTTAAGGGCGATTTATATTGATTTGCATATTCAAACAGGCGTAATTCTGGGAGGATTTGGGGCGTTGCATAATCGCGTGCACGGCGTTAGTTTTCACACTGATCGGGATTTATGTAGCGGAAGAACGTGGAAGTTAGATGCGCACAGATTCCTGCATCTGGATTTTTCTGTGCGTAAGCACATTTCGCTTTTTGCTTACGTCATGTTATAGTGCGAGTTCTACGCACGGCGTTATACATGAGGCCCCAGGTCTTTTTGCGTTGCTGAGTTCACCAG
This sequence comes from Polypterus senegalus, assembly GCF_016835505.1. NCBI lineage: Eukaryota > Metazoa > Chordata > Cladistia > Polypteriformes > Polypteridae > Polypterus > Polypterus senegalus. The sequence continues at coordinate 92,649,067 of NC_053167.1, read as the reverse complement.
TGCTTGCTTTCTTTCTCAGGATGTACCAAACTGTAGATTTTGCCACTCGTAATATTGTAGCAATTTCTCGGATGGGTTTTTTCTGTTTTCGCAGCTTAAGGATGGCTTCTTTCACCTGCATGGAGAGCTCCTTTGACCGCATATTGTCTGTTCACAGCAAAATCTTCCACATGCAAGCACCACACTTCAAATCAGCTCCAGGCCTTTTATCTGCTTAATTGATAAGGACATAACGACGGACTTACCCACACCTGCCCATGAAATAGCCTTTGAGTCAATTGTCCAATTACTTTTGAGCCCCTGAAATGAAGGGATTGTGTTTAAAAATACTTTAGTTGCCTCACATTTTATGCAATCTTTTTGTTCAACCCACTGAATTAAAGCTGAAAGTCTGCACTTCAACTGCATCTGAGTTGTTTCATTTAAAATTCATTATGGTAATGTACAGAACCAAAATTAGAAAAAGTTGTCTCTGCCCAAATATTGATGGAACTAACTGTATGTTTCTGGGTCTGGTGTAGGTTATATGGATAATAAGATTAATGTCTTTGTAATATAAACATGCTTTCATTTATATTATTATATTATTATATTATATTTATATTTTTCCATTTATAATCTTTAGTTATCAAATCACAAGACCAGATGAAATTGTTTCGTGAATATATAAAAAAATAACACTGAAAGGCGGTTGGTTTTCCATGAGAACAATTCTTTGCATGTTTTTTCAACTCAAGTGAAGCGAAGTGACATTTAAATTGAATTGGATTTCTGTGCAACATAGAAAACATGTAAGCACATATAAACATTACACTGTTGAGCAAAAACATGGTTCTAAGGAACAAAGGACCAAGGTTTGAGGAGAACTAGCAATGGAGCAACATAACTTGTCAAACCTCATTCACATATCTTTTGGAAATATATAACAAATTCAAACTTTAAAAGTCTCCAAAGTAATAGCACCGGGTACCCTAGATGGTGACCATATATCTTTAATTTCTGTAAAAAACATTACTTTAACCAACTTCCATCTATTACCATGTTCTAGTTGAAAGCCCATTTTTAAAGAACAGTTAACATCCATCTTATCAATTCATGTCTGATATTACATCATAACTGTCATTTGCAGATTCTCTTCCTTTTAACTTTTAATCAAACATCAGACCTACAATGAATCCTTTCATCATGAAGCACAAAAATGGCATGCAGACCTGAATACCACCAGCCAGTCTGGCTTCACCACTGGCAGCCAAGCCCCAAACTCAACAGGCAGGCTTCAGACCTGCCTAGGCCCAAAAATGAATCAAAGGCTTCTAGGAAGTAAATATCAAAAATATCCACAAAAGGGTAAAAGGAAAAACTGTTAATTAACCCCCTAACCCACAAATTAAAACAAAATAAGGCTCATTTCATGTTTAATTAGTTATGAAAGCATGGGAAGCTAAAGAAATCAAAGTTGAAGCACCCAAATCCAAACACGTAATTAGAGGCAGTACCTTAAATATGAAGCAGAGGTCGAAGGCAGCAAATCCAATATCAAAAAGATAAAGATGAAGATCACAAAGTGAATGCCTGCCTTGCTTAAATACTGTGGGGGCCTGCCAGTAGGTCAGCTGCCTGATTAGGAGGCCCCGCCTTTTAGACACCACATACATTAAACTGGGCAGACAAGGAAGGCTAAGGCTAAGACAGTTCGCATAATCCAAAATTGAAACATAATCGATAAACAGCACAACATTAAATTAATTTATATATTATATATATATATATTACAAAAATATTATTCTAATTCTAAAAGATTAAACAAGGCATTAGCTTGACCATAACAGTACCCCCTATTCGGTTAATCAGTCTTCTTTGGACTTTATAACAAAATAATACACTTCCTCCACCAGGGTCCATTTTTTTAAAATCTAAAAACTAGGGGGCTCCGCCCCCTGCTCGCTTTGCTTGCCTACCCCCGGGTTTGGTTTACCGGATATAAAATTTAAAGAGATTGTTAGTTTCATGGGAATTGCATTATTTTCACTTTTATTTTAAAACTTTTGTAAAGACAATACTTTATTTCCGGACCGGGCGTGGTTAAATCTTTTTCTCAGGACGTATAATGCTCCTTGCATTGTCAGTGGGGGTTGGGGGGGTTGGCTGAACGCATGCTGAGGAGGTGCCATCAGATCATCTGCTGTCTTTCTGCTGCTGTGGTACTGCTATCAGTCTTCTGTGCTGTAGTCCACCCTCCTTCAATCGGACCTAACAGTCACTTAAAACAAAAAAGGCTTCAACCTGGCTGGGACACTACAATACGTTCGAATTTTACCACTTTCATATTCTTTACCTTTCTCTACATGTGTATCGCATTTGAGTGTCATCGTTTGTTTGAGTCTTTTGAATTCCACTGCTTTCATAATCTCTTATCTGCCTTTTTTTCTTTTCAACGCTTTTGGGTCTCTTTTCTCCACGCTGCTCTTTCTTCTTTGCTTAGTCGTTAATGTTTCATTTAGAACGAATTGTCTTTATATGCTTTATATGTGCTGAGAGCACAGGATTTGTGTGTGCTACGTGCCTTTACACGACTGAGTGTTATTTGATATTGTTTACGACTCGCTGGTCTTTTAAGTGTCTTCCGAGAACTTCCAAGAAGATCACGTATCGTCGCCCTGCTTTTCCTTTCCAGGATTTTTTTTTATAATAGAGAGATATGCATTCAATAGGGAAAAACCCCATCTATTTTAGAAAGCAAACTTTGAGGGATTGATAAATGTGTAAAAGGACTGAGCAATAATTTTGTGTAAGTGATATAAACTGAATATATTGTGTAACTATGTAGTCCTGTCTCCAAAAAGAAGAAAAAAAGGTGCACCAAAAAACCTGTCAGAGTAGTTTTCTAGAGGCACTTGAAGATGCTGTGAGCGTGGAGCTTTATAAATAAGAATACTCAGGACCTGGGACATGCACATTCTTGATAGGAATAGCCTGTAAGATGCCTGCCGTGCATGCCTGGCCTTCATTAGATGCAATTTAGTGTATTGAGACATAACTTATGTGTCTCAGTTGTTGCATGGTGAGCCACCATGGCTTTCAGCTTTAATAAAGACACTTGGTAATGGCTTTGCACGGTGAAAGATCTCCCCGTTTATATTCCTTACATACACATGTGGATGTAAACCACAAAGTTGCTGATTCAGTGTCCACCCCACCCCAGCTCACTATGTGGTCCTGCAAAACACATTTGACCTACCAGTCAATACTGTGCACAACTGGTGTGTGAGTCACTTTGGAGGAACTCCTCTCTATTGTTTCCATTCACAGAGTGTCAGGGTTGATCACAAACCTGGAAATTCTTCACTTGCAGAGTTCAGGACTGAATGATACCCTGGTTTAAAAATAAAAATAAGTCAAGGTTACATTGCAGACATATAATTAAGACGAGATTTTTAGCCTAAGTCTTGCTGGATATACATTAGATCATCCATATATTTAGCATCTTCAAAACACTTTATATACAGTTACAAAGATTTTCTCTTTGTCTATGACATCATTAACTACACTCACAGTATTTTATATGTATTAGTTCTTCATGTATAAACAATGTTAGTCACTTCTGAAATTATTTCTTTAAAGTTTATTTTGGCTGTGAAAATGTGCTTTTTTTTCTTTTGAGAAATACTTGACCTGGACAATATGAAAGGTTTTATTCCATTACTCCATTAGGGAGTGGAGGCAAAATATTTCTTAAAGTGCTATGGTTGCTAATTTAATTTTCCAGGACACAAATAAAATTCTGACAGCACTGTGAAACTGCTGGGGAAAAAACACTAAATCATATTTAAAGGATTTTATCTTTAAACATTTGTTCCCTACTCCCCAGATTGGAATGTCTGATCTAGCTCTTCTTTTGGTTTTGAGTGACCTTATGATTTTTTGTTGATGTTTGAATTCATATTCTATTTGCCATGTGTAAGTAATACTTTTGTAATTTTTATTGGCAATTGGTAAGAAAATAAAAGAAAATTAACATAAAAAGTAGATGTACAAACCAACACAAAAGCAAAAATACAGGGGATGGTGCAGTCATTTGAGACAGTAAATGAACCACATGAAGTGTTTTTTTCTTGTTTTAACCTGTGTAACCATATAAAACTTTGATCTTCATTGAAATAGTATCTATAAATAAAGGTAATACAATACAACAAACATCTTACCACATTTACATGTTGTAGTCAGTTGTAACATTTAAATAAACATAAATACAAATTTTGCATGTCAAAATAATAACCCTCTGAGTGTCACAGTCAGGCCGGGCGATAGAACAGTTGTGAATCACTGGGCTGGCTGCTTTGAGCAGTTGTTCAAAGCTGATCCTCCGGCTAAAACACTAGTAGCTCTGGGTCCACGGTTCTTAAGGCTGATCCTCCAATTAGCTGTGAACCACCCAATCTCACTGAGATTATACAGGTGGTGAACCAGTTGGGGGGAGGCAACGCTGCAGGGATCTGTGGTATCCGGGGTGAACTTCTCCAGGATGATGGTAAGGCTGTCCTCCTGGCATTGCAAGCCATCTTTGCTTCCATTTGGGAGACTGGAATCATCCCAGCTAACTGGAAAACGGGACTTGTCATCCGTATCTGGAAAGGAAAGGGTGATCACCGGGATTGTGGCAACTACAGGGGGGTAACACTGCTCTCTGTGCTGGGTAAGGTCCTTGCTAAGCTCGTCCTCAATAGGATCCATGATCACTTGCTCACCTACCAGCGACCAGAACAGTCTAGTTTTACGCTTAAGAAGTCTACCATTGACCACTTCTTGACACTGAGGGTTCTCCTCAAGTGCAAATGCAGATATCAGGATGGCTTCTTTGCAGCCTTTGGCAATTTTCGCAAAGCGTTCGACTCAGTTGATCGAGCTGCCTTGTGGGAAATCCTGAAGGTTCGCGAGATCCCCTCAAGGTTGCTAGATATCATAAATGGCCTGTACACTGGTACTGTGAGTGCTGTGCAGAGTGGAGGAAGAACCTCTGTGTTTTTCCCAGTTGATTCTGGGGTTCGTCAGGGGTGTATTCTTGCACCTTCTCTGTTCAATGCTTAAATGGACTGGGTGTTGGGCTGGGTCATGGGGTCCAGCAGCTGTAGGGCATCTGTTGTTGAAGAAAGATTCACTGATCTTGACTTTGCTGACAATACTGTGATCTTGGTGGAGTCAATGGAGGCTCTGATGGAGGCTCTCAAGAGACTGAGTGAGGAGTCTGAGTATCTGGGCTTATAAGTGTCCTGAATAAAAAGCAAGATCAAAGCCTTTAATGATCTCTTGTACGCAGTCATCAGCAGTGTGTCTGTCTGCGGAGAGAGTGTCAACCTTGTCGAGAGGTTCATTTAACTTGGTAGTGACATTCATGTCTCTGGTAACTCTTCTTATGAAGTCAGTAGACAGATTGGGAGAGCATGGGGGTCATGAGGTTGCTGGAAAGGGGTATGTGGTGCTCCTGATATCTCTGGAAAGGGAAGAAGGTCCATGTCTTTATAGAGTCCTTGTGCTTCCTGTTTTGCAATATGGTTGCAAGACATGGACGCTATCCAGTGACCTGAGATGAAAACTGGACCCCTTCGATACTATGTCTCTTTGGAGTAACCTTGGGTACCGCTGGTTTGACTTTATGTTGAATCAGGGGTTGATCATGGAGTCCTGAATGAGGCACATTACCCGTATTGTGAGGCCATGTGGCATGATTCCATAAAGGGTGATCCAGCTCACATGAGGACCCGAGCAGCTGGACCAGGCCAAGGAGACGCCCACAAGCCACCTGGCTGTGACAGATAGATGGTAATTTCCAGAGGGTGGGACTGGACCACATGTCTGCCTGGGTGGTTGCCAACCGGGATCCCAAGCTGTTTCGTCATGTTGTGGGTGAGGCAACATGCTATACCACTGCATGCTCAACCTGACCTGACCTGAAAATAATAAGTACGCTCTTGTAGTTATCATTAAATGCCTCATAATAGAAAAACTGACCTATTTAATCCTCAGATTTAACATTTAGTGCATTTGCTCTTTGTTGTTGAAGTGTGTGTTATCACCATTCCCAGATCTAAAGAACTCTTTCATTCAGAAAGAAGGTTATGATGCCTATTAGACTGGGAAGGGATTTAAAAAGATCACCCACCAATTGGAAATCGACCTTTCCACTGTCTGGAAGAGCATTTACAAGTGGGCAAGATGTCAAACTGCCAACTTAGCCAGGCTGCCCCATCAAGTTCAGCCCGAGAGAAGAATGCAAAATGGTGAAAGTAAGCTAAGAATCCCAGAATTTCATTACAGATCTTCCAGATAGCTCTTGCCATGCTGCAAGGACACTTTTGTTGTACGGAAAGAATATCAGGGCAAGGCTAACACCTGAAAACCTACGCAAGGACCAGGGCTTATAGAACAATGTGCTCTGGATAGACATGGCAAAGATGCATAGAATTATTTGTCCACAGTACTAGAACATATTTTTGTCAAAAGCCAGACAAACCTGATACTATCTATAAAGCCTGCTAGTGAAAATGTTACATTATGGGGCTGCTTTGCTACATCACAGCCTGTTCACCCCACTGCAATAAAATCTACTATTAATTTTTATAGTGACAGCCTGTGCTTGAGGATAAGGATGAGATGTCTGTCAGAAGCCTGAAGCTCAACCCAAAGTGTACCTTGCAGCATGACAATGACCCTAAACAAACCAGTAAATCTACCAAGGAATGGCTAAAAAGAAAGTGATAGAGGGTTCTGGGATAACCAAGTCAATGCCCAGATCTGAATCCCATCAATATACTATGGGAGGACTTGAAATGGGCTGTGCATGCAAGAAAACCCACAAGCATCACACAGCAGAAAGAATTCTGTGTGGTGAAGTGGAAAGAACATTCTCCCAGTCAATGTCAGAGACGGGAAGGCAGTTATAGGAAATGCACACATGGAGGTTGTTTCCGCCAAAGGGGACAATACCAGTTTTGAGTGCTGAGGGTGTACTTACTTTTTCCACAGATAGAAAAAAAATCATTATTGCAGTGTCATTTTTTTTTATTATATTACTTTTATCTATAGATACCGTGTAAATGCAAGATCAAATCTTCATATGTCCACGTTAAAAAAGAAAAAAACATTGCACGGGTGTACTTACTTTTACACATGACTGTATATATGATTGTACATATTCAGTACTAGCTGTGTCCCGCGGCTTCGCCTGCATATTAGTGAAACAGGACAGTGAGGAGGTTCCTGCCCAGCTTCCCACTCCTGACGTCACGCTTCCACCTCCCCTCAGCCCGCAGCCTCTGCCTTGGATTAGCGCGAATATATCACTTCTGCAAGTGAACTATGATTCTTAGCGAGATGGGAGAATTTGCAAAATCAAGCAAATTATAGAAAAAAAAACCCGATTTAAGTCCGTTAAGTAGTTCTTTCGTGAAAAGCGGACAGACAAACAGACATTGGATTTTATATATAGAGAGATATGTTCTCATCTCAACTTCTTTTCCTGGTGATGATTGCAACAAAAAAATCTGTCATGTAATTCATAAATATTCCAGTTTTACACCACTCATTCATTGCTTATTCTTTCCTCTCTTTTCTAGGTCACTTGTCAAGGATGGTAATATCCTGGCAGTTTCTGCTCCTTTCTGAGATGGCACTAGTCAAAGGTGACAGCGGGAATTGCTCCTGTTCGTCAGCATCAGACTTCGAGACATATGACTTCATTATGAATTCTCAGATCTGCTGTCTAAATTTCTCCGGATCTACTGTCGGCACCCTCCGATGGAGCAACTTTTCAGGCATGTCTAAGCTAAAAATTCTTGACCTTTCATCGAGTTCAATTGAGGAAATAATACACAGTGATGATGGCAGCATCTCGCTGGAGGTTATCTACTTGGAGCGGAATCTTTTAAAGTTTCTTCCAGAGACTTTCTTGGCCAATGCACCAAATCTGAGAGTCCTGCACCTAGAGGAAAACAAGCTGCAAAAACTGCCAGACATATTTCTTCGAGAATCCAACCAGCTTGAAGAACTGTATCTGGATTTCAACCATTTGTCTAATCTTCCTCCAGGATTTGTGAAACCAAGCCTAAAGAGATTAGTACTTTCTAACAACACCTGGGAATGTTCCTGCTCATTATATGATGAGCTTCAGAACTACCGTAACCTGCCCAAAGCTGGAAATGGAGGATATGAACTTGGCTTAAAATGTTCCACCCCAAAACATTACATAGGAAAAAGTCTGGAGTCCATGCAGAGGTCTGAGCTGTGTAGGTCACATGGATTAACAGCTCTCTTTATTCTGTTGCCACTTTGTTTTGTTCTTATGATTATGCTTTGTTGGTGTTGTGGAAGGAGGAAAAAAAGCAAGGAAGCCAGCTTTGATCTGGCAAAACCAGAAACGCAGCTGGCAACAGTGGACAGGAATGGAACAAAAGGGTTTTTGGACCGGCAGCACCATTATGTTCCCTGTGAGGTGGCACTGCCCAATGATGGTGAGAAAAACATTCTTCTGAAAAACCAGCTAATGCTGAGACCTTCGGCTGCTTTACTAGGTAGTAGTCGTGACCTTTACGAGGAAGTAGAAATCAAACTCGGTGCCTCCTTGGATTCTCTGGCCCATCCAGAGGATTCCTGTCCAGCCTCACCAGATCTCTGTGTTGAGGAAGGAGACAAGTTTATGGAAGAAAACAAACCTGATGTTGAAGTGGTGAGTGTCACTGAAGTTCTGAGAGATTCAGCAGACAGAGAAAAACTTTATCTCGCCCAGTCGACGGATTATTATAACCTTGTTCCTGGTATTGATCTCGAAGACTCTGATCATTGTGAATATGAAAATGTGGACCTGTCCTGAAAACGCTTTTTGATAGACTTGCTGAAAGGTCACTCATCACTGATGATAGAAAGGAATCAGACTACAGAGCAACAGGGAAATGGTGCTGCTTTCTATATTTTCCCCATGCAACACGTGGCAGAAAGTGCTTGTCCTTATAAAAAAAAAAACGCAATCAGACGTTACAACAGAAACCCAAGAGATATTTTGACAGCTAACTACAAATTTATTCTGTGTATGTATGTGCACAAAATAACAAATCCCGTAAGACTTTCTGGCCTTGTGCATGAAGACATTTTCAGCACGGACTGTGGAGCAACACAAGATAAGCACATCCTAAAAATTCAGTACCATAAACAAATTGGAATGGAATGTGACATTAACATTTGCTTGACTGAAAGCCAGAAGCACTGCAGTTTTAGTTTTGATGGTGTTTGCATTAAGAAATACTTGTTTTCTTGCAAAACCAGTTACTCTTCCTAAACTTGTACTGTAGGTGATATTTATTGCTACATTTTCACTTACTGTGTACTTTGTAGCCTACAGAAGAACCTTACAAAGTTCTCAACCAATGACAAACCTTAATGGTAAGGTGATAGTTGTAGCCATTGTGCATAAAGTGCCTATTGATTTTATAAACGACAGTACATTGGAGCTAACGCCAGTATTTCATGAAGCTGGTTCACGCTCCAGTACTGCAATAACAAAAAATGTATCTGAGTCATAATGTGGTCACAGTCATGAGACAAGCCTGAGGAGCCACGAGAGACTAAAATACAGGATTCCGAGGGATTGGCAGTTTATTACTGCAGGGCCAGGAGAATAGATGGGGTTGTCACTGCACACTTGGTTTTCTGTCCTCTGTTCTGACTCTTGACTGCCTTCTAAGCTACCTGTCTGAGGTGTGCATCAAAAATGTGCTCGCTGGACAATGATCTAGGGGTAACCTTCTGAGTCTGAGCCAGCTCCCTCGTCCAGGCTGAAGTTCTGGGAAAAGTGTAACCTCATATTGTGGAGTCTGAGCAGAAGATGTGGCACAAACTGTGACAGAAGGCAGTGGCCGACATACTACAATATAAAATAGTCACCTACCTTTTCTCCCTTCCCACAAGACGGCCCATCTTTGATTTGCATTATGAAGCAGGAGCTAAACCGAGAGAACCTAACAGAATATTTAACGAGAATACAAGTGCTACAGTAGACATGGCACTGTAATCCTAAAGCTGGCAGGTAGCTCTGCAACTGCCGATTGCGTTGTTTTTCTTTTATATACCACTTGTCCTGCATCCTGTATGCCTTTCTTTCCCTTTCACTCTCACCAAACTTTTTTTTGACATGTACCTTACACTTGCCTTGTAATTTATTTCTATTTTAAACTGATGTACGTAAGTTGCAGCAAACTCTGTTTGACTTTAAATGTTAAATAGAGATTCCCATGGAAAAAATGGACCCTGCTGGCCATTTTATTCACAAATATGACATGTTAGCACCATTTTGTGTTACTAATATAGACTTTCACTTCTACGATAATATAGAATAAAATGCCAATTTTAAAATAACATTTACTGTTACAGGGATATCATTCCCTATCGATGTTTTAAAGAGTTAAATTCTATTTTAAATTGTGTGCAAAGTAAACCTGCTTAGGAAAGAATTACCATACAAATACAATGAATGCTTCATTAGGTGAAAAAATGAGTAGGATTCATTTAAATATCTATATGTAAACTTTATGTTTTATCCACAATTTAGAGGCCAAAGCAAACTAGTGCACCTCGATTTAGATTTAGCTTTTTTCCTGGAGGGGCAGCATTGACGTTCTTTTACCGTTTTCTTATTGCTTTGTGTTAAAGGAATGTATCATTTACCATCTTGAGCAGGTAGGCTATGCAGAACAGCTGCTCTGTGTGCCCCCGCGATAAAACGCCAGCTAATCTGATACCAGCCTGACTCATTCAGTATTCACTCACCCTCTGGACATTTCTGCTGTTAATATTTTAAGGAAAAACTTAAACACAGTCTCTTCTATCCATTTTCAAAATGTTTTGAGAATGTATGTTTATATTTATGTTTTTTAAAGATTAAAAATAACTTTTTTAAAAACTGATTTCTGTGTGGCAGTATTTGTTTGCTCAAACAGTGTAAAATGCTTAGAATAAGAGAAGTCGACTTGATCTAAGTACCTGAGAATAAAAAGTGAGGTGTTTATATAATACTAGCGACTGGGAGCCCGATCGAATTGGCTACAAATTCTACGTTTGTGAAATCCATACTTTCTCTGCAAAGAATTATTTGTTTTTTTTAAGTCCTGGAAATGATTTTACTATCATGGCACTGATTTGTGCTTAAAATAGACCTTTTCGGCCGATGTAATGAAGATCTTCCTGTTTAAACGGGGCTGCGAGACGTGAACTCAGCTCTTAGGCACCTCATTTGATTTTTTCCGGCAAACAAATTTTCAAAATAAACCATATTTTATGACTCTAATCAGAGTCCGAGTAATAATTATGTTGGCGTGGTCATTTTAGATCTGAGATCAGCTAAACAATTTAAACAATGACTGTTGTTAATACCCAGCCGTCATTATTCAGTTTGCCAGTAGATATCAGAAGGGCGGATGCCAAAACCGAACTGCCCAAAGATAGATTTCAATGTGCCAAGCAAATGGCGATACGTTCTAAATTACTTACGGTTCCGGAGCTGTCGAAGGGTTTAAGTCAGTCGACGATGTTAGTCCTGGAAAGTACACCCCACCAAACCAGCGTTCCAAAACCAACCGAACTTACTGTTATCTGCTCGAACCAACACCGACTTACTGTACTCGGCCATCCAGCGGCGTCACTGAAGAATTCGAACATTCTTAGCCAATCATGCAATACTGCGTCTGCATTTGCCATGTTATGTTCTAACTACAGAGGCAGAGTCCCATTGCATGGTTCTAACTTGTATTTAGTCGAGATATTGACGTGAACACCATACATACGGGGTATTGATGCAAACACCATACATACGGATAATATCAAATTATATATAAGGATAACAAAGAGATGATTGCTGAAGAACAGGCTATTCAGCCACATACGGCTTCACCTAATGTGCTGAAATAAGGCCAATCTGAGACTAAAACGTCCCTGGTGCTACTTCCAGTCACACTGGGTAACTTCTTTACACGATACACATTTCATACCGTTAAAAAAATTATACAAAATTCACTCTTGAGCAGCTGTCATCTGTGCTGTCTGTCCTCACACAGTTCAGCTAACTTATTTTTATTATTTTTGCTTTGCATCCTCCTTCACACTAGGGGAGGAGCGAAAGCTTTCAATTCTTCAAAGATTTCGATGTCCGTTTTCGACAGATCTTGACGTTTTGGGGTCCCCTGATACAGAAAACATTGATATGTCAGTGATGGGTGTGTGTCTGTGTTTTTTGAGGACAGTCTATGTCAGGGGTGGGCAATGTCAGTCCTGGAGAGCCACAGTGGATGCAGGTTTTTGTTTCAACCCAGCTTCTTAATGAGAAGTCACTTATTGCTGTTGAAGCACTTATTGCTTAAGTGACATTTTGATGCTTCATTTTAGTGGTCTCGCTTGTTAAGGTCCCCCACCCTAATGGCTCCTTATTTAGTAATGAGTTGTAAATGACAAAGCAGCCAGCAGTTCTCCATCTTGCTTGTTTCCATTTACATCTGTGTGTGTTTATCATGCACTGTTTGATTTAATAAAAACTTAATAGAAAAATGTGGCAGACTGAAAATGATACGTTTTAGGCTTCAACTCATTTGGATGACATCCATGAAAAGGAAAAAAATCTACGATATAAGAACCTTACATTGCTGACTAACAAGCCATAAAATTAAATAAGGCCTGAGATTGGCAAGGATTGATTTCTAATTAAGCAGTTGGGTTGGAATGAAAACCTGTAGCCACTGCGGCTCTCCAGGACCGACATTGCCCACCCCTGGTGTAGAGCTAAAATGTCTGGACATAAAAATACTCAAACTCGAAACTTTAGCCTGTTATGAGATGACGATGTGCTGATTAGTTTTTGAGGCAAATTGTGCAAGAAAAATAGGTACTCTAGAGGAACCCTCAAATATAGTAATTCTGCAATGAATTATTAATTTTTCTCATCAATTGCTATCATAATGACCTATTTTATGATCACCGCAGTAAATAATTACTGAAATGTTATATAGAGTAGTTCAGGTAACTTGGTTTCCAAGGGTACAAAGCCTACTGACGCTTACGTCCAAATTTTTTTTCTTTCTCTGTACTTTGCACTGATAACTACACACCAAGTCAAAGGTTCCCTGAAATCCTAAAAAATGTGTCATATCAACATAAACTCCTGCATCATCAGATTAAAAAAATGATAAAAATAAAAACCATGATAAAAAGTGACTGGAATAATCTAACGGACTATAGGGAGCCTACTTGGAGCTGGGCTGTAGTTTGGCCTGGCACAGCAAGTCTTTGTATTTCTGAACTGCTCAGGTCAGTGGGTCTCATGAAGTTAAGATTTTCTCAAGGATTTGTTTTCTTGTTTATTGTTTTGCCTTCTGACCATAGCTATTGTGCAAATACCTCCAAAAAAATACCAAAGCACATGTTCTCTCTCTTCCAATCACCTCTCCTCTCTCCACCGCACTGCCCTCCTCCAGTTGAGTGTTGCTCGTCCTTCCAGTTCCGATTCTCCTGGACAAGGCAGTCAGCCCCTTTTATTGAGGACCTGAGAGTACTTCTGGTGCCAGAGCTTTTGGAAGTACTTCCAGGTTACATGGTGGTCCCACATAACAAGTAGGGCATCTCCCTGCAGTGCCCATTGTGCTGCACTGCTGGACTACAATTCCTGGTATTCCCTACTGGTTCTTGAATGGGTGCTGATATCAAGGGCCACTGCCATCTTGTGACTTGGGGGGATAAACACCCCACAGAGACAGTCCTTTCATTTCCTCAGGGCCAGGGAAAGTGCCACACCCATGTCAAGTTGGGACGCCTGTCCATTGGTCTGGGGCTTACTGCTTGGGTAAGAAGCCATCTTCTCTTCTGTCAGGGATCTCTGTCCATCTGTAAAGGAAGCCTGGTCTGGGTGCCCTCTCTCTGCTGGGGTGCCTTTCTGTCCACTCGAGGCCTCCCGTCCAAGTAAAGTAGGGGTCCTCAATCACATTCCTGGAGGGCCGCAGTGGCTGCACGTTTCTGTTCTAACCCGGTTGCTTAATTAGAAAGCAATTTTTGCCAATAATTTAATTTCATGGCTTGTTAGTGCTTTAACTCTGCTATGTCAGGTAATTAGATTTGCTTCCCCTTTCTAAGGTATCATCCAAATGATTTGGAGGCTAAAATGGATGACTAATTCTCAGTCCTTCACTTTTTTCTCTTCACTTTCCTTCCACGTATTTAATTAAACACAATAGTGCATGATAAATACACACAGGTGTAACTGGTAACAAGCTAAATGGAGAACTGCTGGTCTCTTTTGTCATTTGCATGTTATTGCTAATTAGGAGCAATTAAATACCAAGAATACAGCTGGTTAAGACTAAAATAAACAATAAGGGTTCAAAATCTTAACGAGCGAGACAATTAAAGTGAAGCAGAAGTGTTACTTGAGCAATAAGTGCTTCTTATTAAGCAACTGGGTTGGAGCAAAAACCTGCAGCCACTGTGGCCCTCTAGGACCGTAATTGAGGACCCCTGAGGTAAGGTATCTTCCTGATTCCCATCCATCCAAAGTGCCTCCTACGATAGGTAACAGTTTTAACTATTTTTTAAGTTACTGTTTATACCTTATAATTATTATTTCAGTGCCATATTTTGCTAGTATTTGCTTTTGCTTTAATCAATAATTTAAAGAACTATTTTGTGCCATAACTTGTGTAAAGAACCTTCACTTACATTCAATTTATAAAATGTGCACTAGAAATAAATGTTTTGTGATTTTTAAACACTTCTAGTACTTTTTTTTATTTATTCAGCAGATGCCTTTGCCCAAGGTGACTTACAAAGCAGGTTATGATGAGGATGATTAGAATGTGCAAAACAAACCAAGAACAAATTGAAAACCAAGCAAGAGGGAGTAGTAGTCGTAGTAGTCATAGTAGTATACGATTATATAATTTATACCTACAACTAGACTAAGACGGACTTCAGTATCCTAAAGTCTTTGTCAGCACAACTGCTACTGTCCTGTAGAAGACCCACTAAGCAGTTCCAAATGAAAACGTGCATTTTCAGAAGACACAGAAACTAGAGTGCATTGGGGTCATTCAAATGGCCAAAGGGAGATATTTCCGCAGCTTTGGTGCAAGAACGGAGAAGCATTGTGCAGTCTTGGCAGGCGTGACAAGAGGAAGTATAGTCAGCAGACAGGCAGAGGCAGACCGAAGACTGGAGATACTGAGGAGAGGGGAGCGTTTCCACAATTTTGCGTGTCATCCTTTTGCCAGTCACCGTACTAATTTTCTACATCTTCCAGATACCCTATCTTGACTTGTACCCACCATTGCACCAGCATCCCATTAGCTTATTTAATTCTTTTTTAGTCTTTTTTCTCAACAAAGTAGGGTCCACTAGGGCCCCTGGACTTTTCATTTTCCATTTAAATTATCCATCCATACATCAACCAACTCGTTATATCCTAACTACAGTGTCACGGGGTCTGCTGGAGCCAATCCCAGCCAACACGGCGCAAGGCAGGAAACAAGCCCGGCAGGGTGCCAGCCCACCGCAGGGCACACACACAAAGCACACACCAGGGACAATTTAGGATCGCCAGTGCATCTAACCTGCATGTCTTTGGACTGTGGGAGGAAACCAGAGTACCCACGCAGACATGGGGAGAACATGCAAAACTCCCCGCAGGGCGGACCCGGGAAGCAAACCCGGGTCTCTTAACTGTGAGGCAGCAGCGCTACCCACTGCACCACCATGCCGCCGCATTTAAATTATTATTTTAAATTGTTACAAGGTTAAAAATGTCTCAGAATAGACGTATATGAAAGAGTACTTATCATTACAAATATACTCCTAATAAAGCTCTCCACATTGTATTGGCTTTGCCCATCACAAAGCTTGAATCCTTATTGTGTCACCTAATTACTGTCTGTAGCCCCGATTATAAAGGTACAGCATGTCTAACACTACAAACAATGATGTGTTTTCAAATGCAACCCATACCTCCATCTATTTTATATAACCTACTGAACAGATTCAGGGTTGTGCGGAGAACAAACCTGTCCTGACAGCAAGGAGCAAAAAACACAGCATAGCCCACAAGAGTCGGCACACACTGATGCCCAGAGACGGTTCAGGCTCCCAGTAGACTTTACTGGAAGGTCCTGAGAAGGCCTGAAGCTGGTAAAAGGAGAGCCTGGGAAGACAACTGGCTGTTAAGTGTTGTGAGGAGACAAGTTTAGAATGCAGCTAAGCTTCACCTTCTTCACCTTTATTTTAGGTTGATGGCTCATTAAAGAAAAATACAAAGAATTCTGTAAATCAAAGCCTACATCCTATTCTGAATTATGCTATATAAAGAGTGAACTGAATGGGGCATGATTTTAATATTTTGGAAACGGTAAACTGTTGGTAAAACTTTGTTCTTGGTTTGCAGAACTACAGTAGTAAATAGTCTGCTTCTTTCCTCCAAAGATGTGACCTTTCTATGATGGGAGTTCCAGTATTTTTTTTTCCACAAACAAGTCATAGGTTAATTATGACAATGACACTGATGCCCCCTTGTGGACGTACAGTGTTACTTTTGTCTGCCTTTAAAGCACATGTCCTCCTCACCTTCAGTGTTTTCTACACACTGTTTATAGTATCAACAGTGCCACTGTGCGTTTATCATGAGCACATTAACAGTGAAAAAGCTGGCCATGGTTAAGTCATGCAAGCAAAATAAATGCATGATTCCTGAATGAACGCTCATAACTTTAATTGTGATCTTTGACTAAGTCAGTAAACGTAGCAAGGGACATCCTTTATATGGCAAAAATAAACCATCCACCCATTTTTAAGATCTACTTATTTCACATTTATTGAAATAAAACACGACACAGAAATAAAAGTGTTCACTTCTGTGTGTGTGTTTTTCTTGCAGGTGTATAAATTATATATGTTTTTAGGATTTCACCCAGTCTTCACACATACCTGTCATGTTGCATGTTCTCCCACTTTGTTCCCATTACAGTTGTCCCCCAACAGAGTCCACTGGTTATGTGATGTCTTCACTGTGAGCCCTTTCCAGGATTCGTTGACCATAACTGAGAGGCAACGTCACAAATGGGCATGTTGTAGTTCATTTCTTTTGTGTTTTCAGCTTGACTGGCAAAAATATCAATTAATAAATTGGAACTAAAGCGCTACTTAAGAAAACAAGCTCCTTCTCAGTTACTCTTGACGGTGATCTCATCAGACCTTCTTCTGATGCAAGGAATCTTGGTGTCATTTTTGATTCCTCCCTTTCTTATTCCGCCGACATAAACTACATTAAGAAACTTTCTTACTTTCACCTCCATAACATATCACATGTTCGTTCATTCCTCTCCTTTTCTAATGCTGAGAAACTTCTCCATGCTTTTATCACATCCCGCATCGATTATTGTAACTCACTGCTGGCAGGTGCCCCTTTTAATCTTCTATCACAGCTCCAGTTGATTCTAAACTCTGCTACAAGAATCCTTACTCGAACCAGCAGCAGCGAGCACATCACACCCATCTTGGCTCCCTGTGTCTTACAGGATTGAATATAAAATTCCATTAATAACCTACAAAGCTTTAAATGGCCTTGCTCCGGACTACATCAGTGACCTTCTCCATCACTCTGCTCCTGTTTGCCCACTAAGGTCCTCTGATTCTGGTAATCTTGTTGTGCCTCCCCCACAATAACCTGCACTCTATGGGTGGTAGGGCCTTCAGCTCCATGGCACCCAGACTTTAGAATGACATCTCCAAATAAATTAGATCAGCCGACTCCATTCATTCTTTTAAAAAACAACTTAAAACTCATCTATTTAGGAAGGCGTTTAACTTAACATTCTGCCCTTTCTGTCAGTTTACCTCTCTGTCCAGGTGCTCAGGATACTTTGTGTGTCTGCTATATCACAAATTAGGTGATGTGTTAAGTTTTTCTTTTAGTATTGAATTGAGTATTTTATTGTCCTTTATTCTATTTAATGGTTTGTTATCTGTTTCATTGTTCTACTCAGGAAAACATTTGTATCCAATGTTAGATATACCCTGCTGTTTTTTTCTAAGACTCTGTGTAGCGCCTTGAGCATGGGAAAGGCGCTAAATAAATAAAATGTATTATCATTATTATTATTATTAATAAACAGAGGCTGGAGTCTGGTGTCAGCACCTTAATTTTTGCCATTGCTTCTTTCACAACACAGTACGGTTTAAATGTTAAAGCAGGAGCGCAGGCTTTAGTCAGAGTCGAGTGCCAGAGTGCAGCGCAGAATGTGAACACTGGTTATACTTCAAAATTTGTAGTACTGGGGCCTCATTTATAAAGCTTGCGTACACACAAACAAAGGCTGGGAATTTGTGTATATAAAGAAAAAAAGAAAACTTGAAAGGGGAACGTGTAAAATATCTATGGTGACCCTGAGCTATGCATACGCAACATTTTGGAGAAACTGAGAAATAAGTAGAAACCAGCTAAATGACGATTGAGGTGCTTAATAATTTACTGTTATCATTAAGCCATTATTAAAATGTGCATTGCCATTACAAACATAACAATGAATATGATGTACAGACTGTTTTTTAGTTTCCTTTTCAGAGGACCAATGCTACGTATTTGCTCTGAAGAAATGTTTTGAGTTTTCATCAGTTGATGCAGTCTACCTGTTCTCACTTCTCAGGGAACTCAAAAATATCTAAACCAAGCTTCACTCCATCATGCCTGCTGTGCTGGAAGCCATAAACTGACCAGTGAGGCACTACAATGGGTTGGCACGTCTTTTAAATATTTATAGCCCTTATATATAAGGACAGCTTAAAAGTGAGAATTTATCCCCAAAAAATAGCTCAATACCCGATGTAAACAAATGTTGCACCAAAAAGTGTGGGCCGGGGTCGAGAGATTTTACAACAATAAAGTACATATACAAGTTTAAAGAACAGGGGCAGGGGTGTCAGATGGATGATAATCTTGGTAATAAAGCAGAGTTGTTGAAAAATAGCCCAAAATGTCACGATGCTTTTAGAAAAGTAGCCAAAAAACCAGCAAACCACAAAAGCCATTTTTTCCAGGGGACAACAATCAAAAATAGCCAAGTTGGACGGGAGATCCATAGACCTGGCAGTGCTGCACTACATACAGTTCTTGTATGGTGTGGGTGTACATACATTTAAAAAAATGTTGCCAACATAATCAGAGCAATTTTCAGTGTTGTGCTGACGACACCCAGCTCTATCTGACTGCTAAGCCTGATTCCACTCTTCATACCTTCTTTCCTCTCTGACTGTCTGCAGGAAGTTAAATCATGGCTCTCTACTAATTTTCTTAAATTAAACAGTGATAAAACAAAGGTTCTTCTGGTAGAAACTAAATCTGTTTTGGATAAATGTGATAATATTTCATTGACTATTGATAATTCTCTAATCTCTTCTTCCTCCCAGGTTAAGAGCTCAGGTGTTATTCTCGATAGTACCTTAAAATTTGAGGCACATATTAATAATGTTACTCGGCCTACATATTTCCATCTACATAATATCAGCCATTTATGCCCATTTCTTTCAGCTTGTTCAGGCTCTGCTTACATCACATATTGATTATTGTAATTCTATCCCTTCTGGTCTTCCTCACAAACTCCTTTACAAACTTCAATTGGTTCAGAATGCTGCAGCTCGTATTATTAACAGAATCCCATACTCCAGTCCTTCAGCAGCTTCACTGGCTCTCGTTTAAATATCGCATTGATTTTAAGATTGTGCTTATTACTTACAAGACCCTTCATAATCTGGCACCACCTTATCTTTCTGATCTTCTTCACATCTCCATTCCTTCTTGTATCCTTAGATCTTCTTCCTCTATTAGTCTTATTATACCTCCTGCTCGCTTGACTACCATGGGGTTTAGAGCTTTCAGTCGAGTAGCCCCTCGCCTCTGGAACTCTCTCCCACAAGACATTCTTAATATCAACTCTCTTCCTACCTTTAAATCTCATCTTAAAGCACATCTTTTTAAGCTGGCTTATTCTGTTTCATAATTTTAGCTGATAAATTCCATCCATCCATCCATTATCCAACCCGCTATATCCTAACTACAGGGTCACGAAAGCTGATAAATTTAATTTTATTATTGTGTTTATTCTGGTTTTATTTTACTGTGATATTTTATTAATTTTATGTTATGACTGTTGTTATTAGTGTGCTCTGTAAGGTGTCCCTGTGTGCTACCCATTCAGACGATGGTGCCTAACACCTTTTTTTGGACGGCCAGAGCATGGAGTAGAGGCTCCATAATGAAACGCATGATCTTGCAAATTCAGTTGCAGAGCACAGCCAGATACTCTTGAAAGCAGGTGTGCGTTTGTGTCAGGAGGAAAGATCTGCAGCATCATGACTGCATCTGTATGAGGATGATTAGCATGCCCCAAATATGGATGTTTCAGGGTGGCATTGGAGACACATTCACAAATGCATATTTACAAAATGACTGTAATTTATTAACACTAAATCACATAGAAATGTATGCATGGAAGGTTTTATAGACCTGATTTTTTTAGTGTACACATTTTCCTGTTTTTTGCCATGTGCATAATATTTTTTATAATTGAGGCTCCTGGAGCGCAGGGTCACACCAGAATAAATTTAGTGAGTGGAACTAGGCCTTCTTGTGGGATTGATGCATGATTACAATACTGTACACTGTAAATATTGGCCACCGTAGTTTTGATTTACAACAAATATGCCCGAGAGTGCATGTAGAACAGACTTCACACAGAACTTCATCTTACATAACGCAGCTCTACAGGTTCACATCACAGGCAGTCAAAGGTTATGCATTACATATACTGTTCAGTGCAAAAGCAAATCATAAAATACAAGTCAAGTCAAGTCAAGTTGGGGAGGATGCACTGGTACAGTGGGTTGCCGCACCCACTACACATCGAACCAGCTCAGGTCCCAGTTCACAACCTCCAAGGCAGACATGTGGTCCAGTCCTACCCTCCGGAAATGACCCTCTATCTGCCACAGCCAGGTGTGATGTGGGAGGCCCTTTGGCCTGGTCCAGCCACTTGGGTCCCCAACAAAGAGGATCTTATGAGCCGGATCACCCTCGGGGAAGCACGACACATGGCTGTAGTGCCGCAACTGACGCTCCCTCACAATGCAGGTAATGTGCCTCATTCGGGACCCCATGAGCAAATGCTTATTCGACACAAACGCAAACAAATGGTACCCAAGGATTTTCTGGAGAGACACAGTACCAAAGGAGTCCAGCCTTCATCTCAGATCACTAGATAGCGTCCATGTCTCACAACCATATAGCAAGACAGGAAGCACCAGGACTCTAAAGACTTGAACCTTCATCCTTTTGCATAGATATTAGGAGCACCATACACCTCTTTCCAGCGACCTCATGACCCCGCATGCTCTCCCAATCTGTCTACTGAGTTCACAGGAAGAGTCACCAGAGACATGAATGTCACTGCCAAGGTAAGTAAACCTCTCAACAAGGTTGACACTCCCCCTGCAAACAGACACTGCTGATGGCTGTGTCAAGAGGTCTTTAAAGGCCTGGATCTTGGTGTTTATCCAGGACACTCGCAAGCCCAGACACTCAGACTCCTCGCCCAGTCTCTCGAGCGCCCCGATCAGAGCTTCCATTGACTCCACGAAGATCACAGCATCGTCAGCAAAGTCAAGATCCGTGAATCTTTCTTCACCTACAGATGCCCCACAGCCGCTGGACCCCACGACCTTGGCCCACACCCAGTCCATACAAGCATTGAACAGAGTAGGAGCAGAACACACCGCTGACAAACACCAGAATCAACTGGGAAAAACACCACAGAGCAGCACAGAACTCCAACCCCCATGAAGCCCTGGGGGAGTCTGAGGCACTGCTGCAACACAGGGAGGCTGACAACTAGCGTCCAGGGGGAGATACTGGGCTTCCCACCCTTGTCCCCCTGGCAGATGTGGTGAAGGGGCGCCCTGGCCAGACATGGGCCCCAGCCATCTGTCACAATAGCTACCAAAACACTTCCCTCTAGACAGAGGCTAATATCGCCACGTTTAAACCACTGGACTCGCCATTGAAACAGTTAAATTTAACAAGTCTGAAACCTGAATTATTGAAGCAGTCATATGAACACAACAACACCACATTGCTGTCCTGGGAAACTGTCACATTTTAGATTTTTTGCCAAATGCTAATTCATAAGTTAATTTATATTATGTAAAATGCATGAAACAAAACTGGATACAGTATATATATATATATATATATATATATATATATATATATATATATACTGTATATAGTATATTGTGGCAGTAGGGGCTAGTGCTCCCTTGAACCCTCAGGTACAACTCCAGACACCAGGTAAAAGTCCAAGACTTTTTATTTTTTCCACAGTACACCAAGCACCTTCCAAACTACTCATAAATCACTAAATCAATAAACTCTTCTACAACACTCTCCTCTTTGCCCAGACACTTTGCTCCTCTCCCACCCAGCACAGCTCAGTGTCTGGACTGAGGCACCGTCCTTTATAGCCCCTGACCCGGAGGTGTTCCTGTCCCAACAGTCCACAGTTCCTTATTCCTTCCGGGTCAGGGCAAACAGTCCTTTTTCTACCCGGGAGCACGCGTTCCTTCCTGTCACATGACCGTGGCGTACTCCCGGGTTATAGGGCACACTCCTGGTGGTCCCCAAGGTCTCCAGTAGGGCTGTGTAAAAACACTACATAGTCCATAAGGCCCTGCTGGAACTCGGGGCACGATCCTGCTGTCGGGAGAGCTCCTCCTGACGGCCTGGGGGTGCGGACCGGCATGGGAAGCCTGCAGTCCTCCACAATATATATATATATATATATATATATATATACACACACACACACACAGTATATATGGTTTTGAAGATTTCATGCTAGTGGGGCAAACTGGTCCAAATGGCAACACCTCTGCATGTGAAGTGTAGGTGGAAGGGGTTAGAAGATAACAAATTTGACAAACAAGAGAAGACCATTCAGTCCATCAAGTTAATAGCTAAGCTGTCCCAATGTCTCATCCATATTCTTCTTAAAGGTTGTCAAGATTTCTGCTTCTACTACATGACACGGTAGTTTGTTCCAGACCCCTACAACTCCTTGTGAAAGAAGGGCTTCCTGGCTTTTCCATAAATTCCACCGATGTCCTTTGGTTGGATCTACTTTATCAGCGCTTTTTGAGAATTTTGAAGGCCTGGGTTAGGTCCCCACAGAGTCTACTCTGTTTGAGGCTAAACAGGTTTAATTCTTTGAGCCTGTTGGAGCCTGAGTAGGAGTACTAGGGTGAACATGATTGCTCTCCTCTACAAAGCTTCAGATGCTACTATGTGACCAGAATTGCGCACAATAAGCCAGATGTGATCTTGCTAGACCATTATACATATGGAGCACAATGTCCCTTGGTTTATACTGAACCGTTTTTATGGTATACCCTAATATTTTATTTGCCTTTTAATAGCTTCTTTGCATTACTAAAATGATGATTGGTTTTAGAAGATAGATCAATGTATGATATAAGTGCTGATCGTCAGTAAGTCTTAATGTTATTATTTACATACACAGGTCTTGTTTTGTGAACCTAAACATACAACTGATCCCAAAAAGCCTGGCCAATAAAACTGAATGCCCAGTTTGGTCTGCTGAACCTACCTTACCACATTTAGATATCCAAATACTGGCTGGGCTGGATAAACGTACTTTAAATATCTGCATGCCATAGGGCTAGGTTTATACATAAAAATGAAAAGCTCTTACTCCAAGCAACTTGCAAATTGCAAGTATTCCTATATGCCCATAACTCCAAAGCTGGCTTGAGAAGTAACTTAGCCAGTGTGACACAGTGAGTCAGAAGGTAAATTTACAATAACACATAATATTCTTAAACCTGTTTAATCCAGTTCAAGATCAAACTTATTGACATGGTTCAGAGCTTATCCGTACAACTTCAGGCGGAATGCAAGAACTAATCCTAGAGAGGCCGCCCGTCCACTACACTATTTAAACTACTGAGGGATCAAAATGATATCTTTGTAGCTTACTGTCTTAACTCTATAACCACTGGGCCACGTCACATAAAGAAAACTTTCATATATGATATTAAATTAAAAGCATTATTTAATAACAGTTTTCCATTCAGTTTATTTTAACACTAAGTCAACATTTTTCTTTAATATATGAATAAATAGTTGCAGAAATGTACAATTAACCAAAAAATCCTTTTTACGGTGGCTACACCAATAAAACCTCAGAGTTAGAACTATAGAGCATTTGTGGTATCCATTGACTTCCAATCCCAACAGCACCTCCTGAAAAGCAGGAGCCAACCTTGAAGAGAGTAGTTGATGTCACCATGATGTCACCATGATGTCGATTTGGACCCCTTCCTCTTTATATAAAACAACTGCACTTGGTGTGCATTCAGACTCACATAATGTAATCAAGTCTTGATAAAGATCATAATTTTATAATGCTATACTTAGAATGAGTTTCAGAATAGCAGCGCAAAGGAGCCACAGACTCCAAAATAATGAAAGGAGCTGGAAAGTTCAGTTGTAACTTACTTAGTGGACAAAAAGCAAAGACACAGATAAGTGACGAGTATAATGTCTATGCTACAAATAGAAGACAGACCCTTAATACCTACTTAATTACTATTTCTTTGAAAAACTATTTTTTTATAAGTGACACATGAAAATGTGCAAAAATACAATATGTTTATAAAGCCAGACTCACAAGCCATGACGGTTTCCAGGCAAATAACTGCAATGAGAAGTGATGCAAAATGACACCTTTCATTGGCTAACTGAACAGATTACAGTACAATATGTAAGCTTTTGAGGTAAGTTGCCTGAACAAGAGGCCTGTTCAGTAAGGTGTCATTTTGCGTCACTTCTCATTGCATCCATAATGGCTAACACAGGACAACACCTGACTAGTACAGGTAAATAACTGGAATGTATCATGTCCTCATGTGCTGATGATCTGCAGTTGATGTAACATCATTAAATCTACCCTTGACATCTACTAGACAGCTTCCTGCAACTATAAACTCAATTAACAAGTTAGGAATGGATAGATGTGCATACTGAGGCAAGAAGCATACAGTTTTAAATGAAGAAAAAAGTTGCCCTATTTATGCAAGTACCAGCCTTTTTGTGTAAATACCACCTAAGTCTTTACTCTTGGGATGTCACATAGCAGAATTTGTGTATTTGATACCAATACCAGTGAAACTGCATGATACTCAATACTTATTCAATGCTACAACAAAAACAAGGATCCCATTTAATGGCTTTTTATTTAAAGTAGGCCTACCCATGCTGTTGAAGTGAACAACATTGTGCCTTTTTCTGTAATAGAATATAAAATATACACTGATCAGCCGCGACATTAAAACCACCTTCCTAATATTGTAGGTTCCCCTCGTGCCACCAAAACAGTTCTGGTCCGTTGTGACACAGACTCCACAAGAGCTCTGAAGGTGTCCTGTGGTGTCTGCCACCAAGACATTAGCAGCAGATCCTCTAAGTCCTGTAAGTTTCGAGGTGGGCCCTCCATAAATCAGACTTGTTTTTCCAGCATATCTCACAGATGTTCAGTTGGATTGAGATCAGGGGAAACTGGAGGCCAAGTCAACACCTTGAACTCTTTGTCAATTCCTCAAAAACATCACAAACAGTCTTTACAGTGTGGAAGTGTCTCGTTATCCTGCTGGAAGAGGCCACCATCATCAAGGGTTGCCATCATATGCCACTGTCATGAAGGGGTATACATGGTCTGCAACGATCTTCAGGAGGGTGGTATATTTTAAAGTAACATCTACATGAATGCCAAGACCCAAGGCTTCCCAGCAGAACATTGTCCAGGGTCTCACACTGCCTCCACTGGCTTGTCTTCTTTGCATTTTGCTGGCCTCTCTTCCCCAGGCAAATGATACACATGCACCTGGCTTTCCACATAATCTAAAACAAAATGTGATTCATTAGACCAAGCCACCTTCTTCCATTGCTCCATGGTCCAGTTCTGATGCTCATGTGCCCATTGTGGGCTCGTGCGAGTGTGGACAATCTGTGGCTGTGCAGCAAGTTGTGATAGCCCTTATGTTCCGACTGCTTTCTCTCATGGCCAGCATGAAGTTTTTCAGCAGTTTATACAACAGCAGCTCTTCTATGGGATCAGATCAGACAGGCTAGCCTTTGCGCCCCACGCACATCAATGAGCCTTGGACACCCACTAATCACTGTATGCTGGGAACACCGCACAAGACCTGCTGTTATAGAGATGTTGTGACCCAGTCATGTAGCCATCACAATTTGGCCTTGTCAGATTCTTCTGTTTGCCTTTTTTTTCCTGCTTTGAACACATCCCCTTCAGGAACTGACTATTCAATCGCTGCCTAATTTATCCCACCCTTGACGAGAGCCGTTGTAATGAGATAATCAGTGTTATTCACTTCACCTGGAAGAGCTTTAATGTCATGGCTGATCGGTGTACAAATACAAATAGTAACAGCAACTTTAAAACATTAGTAAAGTATATCTATCAAGTAGGCGGTGCAGTGGTAGCGCTGCTGGCTCACAATTAGGAGACCTGGGTTCGCTTCCCAGGTCCTCCTTGCATGGAGTTTGCAAGTTCTCCCCATGTCTACGTGGTTTCCTCTGGGAACTCCGGTTTTCTCCCACAGTCCAAAGACATGCAGGTTAGGTACATTGGCAATTCTAAATTGTGCTTGGAGTGTGGGTGGGTGTGTGTGGTGTGTGTGTGCGCCCTGCCCGGGGTTTGTTTCCTGCCTTGTGCCCTGTGTTGGCTGGGATTGGCTCCAGCAGACCCCTGTGACCCTGCAGTTAGGATATAGCAGGTTGGATAATGGATGGATGGATCTATCAAGTAGTCACATAACTATCATTTACTGTAAGTGAACTAATATTGGCATTTGTATATATCAAAATACAATACAGCTCTTGAATTTTAATGTGTTATAGACATGAGGATTCCCCAGTGTAGCAACAAATTGGAGGAATTTTGTAATACTGGGGGAATTTCAGAATAAGGTTTATAAAGGATGATATCAACATGGACTACCTGATGTATCTGGCTTTGTTCTCTCACATTTTCTCTAGTAACTGAAAAATAAAAGACAATTCAAGAACATTTAATTTTATAAAAACTCTTTAAAAATGCATTTGTAAGCAAATGCTTTTAAAATCGGCTTTGTCAGGGAATCCTGCTGTTAGGTTTGTAACATCTGCTACTGTAAGATTTCTATACTTTTTATTTGCATCATTAGCTGATTAAAAAAAAACACACACACACATTTATGGAAAATGGAACAAAAACCCAGCCACAGAGGATGCACAAAGCAGCGTGTTTTTTCATGCCGGTCCCAAGCCCGGATAAATGGGGAGGGTTACGTCAGGAAGGGCATCCGGTATAAAATTTTGCCAAATCCATATGCGGGCAGATGATAACCCCTAACGAGAGCAGCCGAAAGAAGAAGAAGAAGAAGAAGAAGATGGAACAATCCAAATCAAACCCTTTAACACAAACGCAAAAATGCATGGATCTGAGCTGCTGACTTTAGCTATTTCTGAACCCCCGTGTAACATACTATGAGACCATTCAAATAAAAAAGTCTAAAACACAAAAAACCATGAAAAGGAATTATGTTGCCTTGGACAAAAATCACACTACAGGGGGAAAGTTTGAGTTAAATATGTCCATATTACACAGTAAATCTTTAAGAGATATGTTTTAAAATGTAACATGGTGTGCTTGTGCTGCCATAATACGTGAAGAAGTGTGGCCTGTCAAAAAAGGAATCAGACCGTAAACCGCTGCTTAAAGTTTTACTACCACTTCAACATGTGAATTGCCGTGGGTCTGATCTTTCAAACAGATAGTGTGCTTTTGGTAAAGTTTAAGTTAAAGTAAACTAACCTAATTATCAATGACTATATTATTACTAGACTGATGCATATGATATCCATTTAACTTAAAAACTTAAAGTCCAATTTTAGAGCCATGACAAGAAAATAATCTGGCAACGTCAGACTGATTCGACATGAGTGAGTGAATGTGTGTGCCTGCCTTGTATCCTGATGACAGTAAATAGTGTGATACGTGAGTGAAGAGAGTGTCTCTGGGTAGTGAATGCTTGCCTTGCTAGCCAGAGTCTGCCCTTTAAAATGCTGAAAGAAATAAAACAAAGACCAACTGACACTTTTAAACTGGCCCTCATCTAATAATATTTTGTGATTTACAACTTTGATAAGATTAGAGCTTTTTTCTCTCTAATAAATTGTGAAACTTTGCTAGTGAATCCAATAAATCAACCCACTTCTGACTGGATTACAATGACAAGTAACAACATTGTTTAATGTACAATCAGTCGAATGTCTGAATGGGAGAAGAAACAGCAAAGGCATGAAAATGAAGTGCAGTGAAAATCACTTCTGTTTAGTAAAGTTCTTCTCAATCTTTGATTATATTGTGGATTCGTGTAGTAAAACAGGAAACAAACACATGCTTAAGCCGTGTATTAATAGAGTTAGTTGTTACTTTTACATGTTCTTTATTAGTGTATACGTGGGGCGCTACCGTGAGTGTAAACTGGACGTCAGCCTTGTAAAAGGGAAGATGGCCAAAAAAAACAACAACCATGGCAACCTCAGCCTTTACAGAGCCATCTGTGTACCATGAAGCCCTAAACGCACTACAGGATCAGGCACCTTGTCATACAGGACTACAACTTTGGCTGATCATTATGTAAGAGGAAACACTGCAGTGAAATGAGTAACAAGCAATTCAGTTGCCAAGTGTATACAAGTCTTGTATGATGAGAGTGCCAGCCTGCCTCATATACTGTAAATGGGTCCAAAGCCCAAAGCAAGTACCCACTACCCTCAGATAGACATAGACAGGCTTTGGGCATTAATAAAACAGTATGGCCCATTATGTTAATATTTACCAGCTGTATGATGTGGGCACCATATGGACATTCAAGAACTGTATGCCATTCTTAGCATGAAGAATGCACACTGACATGTGTACACACACACTATTGTGTGTTTCATATTTTATATTTAGAATTTTTTGCAGTATTTTTACTGGTTGTGGAGTGGTTCACCTGGAATGTTTAAATGCAGTTAACTAAAACATTACATACTGTAAATGGTCCTCTACTGGACTTTTAGTTGTAGGAGCGTTTTCATGCTGGTCTTTCAGTGAAGCAACATCACGCTCTTTGTTATAAATGGAAACATAGTTTTTACATCCACTTCCAACAACAATTCATCAGATTTCCTAATACTAGCTATAATGTAAATGGGACATTCTGTAAATGGGAATACTTAAAGGTATTTTAGCCAAATCATATATGGTTTTCCAAATAATATAAATTTTCTAGATAGATCTATAGATAGATAGATAGATAGATAGATAGATAGATAGATAGATAGATCTATAGATAGATAGAATTTTATTAATCCCCAATAAAAGAAATTCACATACTAAAGCAGCAACATAGAACATAAAGTCACAGTGTAAAGTTATAAAAAGTAAAACTCTCATATAATAAATTATTACATAAGTGCAAGATGAGGAACTATACACACAAGACAGCAATAATGATATAAACATTGCCCCTTTGCCAATGTCTATCCTTCTCCCTAACCCACTTATCCAGGGCAGGCTCATCAGCATCACATGGCAGCTGGAGCTCTCCCAGCAATCATAGGGCATAAGGCAGGAATGACAACTGCACACGTGAACATCCCATTGCAGGGCAAATACAAAACAAGAACACACACATATTATGCCAATTTAGGATTGTCCATTCACCTAACCTGCATGTCTTTGCAATGTGGGAGGAAGGTAGAGCACCCGCAGGAAATCCGCAGGAAATCCACATGAACATGGGGAGAACATGCAAGTCCCACACAGGAAGGACTTGGACATGAATGCAGGTCTCCCTACTGTGAGGCAGTAGCACTACCACTGTGCCACTCACTATGCCAATGTACCTGATATAATTGGATAGGAGGAAAACAAGTACAATGCACAGTACTGCACAGCTGGAATCCCATGTATTTAGAAGTCTGCATCATCCCCACCTCCTGCACCATTTTGGGGACTGACCTTATGGGTTCGCTGGCATTCCAGAAGTCCATCACCAGCTCTCCTGAGTTGGCAGGGTCCAGTTGCAGGTGGTTGTCCCTGAGCCATTTGAAAGACCTCCCCACCATATTTCCATACTCATCCTCTTCTCCA
The DNA here is from genome assembly GCF_016835505.1 of Polypterus senegalus. Lineage (NCBI taxonomy): Eukaryota > Metazoa > Chordata > Cladistia > Polypteriformes > Polypteridae > Polypterus > Polypterus senegalus. The sequence continues at coordinate 92,618,729 of NC_053167.1, read as the reverse complement.
TTAGTGTTGTAGCCTGTAAAGTCATTCAAGGCCATCCATGGCATAAACTGGAGTTGTAATGAAAAGCAGTTGTGCTGAGGGTGAAGTGAAATGGAGACAGCACAATTCAATGGGGTGCTTGTGGTGTTACGGGTCCACAGCTCGTTCAGCAAAGGCCATTTTTTAAATAAATAATCACCACACTCGAGGCGGCTTCATGAGGGGGTGTAGTGGCCATAGCAAGCCACGGGGCGATCTGCGGTGTGGGCGTTTCTCACCGAGTGCACAGGTGGGGGACTGCCCACATCCGTGATTGTTCCCGTGGCTAATGTGCTGCAGCTGGCCCCTCACAATATAAAATAAGCACGAGTCAGATAGGAGGGGGAAAAAAATGAAACGAAAAGGACGGAGGTTACAGGGAGCGAGAGAGGAAGCAGGTCGGTGCGAGAGAGACAAACACGGAGTGTGTGGTGAGCGAGCGAACGAGCACTCGTGGGCAGCTGCGAGGAAGTTGGGTGTTAGGCCGACACCCAGGTGTTAGAGTTGATGTCGATCACGCTGAGCAAGCAGGTAGCGGGAGTGACCAGGGAAAGGCGACTGGCCGCGGAAGGCCAGAAAGGCAGCGGGAGTCACGAGGCTTGGAGGTGAAGTCCTTGGTGTGGGCATCCTGGAGACCAAGGAGTCCAAGTCTCTGGTCTGGGATGAGTGCCAGACCGAAGCCAGGATTGGGAGGTCTCCAGACCTGTGTATGTGTGTAAGGGAAATGGGCAGCTGCAGAGAGAGAGCGTCTCGCCTGTTGAAGGGCCCGTATGGGAGAAGCAGGTGAGACGCTAATGCTAAAAGGAAAGAAGCACCGAGCGTGTCATTGTTTTAAAAACTGCTTCCTAGAGAACGTTTTAACCTCGTTTTTAAAGGATTGTTTTTTCTATTTATTGGTTTTAACCTCCACATTTTCTTATTGGATTATTTATTTAATGAAGATTTATTGAACTGTGCACACTGCACTGTTGCACTTTGTTTTTGATTGTTTTTAATAAAAGCACTTTTGCACATTTATACCATCCCCTTGCTCACTTGTTATTACCTCAACTGTCTAGCTCATCGGTGACATTACCGAGAGTGTTGGGTTCAAGGGCTCCTGAACAGCAATGGGAGCATGGAGCAGAACCCACATCGTCACAGTGCCCCTCTAATGCTGTGCACCATCTTCAACATACAATCCAGGAGTCTCCTGTAAGTTTGCTGCATTGTACTCCAGGACACTGTTGAGGCTTCTGTTTGCTTTGCTTTGAGAATACTGGTCTGGACGTCCTAAGAGACCTGGAGTGCCCATTTGTAGGCATTGAGATTATTCAAAATGTCTTCCATAATTCTGGGATGTTCAAGGAAAGGGCAAACAGATACAAAATGACCCTTCTGTGCCGTCTACTGCAGGCCTTGAGAACCCGCTGACTGATGCCATCAGGTCCATTGTCTCCTCTATTTAAAGTTTCTAAAGTTCCCTTCGTATTGTGATCAGTAGGGGGGGTTAGCAGCACCCCAAACCCCCAGACACAACTACACAACTCAGTCCTGGGTTCAAATACAAGATTTTCTTTATTCTTTACCTCCAACATTCTCCTAATTCTCTTCTACAATAACACAATTACCAGAACAAATCTCCTTCCTTCTTCCACTTCTTCCTTGTAGCCTCATCCACACTCCTTCTGCCTCTGACTGACTTTGCATGAAACTCGGCTTCTTTTATGCTAGACTTGGAAATTCTCCCAGTGCCACAGCATTGCAAACTGGAAGCACTTCTGTGTCAGGCGAAAGTCTAGTCTTGTAACAATCCCCTACAGCTTCCCTGGTGGCACCAAAAACCCCAATAGGGCTGTCCCATGGGACTACAATTCCCAACCTGCCCCATGGATATTCCTATGGGTGTCCCACAAGAGGGATGCTGCCACCATGTGTACAGAGATAAAATATGACTTTAAGCAGCAGCCACACCCTGTTCTTTCATTGTGGTGCCCCTTTCTGGTCAGAAACCACACTCCATCCTGGCCGGGACAGCCAACCATCCAACACGGCACTCATAGTATCTAATCAGCCTAGAGTGACAAAACTGGGAAGAGCAATCATCAGGAATGGTGTTCTCATAGGGGGATATAACGGAAGGTAAGGAAGTATTCAGTGGCGATGGATCTTCCCTACCTGGTAGCACATGAAAGCTACCAGGGTTAGAGGAGAACATTTTTCTTTGCATGTTCCTAGTTTTCTTTACACGACTCCATATGAGGTGTGTTGGTTTAACTGGTGACTCTAAACTCACCTGGTATTAAAAAATTCATGCCACTTTTCTAGGGCTGGCTCCTGCCTTGCACCGGATGATGTTGGGATACACTCAGCCTGCCAACACTCTGTACTGGTTATGAATGGCTGGATAACAGTAGACCACACATTTCAAAACCTGAACAGTGCTTCCAAGGACTGCATGTAGTATTGCCATTCTTAAAGAAATCAATACTTAAAGAGAAGAAAACCTAATCGTCAAGAATCTATAGCCGAGTATTCTCTGTACATACCAATCAATGCAGTTTTATGAATTGAGAAGTAACTCTTAACGTAAAATGTAATAATGTCCTATGAATGTTCCCAGCCTCTTTGTCTATAAATCAGTTTGATGGATAATCAGATAGTAGGGTTAGACATATTAAAAGAGGAAGCTTGAAAAAAGGTAACATCAGTTTGGGAAAGAACTTCACCAGAGCGTGCATAGCAGTCAATACATCAAGGTAAGACGTGGGGCTCTATTTTGTTTAATCGCTATTATTATATATATATATATATAAAATATATATATATATATATATATATATATATATAAAAAGGTTTAATAGAAAAATGGTGTGCTTTTCTTGCTGCAATTTACATGTGTATCGTGTATGGGGAAATGTAAAATTAAGCTACATATACTTCATGTTAAAAATATATATTTAGAATTATATTGGGAGCCATATATTGGATCTTTTTAAGATTTTACTTAGAAAAATTGGTTTCAGTTCAGTATACCTAATGTAAATTGTCAGACATTTGAAAAGATACCATTAATTTCACTTTATTTGCTGCTCTAAGGCATGCATTAAATGCATAAAAAAAGAAGGAGATCCACTCATATTTAGCTGAATGCATTTTACTTAAAATATCCAGACTGCTTGGGTTGTGTTTCAGTTCATACTGATGTTAAAATAGCTACAGTCCATAAACAGAATTCTTTTAAAATAAGTTTTAACTATTTCAGCAATCCATCCAAGTACAGTAATAGAATTTGTGTTCACACTAGTCCTTAGAAATTTGGTTATCTTCCACATTCACCTTCTTGGATTTAAAATGACACTTACAGTAAGTATGACACACACTTTATACTTACAGCATAATTGTTGCATCTTTTGTTTAAAATGACCATTTTGTGATCTACATTCTAAAGGAACCCCAAGCGTCCAGTGCTTTCCTAAGCTGGATAGGCAGGCATATTATACATATATATATATATATAGATATATATATATATATATATATATATATATATATATATATATATATATATATATATATATATATATATATATATATATATATATATACACACAATCTGTATGTATATATATTATTACTGCTTCATTATTGGGTAACCTTTCACTTGAGCAAAAATTCTGCAAAGGAGTCCATCGTTCACACAAACAGACACACCAATAGCTGTTTGTATTCTATCCATGTCTCGAACAAACAATGATAGCATTCTTGAAATGTGTCTAGCTAATACATAGATGGAGAGATTAACATGTTTATTTTGTGAATCTCATCATAATGTAAATGCACTAAAAACAGCAGCTACAAGACATTAATATTAAATTGTAACAATGAATATGCAATAAATAGTTTGAGATGCTGCCTCACAGCTCCAGAGTCCTGGCTGAGAATCCTGGCCATGGCGCTGCCAGTGTTAAGTTTGCACATTTTCTCTGTGTCTGCAATGGTCTTCCTCACACATCCCAAAGATGTAAATGCTAAGTTATACATATATACTGTATATATGATTCTAGACTAGTCTAGTGTGTGTGTGTGTGTGAGCCCTCCAATGACTTAGCCCCCTGTCCTGATTCCTTGCACCAAACACTGCTAGAATGGGAATGACCACCCATGAATCCGACTTGGATTAAGTGGGTTTGAGAATGGTATGCTATTCTTCAGGTGCTGCTGCACAGACAGGTAAAACAAACAGTGTGTACTAAAAGTATTCTCCCCCATGGAAGTTTTCACATTGTATTGTCATACACCATTAAATCACATTAGATTTAATTGATGGGGGTGAATACTTAAGTAATCATTTGTGTTTTAAATTTGTAATTAATGTAACCCACTTTCAGAGATACAGTATGTTTTTACTCTAATATTAAAAAGTCTTTTTCTGTTGATTAGTGTAAAAAAATCCAAATTGTATAACAATAAAATGAGAAAACTTCCAGCAAGGGGACGAATACTCTAGTATACTCTAGTATTCTGTGAGAATACAATTTATAAAGCAAATACAGTACAAAAAGTATATCCAAAATAATTAGTGTTAAAATATAATAACTGAGGTGCCTTTATAAGTGCTGGATTGAACTCCTGGCCTGGATGCTGCCTATGTGGCCTTTACACCATATCCCTAAGTCTCCTTGGGTTTTCCTCTCACATGCTACAGAAGTGCAAGGTCTGGTGCCGACACTGATTCTAATTTAGCCCAGTGTGAGCGAGTGGGGCATCTTGGCATGTGGGTGTCCTGCAATGGCTTAGTGCCCTGCCCAGCTTGGTCCCTGTCTTGCACCCAGTGTTTCTAAAATCGGATCTGGCCTTTCACAGTTCTTAGTCCAATAATTAGATTAGAAATGTTTGACTGGATATGCTAATAAATAACTGTTAATTCTTAATGTCCAAAATGGCATTTGTCACAAATCAAGGAGAAAGACACATGTAATCTCTGTTGTTTTTCCTAACTCAGATACTGTCACACCTTTCAACCTACCAGCTGTCACTATGACAATTTCTTATACTCTGGAAGTGGCCAATGCCCGTTTTGCAGGCTTTTCTAAGCTGCTCTTCAGATGGAAAGGAAGCATCTACAAACTGCTGTACAAAGAGTTCCTTGTCTTTGCCACCCTCTACACTGCTCTCAGCCTTGTGTACAGGTAAGAGTGCCAACTTGTTGTTTTATATATATATACTGTATATATATATACATATATATATATATATATATATATATATATATATATATATATATATATAATATTATATTTATGGACCTGCTAACTGGAAGTGTATAACAGTAATACATGAAACAGGAGGCACATGTACACACCTAAACAGCATTTCAGAGCTGGCACATGTGCAGTGTTTGCATATGTCTGCTTGAATAACCCTTGGAGTGAGTCTGTACTTCCCTATCATAGTCTAAACCCTGCCTGGCAGCTCTAAACTAAACTGTCCCGTGTAACGTTGTGTATAATATGTGCCATGACACTAAGTGACAGCTCAGACTTGATGACACATTACTGCCAAGAGAAGCACTGGATAAAGAAAACAGGTAAAGCAATGTATACAAATATGTACATATAGTATATATGTCTTTATTTATAACTATATCTCTCTATTATAAAAGAACATCTTGAGACAAGACTATTGCCAAGAGATTTTCTCAAGTCCCGCCCTCCTCTCACCCATTTTTCAACCACACCCTCGGTCCTCTCACCGCTCATTTGTGTGAATGCTTTTGTCAGACACAGTTCCTGCGCTCTCAACTCTTATAAATTTTTACATTTTCCTCACTTTAAGTTCACAATAAAAAAAGACTTATTATGTCAAAATCTTAATGAAGAATTTCATCCTGAAGTGTTATCAACAGAAGAAATGAGTACACGGGCAGTCCTAGCACCTAGACACGATGAAGTCAAATGAATTTATGCAAAAATTGTCGATTGGTTACACAGCAAATTAGTTAAATGCATATAAATTGACTATGCTGTCGAACAATTCTGACATGTAACATTTTAACAGGCGACAAGAAAGGTAATGTAGTACATCTTCCACGGATAACATTAGACACCAAAGGAGACCTTGATATGCCATTCGTATTAAAATGTTTACAGTTTCCCGTTAGAATAGCTTTTGCTATGACAATTAAATCACAGGGATAAACATTCGAAAAAGTCGGTTTATTTATTAGAGAGAAAGAAACGATATTCACTCACGGGCAGTTACACATTGCTTTGTCATGATGTAAGTCCAAACACAGAATCAAAATTCAATGTTAATTCAAAAAATTGTTTTTACTGAAGTTATACAGTAAAAGTGTAAGTTTGAAAAGCATTTGTGTGTTAATGTCGAAGCCAAACAGAACGAAAACATATAACGCAAAGAATACCTCTAACACAACATGAAACATAATCTTCCTTCAAATTATTACATTTTACTATTTTTTACTATGGTTAATTACTCACTGTAATGTAAAATAGTTCTATTATGCATATGTAACAATTTCCATAAAGATAGCAATCTCTTTAAATTGTACATTTGCTTTCTATGTTTTATGTACACACACGTCAGTAAACATGAACAGGACTCTGCTGCTGCACAACTCCTATTTTGAGTTTATTGTTTTGTAGTAAATAATAACCATCAGATTATTTTTGCATCAGATTATTTTTGAAGATTACATTCTAGCCATATAGTGGTCTAAGGCTACTAAAAGTACTGTGAGAAAATCCAGATGAACTATTTAGTTAATCCAGAAAAACGAATATCCCATTGCTTTGGTAACGTTCTGTCCCAGATTCCCACGTCTAACATTGTTAAGTAATTAACATGACATTTACAACAGGAACAACAGACACACAAATCAAGGGTTTGTGAGTGATCCCTGCAATGGACTTATGGCCGTCAAGGCCTGGTTCCGGCCTTGTGCCGGACTGTGCCAGTAGAGGCCCTCTCCCCTGTGACCCTGGACTGGATTAAGCAGCTTTTAAAATGGATGCATTATTGCTGTCCTAAAAGCCTTACCTTGAATCCTTTTTCTTTATTTCTCCTTTACCTGTGCAGGCTCCAGTTGACAGCAGACCAGCGGCAGCTATTTGAAGAAGTGGCCTTGTATGTCAACAGATATACAGATCTCATCCCGCTCTCCTTTGTTTTGGGTAAGCTTACGATCCAGAATGTGAAGGTAGGGAGCTCGCCACAACGCACATCTCTGGCAATAGAAGACACAAAGAATTTGTCATTGAATTTATTTGCAAAAAAATGTCTTTAGAGTATGAGTGCTAAAATGCCAATACAATGACTTGTGGATTTTCTAGTTCCATACACAAGGAAGCATCTTTCTGCCCTTTATAAATAAATCCTGTTCCATAGGTTTCTATGTGAGCCTTGTGGTGAACCGCTGGTGGAATCAGTACACGAGCATTCCTCTTCCAGACCAGCTCATGATGGTGGTCTCAGCTAACGTCCATGGAGTAGATGAGCGGGGAAGGATCCTACGGCGCACCTTGATGCGCTACGCCAACTTATCCTCAGTGCTCATCCTTCGGTCAGTCAGCACGCGAGTCCGCAAACGTTTCCCCACCATGGAACATATCGTTGAAGCAGGTAATGTTCAATAAGTTTGATATAATGTCCTAAATACAGCTATGTTTGTTATAGATTCTATAAAGCAAAGTTAATGTTCCCAATATAACAATTATTAAAAAAATATCAACCAACCATTTTACACAGGGTGACACTGCAAATCATTTTCTTCCACTTGAAAAGAACATACAAAACTGCAGGTTTCTCAAAGAGGGTCTGAAAATGTCATTGTTTCATACACAGGCTTTATGACCCGCGATGAATTGAAGAAATTTGACAGCCTTTACTCGGACTTTAACAAGTACTGGATTCCTCTGGCCTGGTTCACTAATCTGGCCGCCCAGGCAAGGAGAGAAGGGCGCGTGAGGGACGACGTGGCCCTGCGACTGCTCATGGACGTGAGTCACCATCCCCAACCTGTCCAGTCCAGGCTTCCTGTACTACTCACACACTCACTAACTCACACACACACATACACTGCATATTTTACCAACCTATGTTTAATATGCATATTAAACAAGTCATTTGTATTCTCAAATAATGTATTATTTTTTTATTTATTTTGTACAAGGAACTTAATAACTACCGGGCCAAATGCTCCATGCTATTTCATTACGACTGGATCAGCATTCCCCTTGTCTACACCCAGGTAAGTGAACTGATTACGGCACACACCGCTGTCAGATCAGTCAGAGAACAGTCATCAAGTATACATGCAGATCACAAAAAAGTACAGGATTAGCAACAGCAAGCAATGTAAGGTGGGAGACATGCAGTGGATACACAGTAGCTGCTCCCTCTTGCCGTGGAAATCCTGCTTCATTACAAATGAGTGTCCTTTCCATGTGCAGCTTACACGTCTTCCCATACTTTTACTCTGTTAACTTTTCTTCCAGAAGACATGATGTCAGGCTGAACAGATCTGCATGCTGCGCTATAGCTGACGCTCAAAGAGAACTGTCCACCAGATCATGCAGAGCATCATGATTCCAAGAAACACTTTGTCACTTTCTTACCTGCAGGTTGTCACAATTGCTGTGTATTCCTTTTTTGCGGTCTGTCTGATTGGACGACAGTTCCTGGATACTACAAAAGATTACAAAGACCATAAGTTGGACCTTTACGTTCCAGTCTTCACACTCCTGCAGTTTTTCTTTTACGCAGGGTGGCTTAAGGTGAGTCTCTTTGAGGAATTTTAAAAAAGGGACCATTAGTGTCATACATAAACACTTGCCACTATGTGTATATTCAGACAAAAGAAAAAAATACTATTTTCTTCTGAAACTACGGAAAAATTAATATATGAACATATTTAACGTAAATACTGATGAATTAAAACAGGCCGTACCATACTACCTGTATGTAACAGTGAAGTCTTCAAATGTTTCAATGCTAGCCTGCGTAGGACGATGCCAGTGCCTCCTTATCCACTGAAGTCCACAACCTAAAGGAATACGTCTTACAGCCCAGGATTACAGCTGGCTCATGTTCTCAGATCCCATAGAACTCTCTCCATTCCCCAAACATGGGTTATCATGAACCCAGTGATGTGTTTGCTCCAGAATCCTTGCAGTCATGTGGAAAAGAAAGCATATTCCATGAAAATTTTACTTTTTTAACATATGTAAACATATCAAGATTTGATCTTCATTTAAACAGCATTTTTAGATGAAGATGATGTAATTAAAAGATGCAAATTTGACAATTTATTCAATTAAAAATGAACAGAAATGCCATTGCTTTCTCTGGAAAAATAAGCACACCCTTAGATCTAATTGGCACACTCCTCCACGCAGAATACTTTCAGTCCTGTAATGTTTTAGGAGTGTCTAGTTGGAGGTTTGCCTCACGCAGTTCATTTGAAATCCCAACACTGCATCTCGATGGGATTCAGATCAAGGCCTTGACTTAGCCATTCCAAACCGTCACTTCCTTTCTTTTCAGCCATTCCTTAGTGGATGTGCTTGTATGTTTAGCTTCATGGTTATGTTGCAAGGTCCAGCTGAGCTTCAGTCTTCTGACAGATGGTCTCACTTTATCCTCAAGCACCCTCTGATACAATGAAGGACTCACAATGGATTCTGTGATGGTGAGTTGCCCAGGCCCTGATGCACCAAAGCAGCCCCAAACCTTAACATATTCAACGCCATGCTTTATAGTTGGTTATCAGATTCTTCTGGTCAAATGTCGCCTTTGGTTTTCGCCAAAAATATCTTCAGGCATTGCGGCCAGATAACTCAGTCTCTGCCTTGTCTGTCCAGAACACTCTGTTCCTAAAGTCCTGTTCTTTGCCAGGTGTTATTGGACAAACTTTACTCTTGTCTGGATGTTCTTGCTGGACACCAAAGGTTTTCTCATGGCACACCTCCCGTGCAGATCTAATTTGTGCAGCCTGTCTTCATGGTAGACTTTTAACTTTGATAGCAATGGTTGCAAGGACTACCTGGAGGTCCTGTTCTGAAATTCCTCAGTTCTTTGGGGACTTCTTGCACCACCTTGCTCTTTCAACATTCTGCTCTGGATGGCCTAGCCTGGTAAACTCGGAAGTTGTTAGAACAACAAGATGATCTTCCTGACATTGAAATGATTGATTTCCAATTGTTTGGAGATCTTTTAAAATCTCGTACCAGGTTCATCTGCATCTATAACATTGTTTTCTGACAGCCTCAGAGAGCCCCCAGTCTGGCCAACAAAGAGCAAAGCACACTAAATATTTAAGGTTTAAGCTCGACAAGTTTAGACAATATGCCCACTAATGTTCTAATCATTTACACCGGATTCTAATTTTAAATTTGGGATAATTTATATAATTTATGTTTAAATTGGACAAAATGTAAATGTCACATGATTTTATCACATTTCTCTACAGATACAGTTCAAATGATCAAAGTCTGAGATGTTCCCATATGTTGAAAAAGAAAAAACATTTCATGGAGTATACTCACTGTTTGCATGGCTGTATATCACTCATCTCCTATCCATCCCAGAATTTACCTCCTGTTTGTTTGGGTGATGCTAACTGCCCACATCTTTCAAAACATAAAGATATAAGCAGGCTAATTATAACTCGGAATTTGGATATTTCTTCCTCTTTGTGATTCGTCTGGTCACAATTAGATTTAAACTGTGATACGATTGGTTAACTGCATATACTGTAGTTCAACACACTCAAATAATTATTTATTTATACAGCCAACATCAACATCTAACAAGAATGGATAAAACCAAACAGTATCATACAAGTCCTTGAAGAAATCTACCAATACTCGTTACATTACCAACATGTCAAGCGTTGCCATAGATGGCTATTCTAACAGAAACATTTTTTTTTATCTTTATTCTGGATGAAAACATTTTTTCCCTCAGCTATCACTACAAATTACATGGGGTAACATAAGAATAAACTGCTCAAAAAAATTAAAGGAACACTTTGAAAAAACATCAGATCTCAATGGGAAAAAAAAATCATGCTGGATATCTATACTGATATGGATTGGGTAATGTGTTCGGAACGAAAGGATGCCACATTGTTTGATGGAAATGAAAATTATCAACCTACAGTCAGCTGAATTTAAAGACACCCCAAAAATCAAATTGAAAAAATGATGCGGCATGCTAGTCCATTTTGTCAAAATTTCATCGCAGCAACTTACAATCGTAATAGTTTGTATGGCCCCCACATGCTTGTGTGCATGCCTGACAACGTCGGATGGTGTCCCGGGGATCTCCTCCCAGATCTGGACCAGGGCATCACTGAGCTGCTGGACAGTCTGAGGTGCAACCTGGCAGAGGTGGAGGGACCGAAACATAATGCCACAGAGGTGTTGTATTGGATTTAGGTCTGGCGAGCGTGGGGGCCAGTCAATGGTATCAATTCCTTTATCTTCCAGGAATTGCCTGCATACTCTCGCCACATGAAGCCAGGCATTGTCGTGTACCAGAAGGAACCCAGGACCCACTGCATCAGCATAGGGTCTCACAATGGGTCCAAGGATTTCATCCCAATACCTAATGGCAGTCAAGGTGCCGTTGTCTAGCCTGTAGAGGTCTGTGCGTCTCTCCATGGATATGCTTTCCCAGACCATCACTGACCTACCACCAAACCAGTCATGATGAATGATGTTACAGGCAGCATAACATTCTCCACGGCTTCTCCAGACCCTTTCATGTCTGTCACATGTGCTCAGGGTGAACTTCCTCTCATCTGTGAAAAGCACAGGGTGCCAGTGGTGGACCTGCCAATTCTGGTATTGTATGGCAAATGTCAATCAAGCTCCACGGTGCCAGGCAGTGAGCACAGGGCCCACCAGAGGATGTCGGACCCTCAGGCCGCCCTCATGAAGTCTGTTTCTGATTGTTTGTTCAGAGACATTCACACCAGTGGCCTGCTGGAGGTCATTTTGTAGGGCTCTGGCAGTGCTCAACCTTTTCCTCCTTGCCCAAAGGAGCAGATACTGGTCCTGCTGATGGGTTAAGGACCTTCCACAAACCTGTCCAGCTCTCCTAGAGTAACTGCCTGTCTCCCAAAATCTCCTCCATACCCTTGAGACTGTGATGGGAGACACAGCAAACCTTCTGGCAATGGTACTGATTGATGTGCCATCCTGGAGAAGTTGGACTACCTGTGCAACCTCTGTAGGGTCCAGGTATCGCCTCATGCTACCAGTAGTGACACTGACCGTAGCCAAATACAAAACTAGTGAAAAATAGTCAGAAAAGATGAGGAGGGAAAAATGTTGGGAAACATTCCTGTTTTGGGGGTCGCCTCATTGTTGCACCTCTAATGCACCTGTTGTTAATTTTATTAACACCAAAGCAGCAGAAACTGATTAACAGCCCCCATCTACAGTACTACTTAGCTGACCAGATCAATATCCTAGAAGTTTCCTTTAATTTTTTTGAGCAGTCTATATATACAGTGGAATGTCGGGTCACAACCATAATTTGTTCCAAAACTCTGGTCGCAACCCTATTTGGTCGTGACCCGAAGTAATTTCCCCCATAGGATTGTATGTAAATACAATTAATCTGTTCCAGACCGTACGAACTGTATGTATATATTTTTTAAAAGATTTTTAAGCACAAAAAAAATTTATTATACCATAGAAAGCACAGTGTAATAGTAGACTAAATGTAAAAACATTGAATAACACTGAGAAAATCTTGAACAACAGAGAAAACTAATACTGCAAGAGTTCACGCTACAGCCTTACAAACCGCTCGCTGTGAACACTTTTTTTAAATGAGCTTTAAGCACAGGCAAAAAAATGAACATTTGAAAAATCCGTAATTTACACAAAAACTAACCATAAACAACCAAGAAAACTAACCTTGCATGAGTCAAGTTCTGGCATAAAGGAAGTGAGGAGGAACTGGGTGGAGAGGAGATTACAGTTTTGAGGTAAAGTTCCTCTGCGCGATGCACGTCTGACCGAGAACAAGGGTTAGATCGAACATGTGCGTAAATCACCGACGTGTACAAACCAGAAGGGAAAACGAAATACTGTAGAGCACAAAGAGTTCACAGCCAATACACAGGGAGGGACTGAACACGTGCGGAAATCATCGGACCATACGAACCGGAAGGGAATCTGGCTTGTTCGTCACCCGAGTGGTCATGAACACGTACAAAAGTTTGGCGAACTTTATGTTCGTAACCCGATTTGTACGTGGTGCGAGACATTCATGACCTGAGGTTCCACTGTGTATATATATATATATATATATTTTTTTTTATATATTTAGGTAGGTTATTCATTTAAGCTGCACACAATAAGGCCTGAGTGGTACCATGCCATTTATCCTTCAGCCATCTTTGTAAATCAGGAATATTAAATATGTTTCTTTTCATTTTTCAATGAAAGGTGGCAGAACAAATCATTAATCCATTTGGTGAGGATGATGATGATTTTGAAACAAACAAACTGATTGATCGAAACATTCAGGCAAGTAAATGTATTGCAATTGATTGATTCTTAAAAGTGCTGTCAAATGTAATGTGGTAGTCATCTAATGTAGAAAGCATTCTGAACAATACTTTAAGAAAGAGTAAAATGTCAACTGTATTAAATGCACAGATTGAAAATATTGTTCAAATAATGCAAAGGATGGAAAAATGATCTTGGTCTCTAGAAAACAGTAATTGGAATTTGATAAAAGTGTTTCCCCCCCAAATGAAAAATTTAGTGGAAGGCTGCTACGGTTGTTACAAAATTATATAAATAATAAAAATCCGTAACCATTTTCTAGCATTTCAAAATTCATGCACACCCAGATGGCTGTCTGTTCTCTCTATCGGTCTGCAAGAATTTTTTGTCTCAACTCATAGAGGTGGGTGTGTGTTTGTGTGTGTGTGATAGTTGACAACCACTGGGCATTCAGCCAGAAGTACAATGCAAGAAAAAATGGAATAATGAAAGTCAGTCTGTCCAATGTCATGTGCACGTCATCCTACAATAGAACTAAAAAAATACATTTATAGAGCACCAGTGCAGGCAGCGCATCAAAAATAGGTATTTCAAAATGGCCTTTCAAAGTCCTGAACTTAATCCTGTTGAAATGATCTAATATGAGCTATTTATTCTAGAAATATAAAGGAACACCAAAACATACTGTAAAGAGGAACGGCCCAAAAGTATATCCTACTTACCAAGACGATGCTTTGCTGCAGAACTCTTCAGCTGCTTTCCTTTACCACCACTTAAATTTCTCCCTTTACCCAGAGATTGCTAGATATAGCTGTGGAATTTAACAAACTGCTTGGTGCTTGCTTTAAATTTTAACAGTGAAAAGTAACAGATCACAGATTTAGAGTCAAGAACTCACTGCAGTTGCAGTTAAGAGTGAGCATTGGGCAATATACTGGTTTATGTATAGTACATGAAATTCTTCAAGAATGAATTTTGATAAAATCATTTCACTTGTATGTTAAAAACTAATGAAAATCTTGAAAAAATGAAGGGGAACTTAAAAGTCTGTCTGATGCATTCAGAATTCATTTTGGAATATGTCCTACTACATACAAAGTCGGTTAACCTTTCTCACAAAGTGGGCTAAGCTAGTAGACAGCTTTATTCCGTTTCTCCGACTCCAAGAAGCACACAAAACTGCACTCATTCACCATCTTGATCCATCGTTCTGGGGCACAATGTAACAGCATTAAACCCGAAACACATACCAAGACCAGATCAGCAAAAGATCATGCCAAGCAGATAGTACACTGCAACTGACAAAGCATGTATATTTGTGTAAATTATGTATTACTGAGCTTACAAGGAACACATCTTCACTACTACAAAATGGTTAGTGTTTTACAATACTATAGACATATAGTATTGCATAAGACAACTAACAATAAAAAAATTTATACAATATAAAATACTTCAGCTCTTTCATGGTGTATGTAGACCTTTGCCAAAAGGAGGGATTGACAGTAGTAATCAACTGCAAACAGTGGCAAAAACCTAGTTATGTTTTAGACTCTTTGCTAGAGGGAAAGTTAGATTCATTGGCTTGACCAAGATTCCCTGTACTTGTGCGAGTAGCAAACAATGGCAAATATGGCATAGACATCTGGCGAGAGATCGGAGAGCTCATAAAGCAAAAAATACTCATTGACGCCATTTTGCATATTACTGCTGAATTAGACTGCAACTTGTCAGACTCTGATTTTGATACAAGTGATTGAAAATAAACGTGTTGCTGATCAGTTTGTGTAGCCAATGCGCCTATGCCAGTGTTCACCTGGGAGGACAGCCACTTACAATGACACGAGGTACAAACCAGATTGTGATGTACTGTGGCCAACGCTGCCTGTCCCCCACCACACGAAAACAGCCTGGCAGCCAGCCTGCAATGCACACCTGGCAACCAAAGCATGCAGCAACAGACATTTTACGTTAATTTCTGTGTGAAACCATTGCTTTGTGTAAGAATATATTGCTTAACATCACAAATAACTGCCCTGAAATAAAAGTACAATTTCCCCAGAGCATTAAGTGATTTGTATGGTTATCCCAAATAAAAAAAAAAAAAAATTACACCCGGACTAAATTAATGGGCAACTCTGATTTATATTCTAGGTTTCTCTACTGGCTGTAGATGACATGCACCAAAACCTGCCACCTGCAGAGAAAGACAAATACTGGAATGAAACTACTGCTCAGCCACCTTACACACTGGCAACTGCATCAGAGACCCTAAAACCCTCATTTCTGGGCTCTACCTTTGATATGAGGTTAAGACCATTTATTAATCTACATATGAATCCAACTTTTACAAAACTGTTGATCAGACATTTAATAGACCCATGAGGTTAAAAGCACACTGTCTCAACAGTGGAAACATGCTATTTATACAGGTAAAGTGTACATGTCAGAGATTTCTGCCATACTGGTGCACCATCCTGGGTTGGTAATCACATCCACAAGTTTAAGATTGACCAAGCAGTTTAGAAAATGTATAGGAAGGTTTTGTCCTATAAAAAGTAATGAAGATAAATTAAAGATTAATAGAAAGCTGCAGGATCAAGGTACAAGAACTGCAGGAGGGATGAAAAGAACACAGTGGAATGACCAGGGAACAAGAACGTTTTTCTCAAATTGTACAGTATATTAATTTTTTACTTCCCTTTATGAAATGCCACTTGGTAGGTTGACTGAAAGAATATAAACTAGGCCATTTAAAAAGCAACACTTTAATGAAAACTTCCAGTTGTATTATACTGGCATGATACAGCCTGGAGTTTAAAATTAAGTTCTGAAAACTTAACCAGTGTTTTTAATTTACAGAATGACTGATGATTCAAACCAGCAACAGACTATGGATGCTATTCCCAATACCCCAAGTCTGCGCACTCCAATGTTGGGTCGTTTCTTAACTGCTGCTTCTCCAGCAATTAGCCTGAAGAACTTTGGCCGCCCTAAAGGGGGATTACACATGTTACGGCTGCGTGGAGACAGTGTTAACTCAAACCCCTGGCAATCTGAAGAGCAATCTCGCTCAAATTGCATCAATGAGGAGGACAGTGAAGGAGAGGAGAGAGAATCCAGTCAGCAGTCTACTCCAGTGAATCGTCCATGCAAGCCTCGGCGCCTTGAGGCTTCTGAGCAACAGAAAAAGAGGGAGGAAGCCCAAATCACCATCACCATTGAACCCTCTACTGAAAATGAGACAACAGATGCTTAACCCAGTCAACTTACGATTTCCAACTGCTAAATCACAAAGATGAGAATTCTCAATTAAACGGTTTAGCATTTAGTTTATAAAATTAAGATGAAGACACATTTAGTATAGTGTGGAAACTACTTACCAGTTTTTTGGGCTACAATTTAATATTGCTAATACTCCAGAAAAAGGTTCTGCCTCAAATTCTGTAACTATTATCTGTTTGGGGGGAGAGAAACCGATTTTGAATGTTTTTGTATTCAATAGACTCAAGTGTAATTGAGAATAAACAGTACATATTTGCCCTCTGTTCTCTCTTTAAGAATCTTATTCTCAGCATTCATACATGTATTTATATACTCAGCAAAAAGAAACGTCCCTTTTTCAGGACTGTGTATTTCAACAATAATGTTTTAAAAATCCAAATAACTTTACAGATCTTCATTGTAAAGGGTTTAAACAATGTTTTCCATGCATGTTCAATTAATCATAATCAATTAATTAACATGCACCTGTGGAATGGTCGTTAAGACCTTAACAGCTTACAGAAAGTAGGCATTTAAGGTCACAGTTCTAAAACGCAGGACACTAAAGAGACTTGTCTACCGACTGTGAAAAACACCCAAAGAAAGATGCCCAGGGTCCCTGCTCATCTGCGTGAACGTGCATTAGGCATGCTGCAGGGAGGCATGAGGACTGCTGATGTGGCTAGGGCAATAAATTGCCATGTCCGCACTGTGAGACGCCTAAGACAGCGCTACAGGGAGACAGGAAGGACAGCTGATCATCCTCGCAGTGGAAGAGCCGGATCTCAATCCCATTGAGCACGTCTGGGACCTGTTGGATCGCAGGGTGAGGGCTAGGCCATTCCCCAGAAATGTCCAGGAACTTGCAGGTGCCTTGGTGGAAGAGTGGGGTAACATCTCACAGCAAGAACTGACAAATCTGGTCCAGTCCATGAGGAGGAGATGCACTGCAGTACTTCAAGCAGCTGGTGGCCACACCAGATACTGACTGGTACTTTTGATTTTGAGCCTCCCTTCATTCAGGGACACATTGTGAAACATTTTAGTTTATGTCTTATGGTGTTGACTCTTTTAGTGTTCATACAAATATTTAAACATTAAGTTTACTGAAAGTAAAAACAGTTGGAAGTCGGAGGACATTTCTTTTTTGCTGAGTATATAATTTTTTTTTTTTAAAACAGTTGCTACAGCACTACTAGCAACATTATTCAAAATGCATCATGCACACCTCCTTCCAAGTTTAGTGCCAACAAATCTTTTCAAAAGAAAGCTTTCAGAACTACTGTGTGATAGTCCCAGGATAGATTAAGACCCAGTCCAGGCCTGTCTAATACTTTCTGTCCAGTGCACAAGCTCCACCTTACTTCTCCTCTAAGCCGGGATTAATTAAACAAGTTGGAGAATGTTGCATACATTTCCAATAAATTATATTTTGAATGGTAAATTATTTTGAATTTAATGGTGAATTTTAAGTTAGTCTTCTGGTATCCAACCACCCAAGAAATACAATATGTAAGAACAAATGGACAAGAAAATTTAAAATGAGATTTTTAAATAAAAGGAAAATAAGCATTCATTAAAAATCAACTAGTGATCTTTTGTTAAATCAAGTTCAAGATGAGTCACACATGCAAACCTTCATACTCAAAGCAAACAACAGTTGTACTGGTATGTCATTCTTAATAAGGTCAGCAGTGTTAAGATACCCGTAACAGATAACAGTTTGAGAGACTTGTTAGATCAGTCCCTTCACCAGGTTTTGTTAACATTGTTCATGAAATACCACATCCACAAATGCCATTAAGCCATCAAATCCTGTTTTAAACAAAATGCTCAGAGGAGTAGAAGGCAGGAAAAAAAAAAAAAAAAGAAGAATATTCTGGGTTTTTTTTTTTTTTTTATTGACAAGTGGGATATTAACAAACAACGTGCATTTATTTGCCTTTCTTTGCTTTTATTTTCCTTAGGTAGAACTCCAGTTCCTTGCCTTCCAAAATGTAGCCGTCTGCTCTTCCACACTGTCCGGGTCTTGAAGCAATGCAAGCTGAAAGAAAATTTTACTTGTTTATACGTTATATTAACCAAGGCAATCAAAGCAACTGAAGACTAAACTCTTCCAGTCACTTTAAACAGTAGGCTGTTTACTTATGCTATTCAGAATGTATTACCCTTGTAATAGTAGGAGATTTACTAGTTGATTAACTGGAATTCTAGGAATTATTGGACAAAATACAGACATACTTAAAAGCAATTGAGACTATGTAAAAGAAAGAAGGTACTGTCGTTTTCTGTTCTATTTGCATCTTAAACAACTGTCTGAACTACATGAAATAAGTGAGCCCACATTTAAGAATATTACGCTGAGGGTTGTGTGGTTCAATCTGATTGGTGAGCTGAAACAAACGGGAAGGCAGAAAGGAAGAAGACTGCTTTGTGCAGCGTTTACATGGCAGTAAGTGAATCGAGAAAAAACCTGTATGTTCCTAAAGAGGTGATTACTACTATTGAACAAGCCTGAGTAGCAAGCACATTGACTGATAAAGTGGTACAACACTGTCCAAAATGAATTGGCAGAGCATGTTAAAAACTAGACTTTACTATGACAAGTATACACAAATACATTATATTGGTATGTACTGAAACTTAATTTTTAATTAAATTGTGATATGGATTTTTGGCCATATTTCCTACTCCTACCCCATCAATAATAAATCAAGTAAGATCTGCAATGCTAATGGGAAATTTGTTTTCCCATGTTATACCTTCTTCAGAAAAGATGGTGTCACCACCTGAAATTCAGTAGCAGAACTGGATAGATATCATCATAAGAAGGCAATACTATTAGTCTCTCTGGTGTGGTAACAATATTTTGTTATAACCACAGCAAGTATCTGAACTATGACCCAGGTTTGATATTAAAATATGTGCTGTATTTTTTGGTAGACTATGAAAATTCTAAGCTGTATTTACCTAGAAGCTTGCCCTGCTGGAACTGCTCTTCTAGGAGAGTACTAATTTTACTGTTCTTCTTGCGCTCTTCATATTTCTTTTGAATCTTTTTGGATCTCTTCTTGTTTAATATTTCTTCCTCCTCTGGAGTCTATAAAAGATAGCACAAAAAATACATTTAAAGCCTGTAATTTTACATAGCAAACCTAAAAGTGCATTCATACATTCTACAGTAAAAGATAATACTATGCCAAGAACTAATAAGTAAAGAGAAAATATTTTAACAATTAAAATTCAATAGCTAATCAAAAACACACCAGAAAGATGCATTTAAATAGTGAAACCTTAAAAGGTAAGAGGATTCATGTTTTCAAACATTACATATATCTTAAAAGACAAGTCAATTAAGGCCTCTCTCAGAATGTTAAATGTCATCGCCAAAAATCAGTAGCAGAACTGGACAAGTTATCATCACTGAAAGACCAAATACTTGACAACTTTTTAAAATGTATTACCACTGTACGTTAACAAAAAGACACATAAAACAATAAAAAGGTAACACTTGCCAGCTTTGCCCCTTTCTTACGGCCAAGGGGAGTTGCATAGTGTGCCTCATACCACTGCCTGAAAGGAGTGCTGTCAACCAGGACAATACAATTCTTCACCAGTGTCTTCGTTCTGACAAGCTCATTGTTGGAGGCATTGTACACAACATCAATGATTCTGGTCTTACGGGTACAGCCTGGTAGAGTAAACAATTATCTTACCTTATTTTATTATTACAACATCTTTAACATTCCCTCATTTCAAATCACAAATAATACAAATATAATCAGAATCAAACATATATATACACACACACACACACAAACACAAATATGCCTGCCTTACCATTTAATGAAATACTATTTAATGAAATAATGCCAAGGTTAAGAAAATGGGCAGGGAGAATTTTCCCATTTAAATCTTTATTTAAATATAATAAAACAGGTTACAGGTACAACATTCTTTTATGAGATATTTCATGATGCAAATCAAAAAAGGTTTCCAGACAACTCCTTAGCTTGCTTTTAAAGTACAAACTTGGTTTTGTCTTTACTAGGGAGGATACAAATTCTAAAGTAAAGATTTAACATACCAAACTGTAAATATGCATTACTGGAATACAATATGCATTTTGTGTAGGAAAAGGATGTTCTTATGAGTTAGTCATGAACGGAGAATGATAGTGGAAAATTTTGACTACGATAACAATGATGTTGCAGGTGTTATCCCCTTCACCATGGTTACAGATGTCCTTGTGCATTTATAGAACATGTAGCTTAAACAATGCTCTCATAGGTATTAATATGGACCGCATTATCCTAAGTATGTTTATCACATCTCATTCCTTCTCACAAAGTGGTCTAAACGTGCAAGAATATATGATGTGCACACACGGCTCTCTCTCACCAGAGAGAGTATGAGAAAATGGTAAGACAGGATACTTGCCTCTCCATTTCTGATGCCGAACCACAGGCTATAGAGAATCAGACAAGCTGAAAGTATGTATTATAATATATCGTAAGAGAAAAAAATTCATGCCACAATTTTCGCATGGTTTTCATTTGTTTCCTGCAAGAAGAGCTATTAAAATGAACAATTATGAATGTGTTTTCAATCAGATGAACCAGGGGAATACTACTACTAACACACTACAATGTCTCACACTTCTGAGGAACAACATACTGCTATAGCAGGTTTTGACAAATACTAGCTAACAAAGGCAGGGAGAAAGAATTACAGTATAGTATCTCTGTAGTACTAGGTTGTTGTGCCATGTTAGCCATTATGAATGTAGAGAAAAGCCAAGCAAAATATCTTTTATTGGCTAACTACAAAGATTACAGTATGCAAGCTTTCGAGGCAACTCAGGCCCCTTCAGGCAGGATGTAATCCTCAATTTTATTAATTGCATAACAAAATGTACATTTCTCTTTGTGAGAAAATAGCCAGTGTGCAATGTCACTCTTTATGCCAGAGAAGAATTAGACACCAATTTTAGCAGATGAAGCAGACATGTGGAAACAGAAAAATTGCCATACTTCCACTGTGACATTTCATCAGGATTAAGGTCAAAACATGGGAAGGAGAATGTAGTAGGTACACACTTCATTCATATTTACATTACAAAACTTGGCACTTCTGTAGATTCTGCAAGCAAAAGACTCTGTCTACATTTAAGTTTATAATAAAAGTTCATACGGCTCTCAATTTCAGTGAAGATAGATATGCTGAAACACACAATTTGAAATTCCTGTCATGAAATTCAAATAATTCTGGCACACTATAAACTTGGGCTATCTTTCACCTCCTGGTGGCAAGAACAAGAATATTGTACACAAGTAAGATAACTGACATCACTTAAATTTTGCTGATATTTTCTCATGTACTGCATTCTGACATGTAAAAATTCATTTTCACGTGAATTGTGTAAATCTTGCCTTCCCGATATCAACTAGCATGAGAACGTGTAGTAATTAGCACTGTCAGATCAATTATTTTTTGATTATAATCGAAGCTGTTTACACAACAAAAATCTTGCACTAATTTTGGCATTTGTAAAACTTCAAATACCTGTATGCTATACAATACTGCAGTCCAGAAATGGACTTAAATAGATAAATTACTTTGACCCAAAACACAATACTCGCGTTCTCTCTCTCTCATTATGTTCTCTTACTTAACCTTCTCCCATTATATCTTGTGTTCTCAGAACACCTTAACAATTGAAGATCAGCACTATATAGTCATGTACATACTGCACATATTTTCTCTACAGTTTAAAATCTGGAATATTTTGGCACAGTAATGTGATATATTAGTGCAGGAAACAGATTGCTTCTCAAAATTTAACAACTGCATGAAAAGCTGTGCCTCAAAGAAACAGCTCAAACAACATTTTCCTCTACTATTTTTTTTTTTTACATCTTCTCTACTTATATTTGAGTTTCCACTCTTGTAGTGTTCAAAGCTTTGCTTTCCAGCTGTGATCAATCTGCCAATCTAAATATTTCTCTCTGATGATTTTATGTCAGTACAAATACAGCTCTAAATTACTACACTAATCACAAATATTAATACACATACATTATACATGTTGTATTATGATTTATATATTTTGTAATGGTTCCAAATTATATATGTTTGCATATAATACATACATGCTTTATCTGGTCTGTTAGTCAGTGTGAGGTGTGCAGGTATTTTATACCACTCTAGGACATAGCAAGTAGTGTAAGAGTTTCGTAAATTCACTAGTTTGCAGTACAGTCAGTCGCTTTACACAGCTACAAGCAAAATGAAACGTCTAATAATACAGTTTACCACATAAATAAGTGAACACTGAATAATTCACCCACAAAAAACTTCGGCCGTTTTTATCCTTGCTTGCAACATTTCGATACTGAGCAGATACGGAGTGAAATGGATGGATGAAGGTATACGGCTTTTGGTACAAATTACTGATGAGTGTTATCTGACCCCCGAGAAAATATGTCCAGTATGTTTTGCAATACTGTAAACCAATGCACCTGCTATTTCCTTCTACCTGTTGCTTGTCTGCTTACACAATGTGCAAAGGAAAAAGAGAGCTGGATACTGTAGACTTACCAACCATACCTTATCAACTGTACTTTTTTTTTTACTTTAAAAGACTTCTGGTAGTTTTCACCAAGCCAAAGATGGCTTGTGCTTTACTTTAAATTTGTTTCATTAACTTAGTATTTTCCTCAATAAATACTGAAATACATTTTAGTGTTTTTTTGTAAAATTCTTTGAGTAAGGGCACACACTAAATAATGTAGAAACATTATTATAGCTCAACAATTAATTGTCATTTTATCTGTAAACCAAAGACTCTTAGTGACTTAATTTATAAAGAAGGGAGATGGCTGGAGAGAGACATTAAGTCTGTTGGCTTCTAGATACAAATAATTGCTACACTGGGGTGAAAAACATGTCTGGGCAATCAAGTGATGCTGCCTTGGTTCCTTATGTGCATTACAGACAGAAAGAGGAAGTGCCCTCAACCTTGCTTTCTGTTTGATTACCTCATTGTGCACTTAAAGACCTGTTTTCAAACTTTACAGACATACCATGACCAAAAAAGTAAAAACACTAAAAGCAAACACACACCACATACAGTACAAAAATTCACATAGCACCTGTATTTTTAACCTAAATTTATAAATATATAAATATTCCAATCTAATTTACAGCCAATTTGGTGTAAATATACTCAAATAAGAACAGATTGTGAATAATATTGAATAATAAACATTCAAAAAAAGAAACATAAAAAGAAACATTAAAGTCAATTACTAATTATGAACATAGTATTGTTGAAAACATAGGACTCATCTAAAAAACACCAAATATCATAACTGTATAATTCTAGTCTTACTGCAGAAAATGTTAAGAAACTGGAAACTCAAAGTAAAATATTTTAAAAAGGGATTTTTTTAAATGGCATGAATAAAAAGCAAGGGTTTGCACACAGGTGATAGAATTTGGAATAGAGTCAACAAAAAAAGGCTAACAACAACATATATTGCAGGGTTTTGCAGCAGTTATTACGGTATAAGATTTTTGCCTGGCAAATTTTAGTAGCTGAGGGTGAACACACACAGGGTAATTTAGTAATGCCAATTCACCTAAAATGCATGTCTTTGGACAATAAGAGGAAAACAAAGAAAAGCCATGCAGACAAGGGGAGAACATGTAAAATGCACACAGAGAACACCAGGATGTGAACCCTAGTCTATTACATTAACATTCTCTAACTTTTTTTGAGAAGTTAATAAAGTGTGACTTAAGAAGTTTGAAATGGCCTTATTTTACGTCATCAATGGAAATACCATCTGAAGCACTGGCACCACAATCAAGTGTTGTCTCCTTTGTAGTCATAATATATATTAAATGCTCTGTAACTAAGTAGGTTCTTTGTCCAAGAAACAGTATAACAGACGAAATCTGTGATGTGGCATGAAATGCTTACACTTACAGTAAAATCATGGTATGCATGTAAGACACCTGCTCTGCAGCATGACTGCACACTGAACAATTTTACAGCTTAACATTCGAAGTTTATAATGCTTGAAAAATACTATGACCACACACTAGACGATACTCCAATGTTTCACTCTTAAAAGAAATAATATTTTAAATAACTTGGAACAGTGCTGCAATGATGAAAAACACTACTATGTAATCTTGGGAGTATTTCTGGTATTCTATATTAATGCCAGAGGGGATACTTTCTTTTAAAATGACCATATCACATAGTCGCATAACAAAGTACCTAGAATAGCACTGGAAGCAACATCACTTTGGAATATTATTTGTTAAATAAAGTGCTCAGAGTAACTATGATAATCCTTACACAAGTGAGCAAACCAAGACCATAACAATCCAGGCTGTCCCACCTAAGGCAAGCATTTTCATCATAG
The DNA here is from genome assembly GCF_016835505.1 of Polypterus senegalus. Classification (NCBI taxonomy): domain Eukaryota; kingdom Metazoa; phylum Chordata; class Cladistia; order Polypteriformes; family Polypteridae; genus Polypterus; species Polypterus senegalus. The sequence goes on along the minus strand of NC_053167.1, from coordinate 92,593,480 downwards.
CACGACAACTCTTAATTGACAAAAATACCTGGAACAAGCTTAAATTAAATTATTCAGCCCAATTTCCCAAATCAACTTACATTCTGAGCCCCAAGCAAAGTTGCCGACATCCAATCTCAGAGCACGGTACTTCTTATTGCCACCACGGACTCTGATTGTATGAATTCGACGAGGTCCAATCTACAAAATAGAACTCCACATGTACTAACAATGACAAGTAACTTACATATTAGAAACAAACTGCAATAATGGGAGCTACAAACAGGCATATAAACAAACAGCTAAACCTGGAATAAATAGAAATTAAAATAATTGAGAGTTTCCTTCAAAATGTTTGGACCACTATCCAATGCTAAAAAGCATGACATATTGCTCTAAATACTTGCTTTATTAAAGTATCTATCTATTAGATTGTTTCTAGCGGAAATCAATGTAAATTAAACGCCCTTTGGGAATGGAACACTGAAAAGTTTATTTTGACCAGACAAATCCTTAAACATTTTTTATTTACTTATATGACAACGTGAAGATTTTTATGAAGAGAGCTGTGTGCTTGGCAATATGATCAGTGTAACTATGACGAGGCCTAGCATCGACCGATCAAGGAATTTGACCAGAACGATCAAAACAAATCGGCCTAAGGTCAAGTTTTCATCATATCATAAATTGTGTTATGCACACAGTCACCCTAGATAATGCGACTAATACAATTTTGTATTCATAAACATGCTCAAAATGAGGACGGAGACCCCAATGAAAAGAAACACAAAATGTTGAGAATTCCAGAATAATTCCTACCTTGGTGTTTGCAGCAGGTCGGCCCAGCTCATACTTTCTCTTCTTGTGGTAGGGCTTCCTTTTACCACCGGTCTTGCGGCGCTTATGCCAGTTGTCCCTTGAGATACCTGGGTAAGGGAACGTGGGAGGCATACATTAAATTAACACAAAGGGCTTACAGGTTTATTGATTAGTGGAGCGGACGAGTGCTCAGTTCTCCAAGGTTGTTTTCCTCACACGTTGATCGGAAAGCAGCAAAGAAGTTTCATCATAGCTACTCGCCCAACTTAGATATTTAAAAAAGGCAAGAAAAAAAATGCATGTCAAGTAAGGTTTGTTACATTCAAGTATTTCCCCCCCCCCAAAAAAGAAAAACTTCTAAGAGAATATCTTACCACCCCCATCGCCAGTGTGACGAAGCGGATCACCCACAAAATCCAGTTACTAGAAACGAATCAAGCTTCACTAGCTTCCTACAATCAATTTTAAGGATTTCAGGTTCATAGCTGTAGCCTTTATGGATACAAGAGAAGTCCAGCAAAATTACACCTTTTATTGGCTAAATAAAAAGATCACAATATGCAAGCTCTCGAGACAGGTCAGACTCCTTCGGGCACGATGTCAAGATTCTGTGCATCTCTGTTTTAACAATTTTGCAACATTACCTAAAAACTGTGAACAGAAACGTAACAAATTAAACTACCCTAATACACTAATACCTCTAATACACTGCACATAGTCTATTGGACAAACGTTTCAAGACATCACAAACCACTGCAGCGTGTAGCATTTGGGCCTCATCAATAAGTCGAAGTCGACATCGCTTAGCTCTGGTCGCAAACGTCAAAGTATATCTATATAAACGCAAGTCATTCAACATTTTCTTGTACACCCCTACACTTTGGTCTAAAAGTAAATGCGTTCCAAATGAATACTTCTCATTTTAAAAACCGCACGACTGACAACACGTGAAATCAAATCAACGTCTACTCGCAATATACACAAACTGCCATATCGCAATGTTTTCTAACCTTTTAAACTACCAATTAAAAAATAAAGCAATAGCAGCAAAACTAGACAGATTATCTCTGTGCTATTTTCATACGTTTTATTTTTCCATTCTTATTTCGCTATGCGGGCAGCCATCTTGGGAAGACCGTGACTTCATTCACCCCTTAAATTATTTTACTGTTTAAATATTCTACAATTCAACGAATCTAAACTACAATTCGCGTGCCTGTGTACCCTAATAATCCAGAATGTATTTCCGAATCTTTCACAGTAGCGATTCCGATACAATAAGAGGATGGATATCGATTCCTTTCGCCAAACATCAACTTCAACACGTACCCATTCTCAGGCGCTGGCTAGAAAGAGGAAATGCAATGCTTCACGGGAAAGTTTGATAATCACGAAGTTACGCGAGAACCCACGAGATTTCATCTTAACTTGGGGAACTGTAGTACTGTAAATGTCAAGTTGAAACTGACTGGGTATTAAAGCTATAAGTAGGATTATGTAAAAATGCACTTTTTTTATCAAAAAGATAATAATAAATGCAGAGAACGTTTGATTACTTGAAATAAATAAAACATGAATATAACGAGATCTTTGAAGCTTGACTTTACGTTGGTTTGAATAGTTAACAATAAGACCTGATTACTTTTGGGGGATTGACTTTAATATTCTTCAAACAAACAGTCGTGGGTATACGACAGTTTAACTTTGACCTAATTGTCATAGCATTTATATTGGAAGAACAAAAAATAGGCTTTTTAAGCCAATTTTGGAATTATCCGTCAGAATTCATAAACAAGTGTGGTCCTCCACAGTACGGCGCCTACAAAAAAGTGAAAACTCCACAAGCAAGCAAGTTAACGTAAAGTTTTACTGAAACAACTAAAATGCGAAACATTGAAACACATCATTATGCAACAGTTGGGCAATAATTTTGGCGAATTGTATACTGGATTTTAAACTGCATACTTATTTTTTATTGTACATTGTATTGTGTTACAAACATGAATGCGGTTTTTATTTTCACCACTATTTTTATTGTTGCTTTTTACTTGGCAAGCCGCGCATGTAAGAGAGATGTAAGAGAGTGACACCTGGACTGCATATTTGGATGTTGGTTTGAATGTAAATCCAGGGATTTTTTTTTCAGAAAAAGTTGGAGATTTACAAATGACTTAAAATTTGGGTTATCTGGTCAGCGTATTCATACTGCTTCACCCTGCTCACTTAGCGCTGCTTCTGCTCTTGACTCCTGTTTTCTCCTCCTGCTGTAAAGGTCAGTGACAATACAGTATGATTATAGAACATGTTTCAACATGGTGTTTACCATGCATTGCCACTAATTGGAAATATTTCAGCAATTTGCTGCAACAAAATGGGAAATCTTATTTATACTTGATATTTTAGCAAAGAGAAGAAAAAATATTACGGCCAAATTATACAAGAGTAAATAGAAATGAATACATGTAGTGCAAAATACATGTAAATGATTGTGTAACATACAGTAAATTAAGAAGCAATAAATTATGCAGCATACAATCTTAAGCAATAACATTAAAATGTCAATATTGTAATGAATAGTAGTTAGGCAGTGAAGGTGCTTTTAGAAGTTTAAAATACATTAGCTTCATACATTACAACAGATTGCTACGGCAGTTTAAAGATTATTCAAATGTTCCATTACCATAATGAGGTGACATGAACAACCAGCACAAATAAACAAACCACACTGAAATTTTCAGATACGAGTAAATGCATATGAATATATTGTATTGAATTTTGCATTGTAAAGTGTTTTGTGAACTGATATATGACTAAGATTCAAGAAAACTAAATTATGTTTTTACTAGTGTAGTGAAACGCCTGTCTATTAAAGCTGGCGCAATGGTAAGTCCGTCTGTTATGATCACTAGCCCATGTGTCCCTCTTTCCTTGTGCATCTTGTTGCATTTGTTCATCTCTTTTGGACGCTGAACGTTTTGCCATTTTATATATACAGACTAGCTGTGCTACACATCTCAAGACGGGTTGAAATCTTAGTAATCAATGCAGACCTCAGCAAATTCAGTGTTAGTGTTTGCAGTGCATTGTTTATAAGAATGTATATTGTAATGCATGTAGTAATAAGATGGCGGCACGGTGGCGCAGTGGTAGCGCTGCTGCTTCGCGTTAGGAGACCCAGGTTCACTTCCTGGGTCCTCCCTGCGTGGAGTTTGCATGTTCTCCCCGTGTCTGCGTGGGTTTCCTCCGGGCGCTCCGGTTTCCTCCCACAACCCAAAGACATGCAGGTTAGGTGGATTGGCGATTCTAAATTGGCCCTAGTGTGTGCTTGGTGTGTTTGTGTGTGTCCTGCGGTGGGTTGGCACCCTGCCCAGGATTGGTTCCAGCCTTGTGCCCTGTGTTGGCTGGGATTGGCTCCAGCAGACCCCCTGTGACCCTGTATTCGGATTCAGCGGGTTAGAAAATGGATGGATGTAGTAATAAGATGCATTGCATTTTTCATTCCAACAGATGCCACATTAAAACATTAACACTGTTTTTAAAGTCCCATAGCAAATGACATATAACAGAGATATATCCCCAGATGGACACAAGGATATACAGACAGTTGTCCTTTTAATAAGGGTGATGTGATGTCAAGGGCATGAGTAAACAATCTGATGAACATGGAAATTCCTAGGAGACTTAAATCAACCTGAGTAAAGGGTAGCTGTTGTAACTGATATATCTATTTACAGTATTTGTGAATTTCCCCTTGGGATTAATAAAGTATCTATCTATCTATCTATCTATCTATCTATTATTGTAACTAACTTAACCAATAAAAAAGGATATTATGCATTCAATGAAACATGCCAGTGGACAACTCAACTGGATAGGCATGGTGACTGGAAGGAAGAAGATTGTGAAGGAGGGCAAAGGCTGAAGTAGGGAGACTTGGCAACAAGAAATTTGCAAATGGTGGATCCGAGGACAGAGGGAAATTTAGCTTTGTGTAAAAGTTCAATAAATAAATATTATAACTAACAACAACAACAACTATCCCCTCAAATACACGCCTGAATACTGAAAAGAAAGAAAACTTCTGACTTGACCAAATATAAAAATAGCAATCACAGACACAGTGAGGTATAATGTTTTATGATCATTTGATTTGCAAATTGGACCATAATCATGTTGCCAATAAGATTGGAAAAAGGTGTTGTTATCAGACTGAGAACAGGAGAAAACCAGAGAACAAGTAGTGTAAGTAATATTGATATTATCTATTCATCCATTTTCTGAACTTGTTTATCCAACTTAGGATCAGAGGAAGTTAGAGTCTACCTCAGTAGCAGTGGGCCCACTCCAGGAGCCAAGCCAATTCATCACAGAACACACTCACATACACCCAAGGTCAATCTTACTGGACCATTTCACTGTCACCAATTAATCACACTTGCTTTTCAGATAGACAAAGCAAATGAGAATATCAAGTGAAAAACCTGGCAGGCATGGAAAGAACATGTGCTCAACACACAGAGTAGCCAGGGTGGGATCTGAACCCGGGACTCTGCAGCTGTGAGGCTACAATAACCAGTGTACATACAGTTATTAGTTTTATCTTTTTTTCTTCTATAAATTCACTATAGTACTTCAAATATTTCAATATTACAATAGTACAGATGCTTAACTGGACATGCAAATATATAATACTGATATTAATATCCAGTGCATTGCATACTTCTAAAAATGTGTTGGGAATAAATTTTGATTTATTTATTATACTTTTTTTTGTAGTAAACTTTCTTCTCACCACACCAAGAAATAAGCACATACATAGTCTCTCATTTAAGCACTTTGAAACAAATGTTTTTTTGTTTTTATTTTCTTCCTGCAACTGTAACATGTTTTCTTACAGTACCTGCATACAGTATGTCCAAGAAGGGAAAGTCATCATGGACAGGCAACTACAGAAGCAACTGTGCCGACTTTCAAGACGAAACAGGACAAACAATTTTCACATTTGGTTTAGTATATTAGTCAGAAGTGAATTAATTTTTTTCAGGTACACTAAGTGAATTCAAAAATTCACCCATCAAGATTTTTTGTGTTACATTGAGTATGTTGTTTAAAAATAAGGCAGTCTAAGTGAATCAGAATAAGCTGATCCATTACATGAATCAATCCTAATGGGTATTGGTTTGCAATTGTGTTTAGACACTGGCAATGTTAAAGAAACTCTTAAATGAAAAAATAGCTTTTACCAAATATGTCAAATACACACTGTACACTGTGTGATTTAGAAGTCTTCAATTCAATTTATATTTACTAGAGTATTAGTAAAAGCAAAGCATGGGGTTGCATTGTTTAAAATTTACATAAGGAATAACGAATGAAGAGGGAAAATGTGTATTTATTTAAAGAAGTCAGTGACAGGGTAATTTCTCTTTATTTGAAATAAAACATTGGTTATAATGAAGGTTTGCTGCACTTAAGTTTCTTGCAGTGTCACCTATGACTGCCAAGTCCCACCAGGTCTGGTGTTTCTTCCCAAAGATGTACCCTGGTTAACTGTAGCTTGCCGCTGTTCTGCCATGCTTTCGAGACCTGGTCATATTTTGTGACGTTTTTTCTGTTCAGCCATTTCCACTGCTCTAGCTCTCGATAAAAATAATGCATATGGAAGCACAATGAGGCAGATATGGCTTATGTATCTAAGGGTTAAATTGCGCTGGCCCATTTTAATGTGTCCAGTTTTGAGACATTCAGACTTCTTTGCTAATTATCTCACTGTAGTTGGCTACTTATGTGTTGAAGCGTGGCTAACTTCAGCCTGTTTAATTTGTCTTCTTCGGTTCATTGAATTGTTCTATCAGAATTCACATTTTGTATATATGCCAAAATCCAGCAAATCTTAGTAATATAAAATACTGGAGAAAGAAGAAAAAATCAATCCGCCAGCCGAAAATTTGTAAAAACATATGAAAACGAACGCTACAAATACGAAGCGTACCCAGTAATTGTACCAAATAAAAAAAAAAAAAATGAAAAATGGGCAAGATAATTTAAAAACAGAAATCTCTATAAATTCCGATAGGAGAAAAATGTGAAAGCAGAATACCTAAAGCTGCAACCAGATGCAGAACAACTTAAACACACTGTAAAGACCAAAATTGCCAACGCTCAAAACAGAAACTTAAACAGAGGAAATTACTTTACGTGACAGTTGATTAGGGTCACTATTGTCAAGTTTACATTTACAAATTAAGTATCGTAACGCTGATCCGGAAAATAACACTTACGTACAAACCGGATATGCGTAAGCGCGCTGCCGCTGCGTTCTCCAATCAGATCACTGGAGTCCCCAACAGAGTCACTGGCAAGTGCAAGCGCAGGATTATGTGGTGGTAACCAGTGGCTACGGTGGTCGAATCGAGTGTGTTTCAGAGTTGCCGAGTTGGGTATCTCTGCAGCTCGAAGCCCATAGACATACTGCATATAGATAGACGCCGCATTCACGGTGTTGCCCAGTCGACATGATACGGCAGTGCGTCCGCCATATTGCGAGTGGCAAAAGTGCCATTTAAACTAATACAGGTAGACGTGGAAACCGGGTTTTCTGATGAAAAAACAATAACGTTTAAAACAGTATCGTTTACATACAACACGTTTTGGTGAATCGTTTAAATGCAATTATTTACATCCATTTATACACTAATAAAGGCAATTATTAAATAATAATAATATTAAATAATTCCTCCCATATAAGTAACATTTCTCTGACTGCCTTTATCCATCTCCGAAACATTTCTAGACTTCGTCCTACGCAACACAGTACTGAAGTATTGATTAATGCCCTAGTCCACCTCACGTATAGATTACTGTAATGCTATCTATCTGGCTTCCCACAACGACCTATCCATGGCTTACAACTTATTCGAAATTCTGCTGCCGGGGTAATAACCTGCTGTTCTAAATCCACTGAACATATTACACCTATTCTCTCTCAACTTCACTGGCTCCCTGTTAACTACCGAATACAATACAAAATACTGCTCTGAACATTTAAAGCTCCCCCTACCTCGCTGATCTCCTACAGACTTACACTCGTCTCGCTCACTCAGATCCTCATCTGCAGCTCTACTTTCTGTACCACCCATCAAATTCTGTTCTATGGGAGCTCGAGCGTCTCTCGTAGTGCTGCTCAACTCGGGAATTCTCTTCCCTCTCGTATACCTCAGCTCAATTCAATAACACATTTTAAACTCCCCTCAAAACTTATCTTTTCAAACTGGCATACCAATTATGAATTTTTGCACTGTTACTGCCAGTTATCTTTGTTTGATTGCTAATTATTGTTTTTTGATTTATCATTCTCTTGTTTTAATTTTACTAATGTTGTTTAACTTTATTGTAAAGTGACCTTGAGTGTTAAGAAAGGCGCCTATTAAATAAAATGTATTTTTATTATTATTAATCACTGAGATGAAAACTTGACCAATGTCTGAAAGTCAAAATAGTAAGACTGCAACTGGCAGTCTGGTCTTTCTTGTAACAGTGAAATGTTACACTCAATGACAAAAATAAACAATTTTATTGTATAAAAATTGGCTTAATAATTTCTGAAAACATTTCACTCATTCCTCTCTCAATCACTCTCTCTCACACACACACGCACACACACACACAATGTGGTTAATTAAATATATGCAGGACAGGATCTAAAACCCATGAAACAGAACTGTCTTACATAGCTTTTTCCATGTGTTGCCACTCTGTAATTTGAGAGTATTCAGTCTGGCAATATGGTGCAGCCTTAGTTTGTGGAAGACAGACACAACTAAAGATATGAGCATAAAATGATGGTTGTCAATTTCAAACTGTGTTTCCTCAATATGCTCCTTGAGAAAAAACACATCATCTGAACCAATCTCAGCCTGAACAAACTAATTGATCAAAGATACACTGACAGCTTGCCCTAATGTCGACTGTTGGATAACAAGCTCAGCTACTTTGACCACCTTGACTGTACCCTCAGAAGGAATCATCAAACCTCCTTTGTTTTTTAATGTGATCAAGTGGTAGCTTTGATCATATGATGCCGGTACAGCACCTGTTACCAAACTAGCATGACACACATCACAGGACAGCTTTCTCAAAATCCCATCTAAGGGCTACCTCCCACTGCTTCCTGAGGTGGATTTCTTTGGGAAACCATCAGAGTTTGAGAAATGTTAGCAACTAACAACAATCTACATAGTTAGTGACTAAATACGTTTAGCCAAAACATTGTTTGGAGGCTCACTTGAGCACATAAATGCATAGCTTTGTTATCTTAGCCTGGCGTAGCTAAAGTTAAGATTATAAAACAGGATTTTCTAATGGCCAAATATAACCAAAACAATTGTTCAGCCTTACCTATGAAATTTAATCCCCTGGGATCTGGTTTGGAGCGTACAGCGGTTTGTACAATCCCAAGCAGCACATGTGTGAGGCATCTTTATCCATTACTTCACTTCACAGCAGTGCCACTTGCAAAATGGTGGCGATGTTGACGTACGATGCTGCTGGTCATGCTGCGTTTAGTAATTCTATATCTATGTCGAATCCACCATCCTGGAGCTCCAGGTCCGTAGAGTCGACTTAATGGACAGTCATCTTTATTTGAGTCAGGTAACCCTTGCACAACCCCGATCTTAACCATAGTGTAACCGGAGGTTTGCAGCTAGACTCGGTTGGAGTCAACTACATTTACTTTGAGTTCCAGGGTTGAGGCTGCAGACTGTAGAGATTTAGCTTGGATTTGTGGCCACATTTTCTATCCAACGCTTCAAAACAGGGATAACAGTTCTGTTAAATGACCATCGGATACAACCAAATGTAATTTGGAGACATCTGAACAGATATTTTTAAATTAATTGTTATAGAGTAGAATGAGGTGAACGATTTTTATGCCACTTATATTTTTATTTACATTTTTCTACCTTGGATTTCTGTTTTTTTTTTTTTTACGAGACAATAGTTCTTCAAGTGAACAATGTGAACAACCGATTAAAATTCTGGTTCATGTGAAATAGATACTTGTAGCTTTTTTTTAGTGTTACCAAAGGAACTGAATTTGACATCTGTCAAAGTTTTCTACTTGGTTTTAAAAAGTTTAGGTCATCTTAAAATACTGAAAGGAAAATCAGTAAGGAAGTGCATAAGGTTGTCAATATGTTTAATGTGCCAGATTGAATGTTTCATTCTAAACACTGTGTAAAATGTAAATAAAAACAGAATGCAATGATTTATAAATAAATATCAAATGCTGAAAGTGAGACATTTTACTATTTCATGCAAAATATTAGCTCATTTTGAATTTGATGGCAGCAACACCTCACAAATAGTTGGGATGGGGCAACAAATGGCTGGAAAAGTAAGTGGTACTTAAAAGAAACAGCTGGAGAAATATTTTGCAACTTATTAGGTTAATTGGCAACAGGTCAGTAACATGATTGGGTATAAAAAGAGCATCTTAAGAGAGGCAGAGTCTCTCAGAAGTAAAGATGGGCAGAGGTTCATCAATATGCAAAAAACTGCATCTACAAATTGTAGAACAAGTTCCACAAAGTAAAATTGTGAAGACTTTGACAATTACATCATCTACAGTACATAATATCATCAAAAGATTTCAAGAATCAGGAGAAATCTCCGTGTGCAAGAGACAATGCTAAAAATCAATATTGGAGGCCTGTGATCTTCAGGCCCTCAGTTGTACTGCATTAAAAACAGGTATGATTTGGTCCTGGAAATGACTGCATGGGCTCAGGAACATTTCCAGAAATCATCGTCTGTGAACACAATTCACAGTGCCGTCCACAAATTCAAGTTAAATCATGCAAAGAAGAAGTCATATGTGAGATAAGATAAGATGAAATGGTGCTGTCTTCTATGGGCCAAAGCTAATTTAAAATGGACTGAGGCAAAGTGGAAAACTGTTTTGTGGTCAGACAAATCCAAATTGGAAATTCTTTTTGGAAAACATCGAAGTCGCGTCTTCTGGACTAAAGAGGAGAGGAACCATCTGGCTTGTTATCAGCACTCAGTTCAAAAGCTTGCATCTCTGATGGTATGGGGGTATATTAGTGCCTATTGAACTGGCAACTTGAGCATCTGTAAAGGCACCATCAATGCTGAAAGGTACATGCAGGTTTTAGAGCAACATATGCTTCCATCTAGACAACATGTTTTTCATGGAAGGCCTTGCATATTCCAACAAGGCAATACTAAACCAGATACTGCATGTATTACAACAGCATGGCTTCATAGTAGAAGAGTCTGGGGGCTAAACTGGCCTCCCTGCAGTCCAGACCTTTCACCAATTGAAAACATTTGGCACATCATGAACTGAAAAACATGACAAAAAGACCCAAGGCTGTTGAGCAGCTGGAGCCCTATATCGGGACAGCATTCCTCTTCCAGAGGTCCAGCAACTGGTCTCCTCAGTTCACAGACATTTACAGATTGTTGTAAAAAGACAAGGGGATGATACACAGTGGTATACATGGCCCTGCCCCAACTTTCTTGAGACGTGTTGAGACGTTTTTTTCTTCAAATGGTACATTTTCTTATTGTAAATAAAATATGGGTTTATAAGATTTGCAAATAATTGCATTCTGTTTTTATTTATATTTTACATAATTCCGTAATTGGAGTTGTACTTTTCTATTAAAAAATAAAGCTTTTTTTAAAAACTTTTAGCAAATTCTTGTGTTGTACGTTTACATAAAAAAAGCCGCAGGAAGACTACAGCGACTATCTAATATAAAATGCCAATCATGCTTATTCCCTTGCATACTTCTTTTGTTTTTGAATGAGATATTTCACACTGTATGTTCCACAATCAGAAAATGGCAGAATCTACAACAGTCAGGCAACAGCAAAACAGTAGCACAGGATTAATCAAGGCGAGTATAAATACAAAGCGACACCATGCACAAATACTGTATGACATGTCCCATCCACAACCATTTGCTTCCTTGTGTTCATGAATATATTGAATAATGAAAATTTAGGATTGCACAGGTGGAAAGGTAAATAATGTGAGAGAAACATGTAAATGATGTGACTGTTTCATTGTTCAGATCATTTGTTGTCAAAAATATTAAATTAATTTACATGTTCCAAACTCAAGGCCAAATTAAGACCACCACAGGCCCCTGGTTGTTGAAGCTCAAAAAGTTCCCCTCACCTCATTACACAACTAAGCGCACTCATATACTTTAGTGACATGTTAGAAACATCACATAATAATAGAAAAAAAAACATGTCAAACTTTATGTCACGGTCAACTTGACCTTTGTTTTTTGTTCATTAGCGTATTTCAATGAATGTAACAAACTAATCGATGAGCGCAACACCACATCTGCAGGAGCTCAACTTTCTGCTGATAGCGCAGCTAGCAAACATTTAACATTTTTAAAAGGACTGTGCCAGTTTGTGGTGGCAAAGGGTGATATGTAACTGAGCATTTGGAGTTTGCATATTTGCACCAAATAAATTAAAGGCCGTTTATATGGGTTTGGCATTGTTTGGTTGTTTTATTTATTGCAGTGGCTTTGTTGCCCACTTCATTGCTGCTGTCCATAAGGTTGGTCTAACTGGTCTCAACTGTAGTATTTACAACGTGTTCAAGGCGATTGTTCAAATCATCATTTTGTTTCTTTATTTGAAAATGTTAGGTAGAGCTGTCGCTAAAGCAGGGTCTTTTTAATTATTTTCTTTTTTTCGCTGCATCACTGGGCTCTTGTTTTGAATGACCATTGGGCTTTTTATCTTTTGTGGCACGATAACACATCAAATGTGAAAGCTCATAAAAGTGACTTATACACACCCCCTGTCCAGTCGTGCCTCTCCCATGTGAACCAACCACATTTTTCTCTTAACATCTTTTTATTTAGGTGTGATTGGATTGGTTTATAATCACATGGACCCAAGGTGTGTGCTAAATTTCTGTGACTGCTTGTATTGTTGGCAAATTCTTGGAATTTTTCTGTTCTTAGGCCTCTTTGCCAGGAGCGCCACAGGGTGTGCACCCAAGTCACCCTGATGGGAGATGCGGCCAAGCCCAAACTGTATTAACACTAATTGTGGATGTGAGAAAAAGAATAAAGGCAGTCCTCAAAATTTCAGAATAACCCCCTATCCATCTCTTTAAGGTTTTTTTGGTCAGGTCGCAACTTTGATACAAACTTTGGAAATCTATGAATGTCCAATGCAAGATAAACATAGATCCACTGGAAAGTGCAGATCTGGATAAATGTGATATTGCAGGTCTGTGGTATGTGCATGTTAGATGAAAAAATAAATAACACACTTGTGTTTTCAGGTGGGGCGTAGGTAGCAAGGTGGAACGGCTCTGGAAGTGGATGTGTGAGCATGATTGACATGCTCCCTTGTTAGCTGCTCAGCAAGACAGTTGAAGCCGGGGAAAGAAAAGACAAGAATAATGAGGGAGGAAAATAATCATAATAATAATGGCCTTCACTTTTGAGCACTTAGGCCTTGGTAAAGTATGTCAAGTGAAACAAAATGTTTTGTTTTTCAAATAAAAAAAATTGAGGACAGTACAAGAGGAATATGAATATACGTGTGTTATGATTGAATACATAGCATTAACTATAAAATGAAAAAATAAGTATCACAGAATTAGAATATACCGTAACTAATTGTAAGTCCATAGCATACATTTTCTTTATTTAATCACTATATTTGTCATGTGAATTGCTTGATTCAATTGTTATAAATATTTCATATCATTTACTCAGTCAGGGCAACACTGATAAGCCATCTTCTGTCTGTCTGTGATAAGAATACACACCTGAGGAAAAAACGTTTTGCGTAACTCTGATCACAAGAAAATATGCATATGCAGTATAGTTTCAGGTTTATATCACAGGATTATCTTTTTTAATGTTATTTTTTTCACCATATTAATGATAAGTTTGTTATTTGGATTTAAATCACTTGTACTGAGTGGATGAAGAGGTGCACCAAGATGGAAGTGGAGAGAATGAGGCCCAGAGGGAGGCCAAAGAAATCATATATGGAAATTGTGTTCAGCAATACAGGGGCGCCGCAGGGGACTGTACTTTCTCCGGTCCTGTTCAGCCTATATACATCAGACTTCCAATATGACTCAGAGTCCTGCCACGTGCAAAAGTTCGCTGATGACACTGCTATTGTGGGCTGCATCAGGAGTGGGCAGGAGGAGGAGTACAGGAAGCTAATCAAAGACTTTGTTAAATGGTGCGACTCAAACCACTTACACCTTAACACCAGCATGACCAAGGAGCTGGTGGTGGATTTTAGGAGGCCCAGGCCTCTCATGGACTTTGTGATCATCAGAGGTGACTGTGTGCAGATGGTGCAGACCTTTAAATACCTGGGAGTGCAGCTGGATGACAAATTGGACTGGACTGCCAATACTGATGCTCTATGTAAGAAAGGTCAGAGCAGACTATAATTTCTGAGAAGGTTGGCATCTTTCAACATCTGTAGTAAGATGCTGCAGATGTTCTACCAAACGGTTGTGGCGAGTGCCCTCTTCTACGCGGTGGTGTGCTGGGGTGGCAGCATAAAGATTAAAGACGCCTCACGCCTGGACAAACTTGTTAAGAAGGCAGGCTGTATTGTAGGAGTAAAGTTGGACAGTTTGACATCTGTGGCAGAGCGACGGGCATTAAGCAAACTCCTGTCAATCATGAAGAATCCACTGCATCCACTTAACAGTGTCATCTCCAGGCAGAGGAGTAGCTTCAGTGACAGACTGAGGAGATCGTTCCTCCCCCACACTATGCGACTCTTCAACTCTTCAAATGCTAACATTACTTTTATTTTTATTTTTTTCATTTTTATTACTATTTAATTTAATATTGTTTCTTTGTATCAGTATACTGCTGCTGGATTATGTGAATTTCCCCTTGGGATTAATAAAGTATCTACAGTATCTATCTATCTATCTATCTATCTAAGAGTATGACATGCTCAGGACGACAGTGATTGAAGAAATAGATTTGGGGGCAACTTGCTAATTTGAATAGACGTCAAAACAACTCACCAAATACCACAATCTGAGTTTCTTGTCATCTTGACATTGGTTCTTCTGTGTTCAGAGCTCTATGTTGGCATTAATGGAAAACTTGGATAACGTGCAGACTGATGAACCAATTTTTAATCTAATATACAATGCCTAAAAAAGTATTCATCCTCTAAAATGTTCACATTTTATTGTTATGTAACATTAAATCACAGCTAAATGAATTTTTTTTGACAGTGATCAACAGAAAAATACTTTGTATTGTCAAAGTGAAAACTATGTGGTCTAACCTAATTACAAATATAAAACATAAAACAACTGACCAGAAAAGTTTTCATCCCCTTCAAGTGAGGATTTTTTAGATGAACCTTTGGCAGCCATGACAGCCTTGAGTCTTTGTGCACAGACCTATCCATTCTTCTTTGCCAAATTGCTCAAGCTCTGACAGATTGCATGCCGATTGTGAGTGAACAGCCTTTTTCAAGTCCAGCCACACAATTCTCAGCTGAATTGAGACCTGGACTCTGACTCAGTCACGCCAGGGGCCAGATTTATAAAACCTATTTCATTCACAAAAAGAAGGCCAAAATATGCATATGCAACTTTCAACACTAAGGTTGGTATTTATGGAAGAAAACTTGATAGGGGAACTTGTGTATTATTTACGGCAACTCATCCATAGTCAACATTTCAGAGAAACTTGGAAAAGACAATAACCTTGATCAAGTAGGCAATGTAGCCTATCCAGTTACAATTGCATTCATAATAATTCATATCACTAAGTTATAATGTGCATTGATATGACAAACATATTAAAGCTCAAATGTGATGAATACAATTCACAGAGTGTATTTTAGTTCCCTTTTAAGGGGGCCAATTTGCATTAAAGAACTTTTTTGTTTTTTCATCAGTTTATATCACCTACCTTTTGTCACTTCTCAGGGTGCTGGTCCACAGGTCAGCAATATCTCAGCCAAGCTACCAGTACATCATGCCTACTGTGCTGGAAGCCATTAACCAGCTGAAGAGGTGCTACACTCAGTTTCCATGTGGAATGAGTATACATATGTAAAACATAACATGTTTTTGCCAATATACTCCACTGGGTTATTGAGCAAGGCCCTTAAAATGAAAATTGCTCTGGGGGGTTGTAAAATGGCTGACCTTGCGCTCTGACCCCCAAAGGTCATGCAAAAAGACAATTTTCCCTTGGGGATTATTGAAGTACTGTATATCATCATCACCATCCAAAGGCAGTTTGCACCAGTGCCCCGTTTTCCTAACATAAGCATACAACTTTACTGATCTCCAGAGCACAGAGGAGAAGTTCTATAATGCCGTGCATGTTCCTGTGTGCTCAGTTGCAGATCGCAGCATAGGACTTCTCAAATGCAGGTGGTGGTGTCTGGATGTATTATGTGGAAGGCTGCCCTACCAGCCAATGAAGGTCTGCAGCATTCTGATTGCATATGTATTTGGCAGTGGCATCACTGTGGTAAATGGCGGGCTTCCAGTCCTTGATCTTTGAGAGCCCATCCCTCCTTCTTCCTGTTCTGGAATCCAACTTGCCTGAGCAAAAACTCCATGCTCTTTTCCATGTAACACACATGTTGAAAGGGAAGCATGTCCACATCTTGATGTTGCCACTACCATGATTTACAGTGTGGATGGTGTGTATTTAATAAATGTGCAGTGTTCAAATGTGGCATTAGTCTGATGGCCAAAAAGCTTAATTTGGTCTCATCAGAACATAGAACCTTCTTCCAGCTGACTTCACAGTCTGTTATGCGTCATCTTTTAAACTCTAGCCTCTAACTCTATTGCCACTTTTCCATAAAACTGCAAATGGTAAAGCACTCAAGCAATAGTTGTTTGCACAGTCCAATTCCAATTTCAGCCACTGTAGCTTTTAAGTCCTTCAGAGTTCTCATAGGTCTCATGGTGAATTCCCTCACTTGTATTTTTCTTGCACGATTAGTGCTTTTGTGAAAGGCCTGCTCTGGCAGATTTACAGCTGTGCCACACTCTTTTCATTTCTTAATAACCGATTTACCTGGACTCAAAAGAGATATTCATTGACTTGGATATTCTCATGTCTCCATCCCCTGACTTGTGCTTTTCAACCATCTTCTCATGGTGTTGTTTGGAGTGTTCCTTTGTCTTCATTGTGTAGGTTAGGCCACAATACTGGCTCACCACAAGATGGACCTTCCAGACGCAGAAACATTTGCAATCATGCAAAATAGTAAGTACATCCCCATGAAATGATTTTTTCTTTTTTAAAATATAGGGATATATCAGTATTTAATCTTCACTTAAATATTATCCATAGATAAAGGTAATAAATATAACAAACATAACACCACAATCACACTTTGTAGCCCATTGTATAATCTAAAGGAAAAAGTAAGTACACGCCTACATTTATTACTACCTCAAACACCCAAAACTGGAATCGGGTGCACGAGATCAGGTGCTAATGACAAGAATATCATTAAAGAGGATCTTGCCTGAACCAGACTTACTTAAACCTCAGACATTTAACGTATTTTGCTATTCATTGTTGAAGTATGTGGTATCACCACAACCAAATTAAAAGAGCTCTCTGAGGCTTTCAAAAAGAAGGTTATAGATGTCTAGGATTCTGGAAATGGATTTAAAAAGATCTCCAACAAATGGAAAATTAACCATTCTACCATTTGGAAGACTAGGGAGCTTTACCCCCTGCTCGCTTTGCTTGCCAACACCCATGCCTGCACTAAACACTAGCCTCTTTGTGGTTCTGTCACTTGTGTATGGGGATGCGGATGTACAATTTATATTTTATTTTCATGGGAATTGTTACATATGCATAACTGAACTATTTTACATTATAGCGAGTAATTAACCATATTAAAAAAGAGTAAAACATAACTTGAAAGTAAATTATGTTTCATGTTGCGTTAAGATTTATTCGTTGCTAATACAATTTTGTTTTGTTTGGCTTTGAAATTAACATGTAAATACTTTTTAAACTTACACTTTTACTGTAAAACTTCAGTAAAAACAAATTTTTAAATAAAAATTTCGTCAATATCGCACTGAATTTTAATTATGTGTTTGGAATTTTATCGTGACAAAGAAACGTATAACTGCTTGTGATTGAATTTCGTTTCTTTCTATTAAATAAAACGACTTGGCTCTGAGATTTGTTAATTGTCTTTGCAAAAGCTATTCTAACGGGAAACTGTTAAAATTTTAATACGAATGGCAGATCAAGATCTTCTTTGGTGTCTAATGTTATCTGCTGAAGATGTACTACATTACCTTTCTTGGATAAATCATTGTTTCTACAATAATTCGTGCAGTGGAAGACCAGATGGTGTTAATTGTTGTAGACATTCGGGATATTGTAAGTTGATGTTTTCATCTTCAGCACGATCACCACCAACTGTTTCAGCATAGTCTATTGATACACATCTAACCAATTTTCTGTGTAACCGATCAACATTTTTGGTGTTAATTCGTTTGACTTCACTGTTTCGTGGTGCTAGGATTTCCCGTGTACTCATTTTTTCTGTTGATAACCCTTAGTGATGAAATTCTTCAATAAGATTTGGACATAATACGTCTTCTTTATTTAGTTTTCACACTTTTTCTGCCAATTATATCACCTTTATCTAAACATATTGTTTAAGTGAAGATCAAATCTTGATATGTCCACATAGATTTAAAAAAAAACATTTCATGATGGTGTACTCACATGAATCACAATCAATTGAAACACCCTGGGTACAGACAGGTGATTAGCATTTAACTAAATATGCGACTTCTAAAACCAGTTGGCTTTACCAGTGATGACTTAGGCGTGTCATATTAAAAGAAATGAATACTATGAATGCTTATGAAATCAATTATTTTGTGTTTTATATTTGTCATTAATTTAGAAGCTATTTTCACATTTACATTAAAGAGTATTTTTTTGTTGATCAGTGTCAAAAAAGCCAAATTAAATGCAATGTGATTCAATGTTATGTAAAAGTAAAATATAAGAACTTCCAAATACTTTTTATAGGCCTTGTACATGTCACTTGTAATTTATAAACAGGCTGCACATTTAAATAATTCTATAATAAAGGCCAGGATACTTTGAAATCACTGTAGCAGCTTCCTACTTTACCCATTGTTGACATTATCTTTGTTTAATAAAATATGATATTTATATAATACATCTCTTTCTGTGAGGTTTTATAATACTGTTATAAAATGTGTATGTACATGAAGCACCTTGGCTTTTATCCAACTAGAAAAGCTTAATAAACTGAATGGTCTTCCCTCACCTACTGAATTCCTTATATTGTTATGCAGAAGAGATCATAATATTATAATTGTCAAGAAATCAAATATACATAAAACATTCTGTATGTGGATTTATCATAGGAAAGGAGTACCATAGTTAATCATCAGCTAAACGTATTTAGCCTTTTATATGTATCATATATGAAAAGATTCAAATTACTAGTATTACCGTTTTTTGCAAATTCGTTCTTGTGAGCGTGATTTTCTTCTTGGACCAAAGTGTTTATGTAGGTTATGACAATGTGATATCATCACGGTTCTTGGTTTCATTTAAAAACACAAGGACAATAAAATAATTCAGTTTCCAATATATAGAAGTTTCATTAGCAACAATGCTTGGTATTCCTTATCTTGATTTATAAATACAGAAGGTGCATAAAAAAACAGATGATACTTTGATACAATTGACATTGCAGCTATCCAAATGAGATTATTCCTCCCAGGGACTCATATCCGTATCTATTGCAACACAATTGTATGCTGCATACCGAAGCTTCTCTTCGCAGACTTTAGCACTGCAAGAAAGAGAACAACATAACTATTTAGGCAAGTGTGCTGGTGGTCAATGGCACTAATTATTTCTTTCTTCACAAATAGTAAAAATTCAATCATCAAATAAAAAAGTAGTGTATTTATTATGACATCATTGTCAGTCCCTTTTAATAAAAAGTACCCTCACACCAACAAGGGACAATTGTTTTGCAGGTACTCCACAGATAACATTCCTATCTTAGGTGAAGCACAAAATATTTTTTCATCCCATCTTTATTATGGTTATGAAGTCTGCAACAAATATGTTTATTCTGCCACTAAGATGGTCTGACTACTTCCTTTGTTATTCTAATGAATACTGCAGTAAAAAATAAACCAAGAAAAACTGATTGAACTCTGTGGTCACTGGATGCTGGAATTTCTCAACAACATTTATAACTCAATTGTTCAAATGGGGCACAGTGGGGCTGCTGCTATTACCTCACTTCTCCAGGGACCACAGTTTGATTTCTACCCTGGCCACTGCCTATTTACAGATTACTTTTTCAGTGTTGATACACATCACAAAGCTATGTATGATAGGATAACTGGTAAACTGGACCAAAAAGTTCTGGATTGGTTTCCATGCTTGCGTCAGATGCAGTATTTGCAGGCTTTTGTTCTAAACAATTTCTTTTTTAAAAAAAAAAAAAAATGTATTTAATCAGATGGCTTGATCTAGCTTGTTTTCTATAGCTTTATAATAATGTGAATTATGCTTCATTTTTGAGATTCAGAAAGACTTGCTGCTCTCCTGACCTTTAATGTACATGAATCTCTTCAGTGTTTACACTTTTTCCTACATTTATTTCATATGCTTGTTAAGAATTTTAAATCTTTTTTATTATCCAAAAGGTGATTCACCATAAAGCACAAATAATAAAGGAGACAACAACTCATCAGCTAAACTGCTGGCATTTTTACCTTTACAGTGTGTATAGAAAAGAATCACCCTCTTTGAAATATTCCCTTTTTTTTGCTTTACAGCCTTAAGTGAAAACACACACAAAAAATATTTCTTCCCAGCTTTACTTACTCAATGGAACCTATAATATCCAAGTGAAAGATATCATAGCTAAAGTTCAGAAAAATAGTAAAAAAATCAAAAACAAGACATACTGAGATTAATAAAGAATCACCCCCCAATGTCAATATTTTGTTGAACCACCTTTTGCATTAATGACAGCTTTGTGTCTGTTGGGATACTTCTCTATCAGCTTTGCACATCTAGATTGAGCAATATTTGCCCACTCTTCTTTACAGAACTGTTCAAGTTCGGTCAAATTGGATGGTGAGCGTTGGTGGACTGCTATCTTCAAACCCTTCCACAGATTTTCAATGGGATTTAGCTCTGGGCTCTGACTGGGCCACACAAGGACATTCACTTTTTTCTCCTTCAGCCACTATGTGGTCAATTTTGCTGTGTGCTTCAGGTCGTTGTCATGTTGAAAGGTGAACATTCTTTACCACTCTTTGCCATAAAATCCTGTAACTCCTTCAAAGTGGTCATTGGCCTCTTAGTAGCCTCTCTTACCAGTTTCCTTTTTGCTCTTCCATCCAGTTTGGAGGGATAGCCGGATCCAGGGAGGGTCCTAGCAGTACCAAACACTTGCCACTTCTTTATTATGGACTTTACTATGCTCCTTGGGATTGATAAAGCCTTTTGAGATTTTTTGTATCAATCTCCTGCCTTATGTCTGTCCACAACACGATCCATGAGATCTTTTGAAAATGGCTTGCCACCCACAGTCAGTTGTTTGCTGTCAGTTGCACTACCAAGCAAGGGAATGCTCCAGAAATAGCTGTTTTATGCTTCACTAATTACAATTGATCACAGGTGGAAACCAATAACCATTGTCTGCAATGGAAATGGTGCTTACGTACACCTGATTGAGTTTACAAATATTGTTTGGGGGTGTGTGATTATTTATTAATTTCAATATTTCTTGTTTTTTTATTTTCTTCTGAACTGTAGCTGTGATATCTTTCACTTGGATGTTATAGATTGCATTGAGTAAGTACAGCAGGAAAAAATATTGGTTTGTGTGTTTTCATTTAAGGCTGTAAAGCAAAAAAAATGGGAATATTTCGAAAGGAGTGATTCTTTTCTATTTCTTTTTCTATACCCACTATATATATATATATATATATATATATATATATATATATATATATATATATATATATATATATATATATATATTCATTATTAAGTAACTGCTTTGAATAAAAAACATCATCTTTTAATGGGGCTGTAATCGTCTCTGTTCCATTTTCCTGAGGAACCATCTAAATGGATCTGCTAAACATTTAGAACTGAAAAATGAGGCACACCTTGGGTAATTTGGTAGAAACAAAGTGCTTGAGCAGGTAGATGACTGAGGAAGTGCATCTGAGGTCTCATTTCTGAAAGAAAACAACACAAAACATTGACGTATGAGAGTAAAACTATCACTAGTTCAAAACATTTTTACAGCAGAGATTGCCACAAGACTCTAACATAAAATTAATATCACACTATAACTAACAAAATAACAGAAAGATATGAACAAAATAAGTACAATGTAAATGGGCTCAATGACAAAGATTTTCTTTATTAGAATAACCATTGCCTGGTAATCAACTGTGCCACCAAGTAAGGATAAGAATAACTAGGAGTGCCAGATGTATGGCAACCTCATAACCTCCATCCAGAAGGCAAAGCTAAAAACCAGGAAAATGTCTGGCTTTTGCACTTTGATATTATGGGTTATTATTAAGTGATTGTTTTAAATTTAACCGTTGACTTTACACACTCACATATGCTATACAGGCATGTAGTCCATAAATAGTCTGCTTATTTATTTCTGTTTATTCCAGCTATATTTTCCAAGTGCTTTTAAGTCTAGGATCAGAGTACAGTCTGTCTGTCTATCTTTCTATAGTTAAAATATATTTATGGTCAATACATTGCATTTTATTTCTGGTAATTACAAGTGGCACCTGTAGTTTGTTTTTGTTATTAGTATTGTGACCTTTTGATTAATATGGCTTCTACTAACAGAAAATGCAAATTCTCAGACAGTATTAAAATTAAGGATCCTTGCTTTGCTGAGGGGTACAGCAAGAATGAAGCAAAATGTACAATTTTTAATAGCTACTTGTCCTCTGCCAATATGCAAAATGTTTCTCGTGAGAAGGTCTATGCGTATCTTGCCAGTAATGAGGACCTGCTGTGAAGAGTTGGCTCTCAAAGGAATACTATACTTGCGCACATGGCTGCTCTTTTTATAGAGGTTGCAAATTTTGCCCATCTCTGCATGTTGTTGTTTTTTTTTTTTTACCAAATACATAGGTTGACTTTGTGTGTTAGCTTAATTGGTGACTGCAATTTGGCTCTGTGTAATGTGAATGTGGGGCTTAAGTGAATGTCCCCTCATCCAGAGATAGTTCTTGCCTTATATCCCAGTGCTGTTGAGAAAGGCTCTTGGCCGCAGTGATCCTGAGTTAGGTTAAGATAGTTGCAGAATGTTATGTACATTAAGTATCGAAGGAATTGGAAAAGGTTTGTGACAGTTCATATTTTTCAGTCAGTAGTACTTTGCTTGCAAAAAAAGCATACTGTACTTTTTTAAAAGAACTACTTTTATTACTAACTCACCCTTGTTTGTCAGGGAATATATAGATTGGAGCAGGTAGACGGCTTCTTCCTGTCACAAATCTCAAGAAGCGACTGCGATCCTCTGAAAAAAAAAAGAAAAAAAAAAGCAGAAGTTGCATTAGCTATGACTTCATTGGTAATTTTAAACATATATAATAATTATTCACAGGTTACTGTTCTGCACGTTTACATTCTTTTGCACACATATAATTCATATACCGTTATGGTAACTTACTGTTGTTCTGTATATTTTCTTTTTACTACAATACTATACTAATGTTCTTTTCTGGTACTGAGATTTTCTTTTGTTTAGCCAAAATACAGCATTATACAAATAATTATACACACACACTATATATATATATATACACACATACACACTATATATATATATATATATATATATATATACACACTATATTATATATATATATATATATATATATATATACACACTATATATATATATATATATATATATATATATATATATATATACACACACACACACACAGTAATCCCTCGCTATATCGCACTTCGACTTTCGCGGCTTCACTCTATCGCAGATTTTATATGTAAGCATAACTATATAATGCGGATTTTTTGCTGCTTCGCAGGTTCTGCGGACAATGGGTCTTTTTACTTCCTGTACATGCTTCCTCATTTGGTTTGCCCAGTTGATTTCATACAAGGGACGCTATTGGCGGATGACTGAGAAGCTAACCAATCAGAGCACACAGTTAAGTTCCTGTGTGGTGAATGCGGTGTTAACCAGGAAGTCTCGTCTCGCTCATTCATAATCAATGTGTTTCGCTGTGTAAAGAGTTAACTTTTGTGCTCTTTTGTGTTTATCTTTGTGCATAGTCAAGCCCTTCATTATGGCTCCAAAACGATCTGCTCCTGCTACTGCTTCAGGGGCCACGCCCAAGCGCCAACAGAAGATGTTAACGATTGCCGAAAAGGTAAACGTTTTGGATTTGTTGAAGGAAGGGAAAAGCTACACCGCTGTAGGACGCCATTACAGCATTAATGAGGCGACGATTCTTTTTATTTAAAAAGTAGGAAAGGAATATAAGATCTACGGCCACAGTGTCCTTTTAACCAGGGTGCAAAATGAGTTGTAAGTGGATGTAATAAGGCAGTAGTCTGGATGGAATCTGCTTTAGGGATTTGGATTGAAGACTGCCGGATGAACAACAATGGTGGTGCTACACAGTCGCCTGAAGTGGCTCCTTTAGAAGGGCTGTAACGCTCTCCTTTGTTGTGCAGTAAAATTAAACTCATCGTTATCGGACAAGTCATTGTGTCATTGTTGGTGAGTAACCATAATTAATTTTCTACTTACAGTACTTAGTACATGTCCGTACGTTTAGTGTCACTATACACACATTTACTGTTTACAATGTGGGAGAGTTTATAAGGGCTTAAAATATATAAAAATAACTATACAAACATATGGTTTCTACTTTGCGGATTTTCACCTATCGCGGAGGGGTCTGGAACGTAACCCCTGCGATCGAGGAGGGATTACTGTATGTATATACAGTATATATATATATATATATATATATATATATATATATATATATAGTGATATTTGGCCGGCTTATCATCCCGGCCAATACCCCCAGGCCGCCAGATGGAGCCCTCCCTGCAATATGGAGGTGCCCCGAAGACCAGCTAGGGACTCATGGACGATGTAGTCTTTATCCTCAGCCCTGCTGGATACCTCAGGGGCCACAAGAGGGTGCTGCAGGGAGGACCGAGGACTCATTTTTGCCCTATGACCCGGAAGCTCGTCATAGGAAGAGCGACAGGCTTCTGGGGTGAAGAATAGAACTTTTACCTGACCCGGACGTGATTGAGGATCACATGGACTGGGGATTGAGAACACTTCCGGGTCAGGTAATATAAAAGGACTGTGGGAGCTCCCAAAAGGCGAGCTGAGCTGGGTGGAAGGGTGACAAGCGCTGGGAGCTGGAGGATTGTATTATTGAGATTATTGGTGATTGTGTATGAGTATTGTGGAGGAGAGGGTGTTTTGTACACTGTGGCTGAAGAATAAAGTCGAATTGTGGACTTTTACCTGGTGTCTGGAGTCGTGGACAGGGGTTCAAGGGAGCGAGAGCGCCCCCTATCTACCACTATATATATATATATATATATATATATATATATATATATATATATATATATATATATATATATATATATATATATAAAGCACTACACACATACACACACAATTTATATATGTTATATAAAAAATTTAAATTACTAAGTTTTCCAATATGGTTCTAATTCACCAATAACCATTCCATACTAACCATTTGTGAAATTTGTTAGTGCCTCCCAGAGATACTGGACTCTTGCATCTGTCTGTCCCAAATCTTCATATCGTGCTACAAGAAAATGTGGGGTGTTATTCTCCTTACAATATTTGACATTTCATCATAAGGATATACTATGTATAACAGAGGTTTACAACCTTCTTTACTAACCATTGCCTTGCATAAAAGTTAAAGTATAATAAGGAAAAAAGTTCAGAGACTGCATATTAAAATGTTAGTTGATAAAGTTAATGTTGGTGTTTCACCAAGTTCAACAGATATTCCTTTCACTTTACACTGAAATTCTTGAATGGCTCTGTTGATTTGCTCACTTACTCAAGCGCTTTAAGGCTTCAACTGTAATTTCTGGGTCTCCACATACTTTCTTCTCCAACTCCTGCCAAGTCAAGAGGTCAAGGACAGCTTGTGGGACAACCTTCATTAGACCACGCTGTATTGCTGCAATCTTGAAATGAATATATGATAAAGATTTTGTGATCCAACATTACCAAAGAAAATAAATTATTTATTTGGTAGTCTATTACTGAAGAATATTTCTTCCTAGTAAGATTTTATTTTATTCTAATGCACAGGGGCATTTCTGAAAATAATTCCTTGAACAAAATGTACATTAGCCTATATTTATTGGTTTAAGCTTAAAGAAAGTCTACATGTACTCCTTACTACTCAAACGTTTGTCCTAAAAGCCTAAGACTAAAAATATATATACTTGTCTTAAACATAGTTATAATATACATTTTTGGTAAAGAACACAATGATCATAAATTTGTAACAATGCTAAGAGATAACATATTAAAAAAAATCAGGCTGGCTACATGTCTTTTAACAAGAGAAACTTTGAGAGTGTCTTTATATCGGAGTAAAGGATGCCTGACTGAGCTATGGCCACCTGACAACTATCCAAAGAAGATTTGTTTTGGGATTCAAGTATCTGCCGTGCGCACCACATTTCCTGCCCATTGCAGCTGTGCAGTTTTGATGACTGCCTCGATGCCATGCATACCACTTTTATGCAGCACCTCTGTATTTGGGACCATGTCTTGCCACTTTACATGAATGATTCTGCGGAGACAGCGTAGATGGAACTGGTCTAGCTTCTTCAGATTTAGGTGATACAGTGTATATGTTTCTCATTCATATAAAAAAGTCATTAGGACAACTGCTCTATATACTGCCAGTTTCATGGACAGTGCAACTCCATGTTCATTCCGGAGGTGATTCTGAAGTTTACCAAAAGATGCGCTGGCTTTGGCGAATCTTGCAGAAATATTGTGGTCACTGCCCGCAGAACTGCTCAGGACACTACCTAGGTAAGTAAACTTGTCTACATATACAAGTGCTGTTCCATCAACAGTCACTGCTTGTTGTTGGAGGCGACTACTGTAAGAAGCCTGAACCATGACTTCTTTCTTCTTGAGACTGACAGTGAGACCAAAATGTTTGGCTGCACTGGCAAAGCAATTCATCAAGCCCTGTAGGTCATCCAAAGAATGAGCCATGAGAGCACAATCATCGGCAAATAGGAGGCCACGTATGATAGATAGCATTATGGACTTTGGACTTGGCCCATAAGCAGCTAAGATTGAAGATGTCACCAAAAGGCTGCTCAGTGAGTACTATACAGTATATCTCATGACAAAAGCTTTTTTCTAATAATGTTATAATGCATTTGAAAAATTAAATATCAAAACTACGGGATCCCTTTTGTTTAGTACTTGACACAGGGCTGTAGCAGTACACAACAGTTTTCATGTAATGGTTAACTAGGACAGAGAATACGACGGTTGGAATCTTAAACTACTCTACTGTATACAGAAATAGTACTACTTTATTTTTAAAACAGTTTTTGTTAAAATTGAAGCACTTCCTTTTAAGTTGCACTCTTTGTATGACAATGTGAAAATAAAAGTTAATGTACTTTAACTTTAATCAAAGCCAGGCTAAAAATAATGAATATGAAAGGGTATATTTACTTCCTATAGACAATTTATTCAAAATCTCCACTGAACTGAATGCTAGAACATACCTTTAAACTGCTGCCTCATTTCACTAAAATCTGATTTAAAAAATTCTCTTGAATTTAGGTTTTGGAAAAATTAATTAAAAAATGTTTCCACATGCATTTAAATACTAAGCAGGCAGAGTATCTTAAATATTAGCAAGCTAAAAGAATTTCAATCTGAAACTGCACAAGGCAAAGAAAAACATAAATGGTTTACAAACATACTGGTTTCATTATTATTTCTGCGTATTATAAAGTTATAATTTTTTAATATATTTCTGCTTTTATTCAAAGTGCACCTGTTCACAGCTTTCTTCTAGTCGTGCTTTCTGCACCAACTGGATAAATTCCTTTCGGTCCTCATATTGTACTACCATAGTCTCTCCTCCAGGCTTTAGATCAACCACTCTTCCATCACTCAGTTGTGTAGTGTATGTTAACTCCTCACCGAACTTGAACTCAAAGGTTTCCTTATCCATGCTTTCCATGGACTCCAACAATTTTACCTTGATGGAAATATAGAACATTTTCAACAATACCCAAAACATTTTCATGTTGTGTTACTTTATTGTAGACTTTTACTTTACTGTACCATCAAGAACTACACAGTGAATCAATTTTAAATACAGCCTTTCAGGAGAATATTAGTGCTGTAGAAAACACATAATATTATGATTTCAAACATTTGTCAATTTCTTATAGCTGCTTAATTCTTCTATGAGATACTAGCATACTGTCCTGCACACTCATGAACACCGACAGACACTCATACAGGTTCAGTTTAGAGGTGCTAATTAATCAAATGTGCTCATCTTTAAGATGTGGAAGGAAAACTGAATTACCCAGAAAGAAACTTACACAAACACTAGCAAAATATTCAGACTCTGCATTTTAAGTGATTTGTCTTTAATCAGATTTTAAAAATGACCATATTGCCGGCTATTACAATATTTGAAATTTGATTATGCAAGTATTTGTAATAACACAATAGTAATTTTAAAAATGAAAAGGTTTACAAATTAAACTTGCAGCTTTTTTCAGTGTTCCTAATTATTTGCAATCTTCTGTCCTTTTACCTTTACTGTAGAGAAAGGCTGCTGAAAATGCATTGCGTAACCATTATGCGTTGCACTCGCTACATAATAATCATGAAAGGCTTGCATTGGGGTTAACATTGTGTCAATGCTTTTGTATATAAAAAATAAAATACTTTACACACACCACCTGTTTAGAAGATTTTACAATTATGCTCTAAACTTTTTAAATCCAAAGATGCATGATCACTAGAGGTTCTGTGGTGTTTTTAATTCTATTTTTTGTGTTTTCATGTTTAACCATAAACTCAGTCAAATAACTTAAGACTATACTTTAGTTAAATTTCCCATTTGCTATTGGTAGGTTCAAAAAGCATAAACATTATGTTGTTAATTTCTCCCAATTGCTTTCTATTTCTGACAAAATATTTCATTTTCTTGTTTTTCCTCTGTTTCTATGAATGTATTTTCAGTTCTCACAGGTCCCAGTAACATACATGATTTATTTGGAGTTGTATTAAGTTAAAGCTTAAATATAGCACTTTTCCAAAACCAGGAGCCACACAAATGCAGACCGTCTATAAGAATTAAAATCTACACAATATGTTATGTGTGCCACAGTATGCCAAACATAACACTGAGCTTGCTTTGGGAAAACAATATGTCTTCATTTTCAGAGGTACCTGAATATGTATATAATCTTGAATTATTACCATTATTATTACACATATTATATTCTAGTGATAAACAAAACTGTCAGAAATTTTAATTAGTAAACAAAATGTCTTAATTGTTACACTGCATGACATCTTTAGAAAGTTTTCAAATATAAATACTTTCCAGCTGTAAATATTGCATTTCTCACCAGAACAGAATCAACTGCAGGGAAATCCTTGTTCCAGCTCACTGTTTCTCCTGTCAACCTTTTCCACACAATTCCAGGCAGGGCCAGTACCTAAAAGGCATCGTAGAAAGTACACTGAAAAAATGAATACAATTATTGTAAAAAAGACATACATCAATAAGTAAGTTTGTAAATAAATAAAGTTGTTGCTCAGGACTCTGGAACAACTCATTTTACCTCACTTATGTTCTAGCCACTGAATTGGTTGTTTAAACGACTAATGCAGATGTACACCTCTACAAACAATATCATTTTAACCAATTTGGTAAATGATACGGCTAAGGTTTCTCTTCTTTAATTTAGCATAAAATTGCTTAGCTTTCCTAGATTATACTCTATGTGTTGAAAATGTTTTAGAGAAAGGGTGCATCTTAACCTTTTGGGCTAATACAGATGTACATTTTGTTGGATGGATGGTAGGCTGGGGATGAAAGTCATGATTAATTAACACTTCATTTTGTTTTTTTTAATGGAAAGAAGCTTTCTTGAAATTTCACCAGCACAGAGTAAGCAGATAAGAATAACCATTTTGGAAAGTCTCTAACTTAATATTTTCTGTAATTGTTTTGATATTAAAAAAATGTAATTACTACAAATAAATGCTTATTAGAATGGTTTAGCCCTTTTTGGAATTAGAATAAGGCAACTCATTTCTTGCTTTTGGTCTTGAACTGATGGCATTACAGGTTCAACATTATATGTTGCAAGGATACCCTCCTTGTAGGGTATGCTGCCTGGCGGGGTTGTTGTGAATTTGAGTCACAGGACATCCCTTTAATAATTTACACACAAACAGGGTTGGACAAAAGTAGGTTTGCAGTTGCTCAATGCAAAAAGGCATGCAGGTTATGATTATTACAATAGTTTTATTAACTTTAGGTGCACCTAGATACAATCTTGTACGTGCTCAAATTGCCTGCCTTCATTATTTCTACTTTACCTAAAAGATAAATCATAAGTAAGGATACAAAATAATAATAACAATAATAATAATAATGAAGAAGACAAATAATACAATAATTAGTTAATAAATAATACAAGAATAATCCCTGTTTTGTGTATTCACAACTGTAAACGTACTTTTGCACACCCTTGCATATTGCTTTAATTCAGTTTCGTTGCACACACACAAAAAAAAAAAAATCACTTATCTCCTGTTCACTTACTAGAAATTCCTTTCCCCTAAGCGCTGCTCCCATTAGCTGTCCAATCCACTCGCATTTGTGAAACTCCTTGCATGAGGGGTTTGGGACATACCGATCTCGTCCTTCTCCAGCACACTGCAAAGAAAACAAAAATTAGTCAGATTTTAAAAGCATAGGAGAAACATAAGTATACTTTTATATTACCTTTGACATTTTCTTTCATAATGATTCTTAACTGTCTATTGTATAAATGAAGCTAGGCAATATTAATGTAAAAATTACTTCAAAGGAAAATGTACTGAACTCTGTCAAAAACACTGACACACAGTAATTTTTGGCAAATTATAAATGGTAAAATGAAAAAAATCTACCTACAATTATTTTAGTGGCATAATCTTAATGTGGGAAGTTTCTTTTACAATTGTGAATGAGCGTGCCATACAGCATGTTAAATTGATTTTGTGCAATAGGTTTTAACCTTATGGGAACAACACCTTCCACTTAAAATCAAAGGAACAAATGATCAAGCACATACCCGTGCAGGTATTGCCAGATAGTTCAACAAAGTTGGTTTCTAAGATGGACCTAAACATATGATCTCTGTTCAGGTCCAACCAGCCCATGCAGGAAAACAATGTCTTAGGAAATTGAGCTAAAAGAACACTCCTTCAGCCCAAGTAACTGCTAATGCTGCCAACTTCAGAAAAGTGACTTTAGGCTTAGAAGGCTTGTTCTGTTACACATGTATGCATATTATAAATGGCAACAAATAATGAATAATGAATGAGAAAGCAGGAAAATTGAACAAAAAGTATAAGTGATCAGTGAGTATGAGGTTGGGCACAGAGGTGGCTGAGCTGCATGGAGCTGAAGTGGAAGTGAAAAGATGGAAGAATACAGCCCTTACTGGGTTCATCCTTGAAATGCTTTGTCAACAAAGGCTAAAGGTGAACCACCAATTATCGAATTTTAAGCACTGCATACACATTTTGAAACTACAAACCACAGATATGTTCAGGTTACCTGGTTAGATGTTCGAGAGAAAAAAGGTAAAGGCACAGGACACTCAGCAGAACTTGGACATAGCTCCTCAGACATGTCAGCTAGGCTGTCCCGAAAACCACCACCTAAGTGTTATTGGGGGGAAAATATAATTTCTATCACTTCTACTAAAATAATAAAAGATAATCAAAATGTTATTAGCTATTAAGTAATAAAAACATCATATCTATTTTTTCTAACATACTTATCCTTCTTGGGTTACAAAGACCAGGAGTTTAACTAAGCAGCGAAAAGTACAAAGGAGGAACCTGCTGTGAGCTGGATAATAATTCAATAAAGGTACAAAGTGACACATCAGGAAAGAGATTTGTCTGTCAACCAGAAAGCAAAATCTGTGGACTGTGGAAAGGAACCTGAGCACCTGAAAAGTATCACTTTTTCCAACACAATAAGAACAAGACAAATCTAAAAAGAGGACACTCCTGCCCAGAACTGATCTTCACTTCATGATATATAAAATGTAAAATAAAACCGACAAAAATTTCATTAAAAATATTGCTATCAAAGGAAAGAAAAAAAAAAACAGAATGCAATGGAAATATGCTGTTAAAAGTAAAAAATAAATAAAGGCACCTGACTGTT
This sequence comes from Polypterus senegalus, assembly GCF_016835505.1. Lineage (NCBI taxonomy): Eukaryota > Metazoa > Chordata > Cladistia > Polypteriformes > Polypteridae > Polypterus > Polypterus senegalus. The sequence continues at coordinate 92,561,034 of NC_053167.1, read as the reverse complement.
TACATGAAAGACACTATACAATCTTATACTGTAACCTCTCTGCAGTAGTAGGACCAGGGAACAGAGCGTGCTCTGGGTATTATCTCCCCTGGAACTCTACAGGCACCATGGACTCCCGCAGGGCTTCATGGAAATTGAAGTTTGGTATAGCTCTGTTGGGTCCAGTGGGTGCTGCCAGGGGGTACTGTATAAAATGCAGAGCCCTTTATTGCAGCACTTCTACCACACCCAGAAGTGCTGCTGGAAGGAAACTATGGGATACCTGGAGCACTTCCAGTTGGCGCTGTAAAAGGAGCCGCTTTACTTCATTCACGGAGCCAGGGTTGGGAGGAAGGGAGACAAAGCTTGCTGAGAGAGGTGAAGGTGGAAGAAGAGACCAAGGAAGAAAGAAAGTGCTGTGGACAGTATTATTTGTGCTTTGTTACTTGCTTCCTCTGTAAATATAAAAAGTGTGTGTTGTGATAAACTTGTGTCCATGTAGATTATGGGGAGCAGAGCACCTCCTGGTGGCCACACTATTTGTAAAGTAAATGCTGAATTTACACGAACCTTCATCAGCACGTATGAAAGATGAAGATGATAATTCTTTTATCAACCACTTCTAATTAAAATACCTTGGTCAATGATTCCTTCTGAAATAAACTTGCACTCCCACCACTGGTCATACCGCACAGGCCATCTAGAAATTAAACATAAATGAGTTTATCATTCTGATTCTGAATTAGAATATGTGATGTTGTGAGGTTAGTGGGAAGCACCTACAAAAATACCTGTAATCAAGAGTCTTTTCATATTTATCAGTAGGCTTCAGACCCTCATACACCTGGTTGAAATAAGGAGATTAACATAACTGAAAGAAGTGCAAAACCAATGATTAAACTGATTTAATTTAAATGACTGTAGTTATCAAAAAACAAATATAACTGATATTTACATATCATATTGAATGTATACTAGAGTGCAATACACTACATTAACAACAAAACAGATTTACTTAAACAGATGCTTGAACGTTTCAGTATAGTCAACACACAACGTATAGTCTAACAGATACTCCTTAGTACAAAATTTTTTTTTTTACTGTAAGTATGAAAATAACTTGCAAGAACCACTTGTTAATTATTTATTTTTTATCCTGTTTACTCTTTCTTTGTTTAAGATAGAGAGTATTCCACTTCATCTGAAATAAGGTCTCACAGATTAGAGAACTCTGCCCTCTCAAATATTTAAAAGACAGTTCAAGTTCCAATCAGTTCCACTTTAAAAGAAAGGATTTCAATTAAATGTACACATTATATGAAAATGTACATCCCAAAAGCAGAACCCAGAAACCAGCATATTTGGTGGATATCTGGTAGGGAAAATACAGGTATTGCGGTTGCTGTTCAAGTTAGTGGTCCACTTGAACACAAACTTAAACCTAACTGAATTATAATGAATCACAACGTATCTAAAAAAAGAATTTTAAAAATAAATGTATAACTTATATTTTACTCAGCAATATATTCTCAACAATAGAATATGTTGTGAACTCAAAAGACATAGAGATTGCTACAAGGCATACAACATTTTAAACACCTTAAACTTTACTTCCAAGTTTGCTAATCTTTGGCTGACTAAACCTGACAGATAGCATTATTAAATTCTTAGACTACAACTTTGGACAGATTGATTAGTCCAGATTTGTAACAGTAAACCCATTATACAAGGGCAAGTAAATTATCTACAGCTAAAATTAAGCAGATTTATTTTGTTCCCTAAAAGACAGAATGCTTATTTTCTTTTCCTTTTCATTCTTCTGGGTGTGTTTAAACTTTTAGCAGACCCAAATCAATTTGAACAAATAAATAATCAAATAGTAGCACACATCAAATTAGTTGCAGCTTTTTAGTAATAGCAAGTACCTGATTAAAAACAGAATTTTTACAGCTGGGATCAAGAGATGGGTTGTCTCGATGTTCCATTGCTAGACGACGGTTTATGTAGAGTCTTGGCATGAAATTTGGCTTGCTTGTCTCAGAGTTTTTCAGGCACTGCATAATCAAGGCAGCACGCCTTTTTGATAAAAGCAAAAACTGCTTGACATACTGAAAGACAAGTTCAGAATTCTTTTATTAATATTAGCTACTGACATGGGACAACATATTACAAGTATATATTTTGACCTAAGAAGATCATTTATCAAATGCTTAATTAGTTAAAACTGGTAAGAGGTACTGCTTAGAGAATCCATTCCTGGACATTTTTCATTCCCACATTCTCGGGAAGGAAACTGCTGTAATTCCAGGGAAACTCTGAACGGCCAAGCTCGCATATATAGCGTGTAAAAACTGATCAAGAAATAACAGAATTATAGTTGAAAATAATTAAGTGGCACGGTTTTTTGACCCACGGTGTAGTGTGTTGCCGATTAATTCGGTCAACAACAGACCAGCAGCAGTCAGTCTTCCGGCTCCGACTAAGACTGAGCACAGTGGACTGGAAGGAGTCTGCACTCTGCAGCTCACAAATGCTGGGATGGGGCAGACTTCATTGACGTCTGTCAGACAATGGCTTTGAACAGCAACTTGTGCCAAGAAACTTGCCATTACAGAATGATGACAAGAAACTGGATGCATCAGTAAAAGCTGAAATGGCGGTGTTTCAGAGCAACGGCAAGCACGGGAGTTGTTTAGAACAAGTGTATCAGTATCTGATGACTGTGCAGCCTACTTCACTGGAGGCAGAGCGTGCTTTCTCAGCGGCTGGCGTACTCTGCACGAAGGTGCGCTCTCACCTGGACGACCGCACACTGGACACGTTGTGCTTTCTATGCTCTTATTACCGCAGCTAACTAGATACATGTACTTATATGACAGCATGAACTGCTTGTATATAAGGTTAGTCTTTTATTGGTGTCAACATATTGCAGTAGTTTTATTAAAAAATAAGTGTCAGTTGTTCTAAAACCGTTCACATGTGAGATGCCCGTGCACTGTATCATCCCCGGGAGCCCGGGATTCCCAAGAATGACATGCGGATTCCCAAATTCCCGGGAATGGATAAACCCATCCGGGAATGGATTCCCTAGTACTGCTTAAGCCTAAAAGATACTTACCAGTGTCTCAACTTTAAACTGAATAGAGGGTACATGACAACATTTACTCCCATACTGGAGCACTAGTCCACTGACATAGGTAAAGTACTTAAGGGAACATAGGGTAGGGCAGTCTCTTACACAACACTTAAATTGGCTGAGTGTTTTCTCACCACAGTTGAAGAAATCATGCTCCTTGGGAAACAAATTACTACAACCCACAAAGGATATATTCATAAGTTTAATGAAAGAGTTCCCTGAACATTACTTTATCATTACAATGATTCAGAAGGAAAGGAGGACACTCTCTTGTTAAAGGAATACTTCACCCTAAAATATTTTTTTTATATGTAACTTAAACCATGTAGTTTGTAGTGGTGGCCTTGAAAAACTTTTAATCTCACGTTTTCACGAAGAATAGAGAAGAAAAATTACATATGAGCTAATAGTGATCAATGCTGTTGAATGGCAAAATATGTGAAACAAGAAAAGAAAATCTCACATTACTAGTGTTGCATAATTCACATCTAAGTTATCCAATCGAATGCACAAAATACAACCTTTTTAACTAAAATATTGTTAAATAGATACTTCCAGAATTATCAGCATACATCATAAAGAAGAAGCTAATGCCTCCGAGGACTGATTTTTTTTTTTTTTTATTGAAGACTTACCTCTTCCTCTCATTCATTTCAAAAAGCCAATACTCTGAGACTTTAGTTTCTTGTTTATGATGTGTGCTTATATTTTCTTATCATATGCCATTGTAAAACATTGGTCACTATTGGCTACTATTAAATTAGAAACTTTTTTCTCTCCATTCTGCATGAAAACATAACATAAAAATTGTGCTTATTTTTACATATTAAAAACTATATTTTAATATTAACATATTAAAAATATTTTTGGGGAGGAGTATTCCTTTAAGAGAAAATAAGAGAAGTAGAGATATTGACAAGTGATGCTGTTATGTAGCAATAATGTATTGCTTTAAAGCAAGTATGTAAGAACCTGAGATCTGCCAGTAGTCTTTAAGTATATGCTATGTATACTCCCCTAGTTCAAGAATTCTAAACATGATAACATCTGGTTATCATAGTGCTCATTGTGTGATTATGATGGGATTAAGTATAATAACATCCACTACTCTGCTTCATCCAATTAAGGGTTGTAGGGGAACAAAGCCAATCATGACAGCACAGTGCAATGCATCAAATAGTCCTGGACACGGTTCCAATCAACTGCAGAGTACACTCATGCCAAGAATATTCTATTTCTATTATTCTATTTTTTGCAGTGTGTTCTTACTAAATGTATTGTACACCCTCTATATTTGACTCAGGTTCTCAGTAGTGGTTTAAAAACAAATTGGTGAATTATTCTGTAAATAGCTTTTTGAACATCTCTTGAACTAAGACACTATGTCCATTCTTACCTTTAACTGATTAAAGGTACCCAATGTATAATCCCAAGCTGGAACAAGATGTGGGAGTAATTCATCCAGCAGAAAAGCAAACCTATAGTTAAAACAAATACCAATGGAAAATATTCTTCTTCAAAAATAAAGTAAAAATAGAATATAGTAACACTAGCTTTTAGATTTTCTGTCTTCCAACTGGTGTTTCAGACAGTTGTATGTACTTTAAATCTTTGTTCTTTAGCAAAGAATGAATTCAAGACCTGCCAAACATTCTAAAGTATTTGATAAATATGACTTTCTTTAATATTTTAAACAAAAATTCCTTCTACAAATAAACATTCCTTCTACATTTAAACTTACAGTATATTGTTAACATATTAGGAAAAACCAAAAATACTATCTTCAATAAGACAAAGAAATACCTGTCTTTACAGCGCATCCAGAAAGTCTTCACAGTGCATCACTCTTTCCACATTTTGTTATGTTACAGCCTTATTCCAAAATGGATTAAATTCATTTTTTTCCTCAGAATTCTACACACAACACCCCATAATGACAACGTGAAAAAATGTTTAGTTGAGGTTTTTGTAAATTTATTAAAAATAAAAAAACTGAGAAATCACATGTACACAAGTATTCACAGCCTTTGCTCAATACTTTGTCGATGCACCTTTGGCAGCAATTACAGCCTGTGACGATGTGGGTTCTGGCTCCACGCTCCCTTTGATGTTGGAAGCACTTGAACCCAACACCGTCGATAATGTTGCCGAATGAGCTAGTCAATGGAGGCAAATTACTGAGCAAGGGGAAGGTAGAAAGTGCAAAAGTGCTTTTATTTAAAACAGTCAACAAAAACAAAGTTCATAAATAAATAATCCATAAAACGAACGTGGGGTAAAACCAATAAATAAACACAACAATCCTTTAAAAACGAAGGTTAAAATCTTCTCCTGGAAGCAGTCTTTAAAACAAAAAACAAATCCGGTGCTTTTCTGTATGCGTCTCACCTGCTTATCCCGTACGGGCTTAGCAGCAGGCAAGACGCTCTCTGCAGCTGCCCTCCTACTTCACACGCTCGAGACTGGAGACCTCCCGATCCCTGGCTCCGGTATGGCACTCATCCCAGTCCCGAGACTTGATTACCCCAATAGCCAGGTCGCTCATATTGGGGACTCCACCACCAAGCCTCCCGACTTCCGCTGCCTTTCCGCGGCCTTCTGCGGCTCGTCGCTTTCACCTTGTCACTCCCGCTACCAGATCGCTCAGCGGGAGCGACATCTACACAAACACCTGGGTGTCGGCCTAACACCCAGCTTCCTCGCAGCTGCCCACGAGCGCCGATCGCGCTCACCCCCGCTCCGCGTGTCCGTCTCTCTTCTGCACCGCTTGCTTCCACGCTCCCTGTAACCTCCGTCCTCTCTTTCCTTTCCTTTTGCTCTCCGATCGTTTCTTTCTCTTCCCGAACGTTTCTTTTTTCTTGTAATCGATTCTCTCTCTTTCTCCCCAACCGACTTGCGCTTCTTTTAAAAACGTGAGGGGCCATCACAGCTGCAGCATTAGCCACGGGAGCAATCACAAATGTGGGCAGTTCCTCACCTGTGCACACGTTGAGAAACGCCCACATCGACGACTGCCCGCTGCTCGCTATAACAACGCCTCACGAAGCCGCCTCGGGTGCGATGATTATTTATTTAAAATCAATGGCCTTTTCTCCACGAGCTGTGGACCCATAACACCACACAGCCTCAAGTCTTTTTGAATATGATGCCACAAGCTTGGCACACCTATCCTTGGCCAGTTTTGCCCATTCCTCTTTGCAGCACCACTCAAGCTCCATCAGGTAGGATGGGAAGCGTTGGTGCACAGCCATTTTAAGATCTCTCCAGAGATGTTCAATTGGGTTCAAGTCTGGGCCATTTAAGGACATTCACAGAGTTGTCCTGAAGCCACTCTTTTGATAACTTGGTTGTGTGCTTAGGGTCGTTGTCCTGCTGAAAGATGAACTGTCACCCCAGTCTGAGGTCAAGAGCGCTCTGGAGCAGGTTTTCATCCAGGATGTACATTGCTGCAGTCATCTTTCCCTTTATCCTGACTAGTCTCCCAGTTCCTGCCGCTGAAAAACATCCCCACAGCATGATGCTGCCACCACCATGCTTCACCGTAGGGATGGTATTGGCCTGGTGATGAGCGGTGCCTGGTTTCCTCCAAACGTGACACTTGGCATTCACACCAAAGAGTTCAATCTTTGTCTCATCAGACCAGAGAACTTTGTTTCTCATAGTCTGAGAGTCCTTCAGGTGCCTTTTGGCAAACTCCAGACGGGCTGCCATGTGCCCTTTACTAAGGAGTGGCTTCCGTCTGGCCACTCTACCATACAGGCCTGATTGGTGGATTGCTGCAGAGATGGTTGTCCTTCTGGAAGGTTCTCCTCTCTCCACAGAGGCCCTTCTCCCCCAATCGCTCAGTTTAGATGGCTGGCCAGCTCTAGGAAGAGTCCTGGTGGTTTCCAACTTCTTCCACTTACGGATGATGGAGGCCACTGCGCTCATTGGGACCTTCAAAGCAGCAGAAATTTTTCTGTAACCTTCCCCACATTTGGGCCTCAAGACAATCCTGTCTCAAAGGTCTACAGACAATTCCTTTGACTTCATGCTTGGTTTGTGCTCTGACATGAACTGTCAACTGTGGGACCTTATATAGACAGGTGTGTGCCTTTCCAAATCATGTCCAATCAACTGAATTTACCACAGGTGGACTCCAATTAAGCTGCAGAAACATCTCAAGGATGATCAGGGGAAACAGGAAGCACCTGAGCTCAATTTTGAGCTTCATGGCAAAGGCTGTGAATACTTACATACATGTGCTTTCTCAATTTTTTTATTTTTAATAAATTTGCAAAAATCTCAAGTAAACTTTTTTCATGTTGTCATTATGGGGTGTTGTGTGGAGAATTCTGAGGAAAAAATGAATTTAATCTATTTTGGAATAAGGCTGTAACATAACAAAATGTGGAAAAAGTGATGTGCTGTGAATACTTTCCTGATGCACTGTATATACAGGCATTTTCCTAAAGGCATTCATCATAAACACTGAAATAAAACTGAAATGTAAGGTAATTCAAACTGTTTATCATTTCAGCAGTTCACCAGTTTAACAAAGTTTCTAATAAGTAAATTTCTGTAGACTTTTACCATTACCTCTTGATAACAAACGCTCGTCTGTAAAGCACATCTGGATCTGTTCCTTCTAATCGTGGATATCGAACTAGATGTGGGGATTGGAACATATCAGCATTTAGTCCCAGGTCACGCTCTCCTGATGATTTAATTTTAAGACCTCTGATCCTTACGTCGATCCCTTCATCTAGAAAATAAAATTATTTTGTAAATTTTTAATATTGTAAAAAAAACAATTGTTCTAAAAATAACATTAGCTAAAGAAGTGAACAAAATTTCATTTTATTTAATGACATTTTTGGTCCTACCTTTGCATTCAACAATTCGAATTTCAATGATTGGCATATGTCCAGTCATGTCTTCTAAAACACAGACATCTCCAATTAGACTCCTGTTTTAAAATTGCAAAGATATATACAATGTAAATGAAAATACCAACAGTTTGATTATTTTCAATTTTGTTTTGATTCAAATAATGACAAATTATATATCCAGTTGACTTTTTTAAATTCACTCGTATTTTTGGGTATCATTTCATCACACTGATATACAGTATATTTAAAACACACACAAACATTCATTATGTACATATACATATAAGGCAGATGATCTTGCAGAAAAGACAAGGAAATGATTTTGTGTCTGGCTGGAGTAAGATAATTGATGGACCAGCGGAAGCCGGAAGCAGTTCCATCACCTATACAGCAAGTGGCAGTGGTCCTCTCCTCTTTGTGGTGTCCCAGTTCGGACACCTGCAAGGGTTCTTGGATGCTGGGAATCCAGAAGGGCAACTCTGTCTTGGTCCCTGGGTGCTAGTAGAGGGTGCTGTCGGTAGAGGACCTCCATGCTTTCCATGTGAACTGGAAGTGCTTCCAAGGACACCAGAAGCATTCCTGCATCTGGCTTGAAAAGGAGCCCGCTGCCTCACATCGGAGAATCAGAGTCGGGAGGCAGCAGGCGGGACTCAACTGGGGGCAGAAGGAGGAAGAAATGTATTTAATTTGGATGTCTTTTTGCTGAAATTTCTGTTTATAGTGTGGGTGAAAAATAAAAAACAATGCATTTGAACCTAAAATTGTGTTGGGTAACTTTGTGTCTGAAGTTTGGGGCTCAGTGGCACCCCCTTGTGGTCACTATATACAGTATATGTGTGAGAGCATAATAAAGGATATAAGAATGAATTAAACGTAATTTTTTTTAACTTATACCTGTGTCATATTACACAACGTCTAGTCAGAGGGGATGTCAAATCTGACGACTGCAGTTGCTGTTCTCTTCACCTTAAAATGTCAGATTACAGAGGATGACAAATCAAATGATACCATGAAGACTTTCCAGCACTGTTTTAAAATGTCAAAAGTACTACAAGATTGCTCCCTTTTCTGATAGCCAATAAGATGTTGTCTGATGGATGGTTTTCAGGTATTGCAAGTTCAGTTGCAATCTCTACCCTTTTTGTGTTTTTTCTACTATGTTGTGGTGCGTAAAACACAAGATATACGACAAATGCAAATTTTCTGTTTGCAATGTCCTTGTAGCTGCATTATATGTATTTTACTTCTGGGTGAGCATTCTTTGGTTTGTCCGCTCCCTCACACACACAGCCTGCCCCTATGGCTTGAGACAAAAAGAAGACTAGTTTTTCTTGGAGCAAGTTGCTAGCTATGTCACACTACAGAAATGGACATCATGGGGGTGTGTTGTGACTGCCAAGATTCTCTATGATTATGTAAATGAAGTCTGTGACTGGAAATCGCTGGAAAAATCTTGCATTGTGATAGGGCCTTTAGTTGCTTTGCTAATACAGTAGACAGACTGGCTTAGCTTAGCTCCAGACTTGGAACTACTTTTATTCTCATCTTCTACACTATAGTAATGGCAGAAAAATATTACAAGCCACATATCAAATTGCAAAAAAATAAATAAATAAAAATCCAACCATTTTACAACATACTAAATCTAAATTAGTTGTTATTGGGACCCAGAATTGCTTACAGAACCATTTTTTTGCAAGGCTGTATTATATGGCAAGAAACACTCACTCATACCTTGCCAATTTAGAGTTAAAATTACTGAGTATACAGTCTTTAGCCCATTGAAGGAAAACTGCAGTAACTCAAAGGAAAAGAAAAACACACACACAAACAGGAAAAATGTAATAACTCCATACAGACAGTGACTGTGCAAAAATTCCAAAAATATGACTGAGAAGAGTCGGGCAAATGAGGACAAACACAGTCAGCAAGGGGTTGGTGCATAAGTGCCAAATACTTTTATTAAAACCAATAAAAAAAGCAGTGTTCAAAACAGTGCAGTGATTCAAATGATCCCATATATAAATAATCCATGAACGTCAAAGTGAATGTGGTAGTTAAAATCAAGTTCAATAAATAAACATTCCATTAAAATGAGGAAGAAGAAGCAGTCCTTTGAAAACTCACAACCCTGGGTGCATCTATCTAAAATATGACGTCTCTCTTGCTTACCCTCTTCGGATCTCGCAGCATCAGAAGACGTCCTCCAGCAAGCGCAGACAACCATGATGTTCCACGAGATGAGCCCAACTCCCTACGACTCCCACTGCCATTCCACACAGTATTATTGTTTTTTTACTGCTCAATGGCTGCTTAGCAGGTGCAATCCTCATCCACTTCTTGAATGCCAGCCACACATTCAATCCTTGGGGTACCCAATCCAGTCCGCCTACTTCTGCCCTGTCTTGCACTGGCTCTCTCTTGCTCCTGCCCTTCTCTTCATCCTTTAACCTCTGTCTCTCTTTTCATTTTCTCTTCTCAATTCTTTCCTGTCCTCCACTCCACCATGCCAGCTCATTATAGTACCTTAATTGGGTGCAGGTGTTAAGGTGTGACCGACTCTCTACCTACTCCTAGGTTTGAATGAGGCACCTGACTGACGCTCGCATTCGTATGTGTATATACGATCAGCCATGCAACCCAACCACCCCGGTCTTGAGCACACCTGCACCCATTCCCAGCCTGCACACTTTCAGGCACAATTATTTATTTAAAGCTTGCACAACGCCACAAACTACTTATTACAATATGGTGTGTTAAGCACAGAATATTATCAATTACAAATGTGTGACTGATTTTCTAAAATTATTCTGACAAGGATATAATTAAAATACTTGACAGACAAAATGAAAAACTGAGCAAATCCATCCTAATCTGTTAAAAAAAATTAAGGTCATAATTAATTGACTTACAGACTAGCTACTGTTGGTCCAGCAGTGCCAAATTCTTTTGGACGAGAAACACTGTGCTAAATTATATTTGTGATCAAAGACTGAACCAACAAATCAATATAGTTAGTTTTAAAATGGACAGAAACATAAACTACTTAAATATGATAATATCTACAGTCTTGGACAACACCATAAAAGAATATAAATGAATGAAAAAGTAGAAAAATGTCAAACCTACTCATCAACACCAACATCACTGAGCTTCTTCATGTTGTCTCCATCTCCACCATATACAGTGATTCTCCTAGGCAAATAGTTGTCATCTGTTGAATCAACTGTCAGAATCAATTTTCTGAAATTAGAAATTTTAAATAGAAAATAACCAATGTGTTTATCATTCTTCACTTATATCACTGAATACAATCAAACAAGATGTACTGTTTTTAATTGCCACTGGTGTAATGCATACAAGGAAGGAATACTGTTTATTTTACACTTCCCACATGCTGAAGTTTTCTAAAGATACTTAAGGAAATTCGTATTCTAAACCTTTTATATAAAATAAGTTTTATTTTTAATACAACTTTGAAATAAAAAGTTGAGTAAAAGCTTCATTCATTAACAGTCAGAAAAACTGGATGGGACAATTAGCATTGCTTGGATGCTTATACTCAACAAAATATCATCCTTGTTGGTAACAATACATGAACAATGAAGTAAAAAAATTGAATACTTTTGTGGAAGTCTTACTTTACAACTGTTCCTTTTTTCATATGTAAACGTATCCAGTGCTGTCCCTGGGCTCCATCACTCTCCCAGTATGTATCATTGTCTCCATCTGTTAGACACCAAGCACCACTGTTTGGGTCCTCCTGAAAGAAATGAGAAAAACTAAAGAGGCAACAAAGAAAAAATGTAAAACTCTGATTTTTTGGTTCATAGTTCAAAATGAAGCCAACAAAAACCTTATGTTATGTTGCATTTACACACTGATTTTTGCAATTTTAGTGCTATGGTTACAAATGAAGTTCTAATTAGAGGTGCATTAAGGATATGCATGGGGACACACTCATAAGTCTGATATGTACTTAAATGTACATATATTGGAAATCACATCAAAAATGAAAGTGTAGTCACATTTGGAAATGATGTTACAGTTTGCAAAAATGCCAAACTAAAGAGCTTAATGCTGACATAATATCACATCTTATCACGCTGTTATAATTAAGTACAGTATTTACTATTAAGACAATTGCATAACATTTGCTTCTAGAAAATGATCATATACAAAAAAGGTAACAGAAGGCTAATATGTCACTCTATTTTCTGAAAAAGAAATAGTAAAATTTGCAACAGGGTGTGCAATAAGATCACTAGAATGTGTCCCCTACTGGTATTACTTTTAGTCAGATACTAATGTGGCTGAGAACTTCATCCTGTATTTTTACAGAAATCATGTCTGAAGAAACTTGTGGTCAATTTGTCCAGGCTACAATGCTGATGTTAAACTGAGTTACCCAATGATCACAGAATGAAAATAAGATTTCAGAAACAGAGATTAGTGCAGTTTTAAACTACTTTTGAAGAATTTCCAGAGAAGTTCTCAAAATACATATCCTTATGAATTATTGCATCATCAAAAATTACATTGATCAAATAGAAATGCAGGATACAAAGGAGTAAAGGAAGAATGGTTTTAGCATTTCTCTGCCATATATTTTTATGAGGAAAGGTATTATTCATAATAATACACATGTTTTTATAATATGCTTTTCATACTTAAATGTTAACATTTTGTAAAAGCAAAGTAAAAGTTAAAGACAACCACTTTAGATAAAAAAATAGCATTAACGTGGTAATTAAAAAAAAAAAATCAACATGCAAGAATAATCAAGGGAAAGTTAATTCCAGGTATAGGGGCAAATGAAAAAAGGCAGTATCATTTGTGAAATGTAGGTTTGTGATGAACCCCAGAAATTGAAAATGACTGCTACATTTGAGATTTTAGTTGAATGCAAAATGTGGAACAGCTCTTTTAGGTACAGTGAGGCAAGTCCATGCAGAACCTTATAATTTCAACGTAGAGATTTTAAAAATCAGTTAGCTGTTTGACAGGAATCCAATCTAATGCTTATTGAATATTAGCTATGAGGTCTCACTTTCTTGTTTTTGTTAGTATTACTCTGTTTTAGTGACAAATTATGAAGACTGTTAAAAGATATTAGAGATCTTTGCAACAGTTCGGCTGCAATGATATAAAAGAATGGATAAGCTTTTCAACATCAGACTGCAACAAAACTGGAGAGGTTCTAGCATTGTTTGTCAAGTGACTCAGTATTGATTTACAAATCAATGTATGAACCAGCCATTTATCATGAGGTACATATTTAAGAGCTGGATATGGTATGTGACACTAATAAGCAGGGTCTCAGTGCCTTATATTTGAACTCCAATTTTAAAGCTAGGTTTTACCAATGTGGTTAACTCCTCAAAATAAGCATTCAAATGCACCGTGGCTATAGAATAACTAAAGAACTGCAGAGTATGATTAGAAAATCATATCTGATCACTTAGTCAATTCAAAGATGACATAGAACAACATGGGACTGACAACTGATCCTTGTGGGGTTCCACATGCATTGATATATTGAGTAGACAAACATGTGTTTAGCGAGACAAATTCAGACTTATTAGTAAGATATGAATAAAACAAATCATTGACAATCTTAGTAAGTCAGACATTTCTTATACTCTGTAGAAGAAAGTAGTGATCAACAATATGAAAGGAAACGTTTTTAGTAGTAGTAACTCAAGTATACCCAAAAAGTTCTAACTCAGTGTCATCATTAGGTTTGAGTCACTGTGAATCCTGTGAATATAATGTGATAGTCACCTCTCATCATGCTCCTCATTTTTTTAATGAAAAAAAATTTAAACCATAATGTTCTACTAATGCGAATTGCTGTTTTTTTTATAAAATTTCTTTTTTTAGCAGACAAAGACTTTATATATTTATAGAAATTACTCAGAACTCAGCTCTAAAGAATCAGTGGAAACAATCTGAGAAACACTCAAAGCATATTTAAAGGGATAAATTACTTTATATGTTTGAAAACAAAATGCAAACTAGAAGCACATCAAAAATATGCAAAATTGTCCATATTTAATTTAAAAGAATTTAATTTTCAGAATACAACAGAGATGGACGAACTAATTTTTAAGTTACACCTTTGATATTATAAGTCCCAATAAAAGGCTAATAAGTTTATAGTTGAACAAATACATAAAAGAGAATAACAGATATTAATGATATAGCTGAAGGTAAACTCATAAAGTAACTAATATATTTAAGGAATAATAATAAGTGGGCAGTAAAGTGGTGTTGTTGCCTTGCAGCAAGAAGACCAGGGTTTGCATCCCACATCCTCGCTGTGTGGAGTCTGCACGTTCTCCCTGTGTCTTCATAGAGACTCCAGTTTCCTTACTCCTAATATGGCAACATTAATTTGGCCCTAGCATATGTGTGTGTGTGTGGGGGAGTGATTGACCAGTACCATATCCAAGGAATTGCTCCTGCCTTGCGCAATATGCTCCAGCCCTCTACGACCCTACTCAGGATTAAGCAGGCTTAGAAAATGGTATGGTATAAACCACAGTCTCCATACACATCTGAGTGTAACAAAGAAAAACCCATGTTAACAATTATCTAAATAAATCAGAAGTGCTGAAACTCAATGCACTGCTTACTGAGGAACTGAACCAACTATTCAGACTCATAGTGATTTAAGATACTGTAAAATTCTTTACAAAGTGGGAAAACCACTGGGCCAAAGACACAGTTTTCTGTAGCTCCTTTAAAGGACAATTTCAAATTTTAGCTCTACTAAACGCACTCAATATTTACATAACTCAAAACGTATCTCGACATTTAGAAAGCTCTATACCGATAATGTGGACCTCTGGTCACCTCTGTCTTAAATATGGAATTCCTGCAAAACACTCCCCAGCCCCCCTCCCCCCAAAATCTTGCACTATCCAGACTAAACAATACTCTCAAACACATATTCCTGAATGCCAACTCATTTACAACCACAATGATTTTGGAAGCCAGAAAAGAACACAGAAGTTTTCACTACAGTCACATTAAGTCACTAGAATATGAAAGTCTAGTCTTCAAATATCAAAAAATTAAAAGCTCTAAAAACATCACGAAAAGCACTCACCGGCTCCTGAGCACTTACAGTCAGAAAAGGCGCAACAGTGTTGCCACTTCAGTAGGAACAAAGAGAGAGAGAAAACTGTAAGAGCACAGACACTTCGGTTTAACACGCAATATTTTAATAACTCACTTCATTTTCTTTGACAAAGACTAAGAGGGTTAACAACATTCTGCTCCGTGCACCACCCACCTACCAAGGTCCCTGTAAGCACAGAAAGAGGTCACCTGTACGCCACACCACCAATGGTTATTAATGTTAAAGAAGCAACAGCCCACTGACTTTAACAAATTTATATATGAAAAACACTGCTTATTGAATTGGCTACATTGTGTCCTGAATCCAAGAAACACTTCAGACACTTCTCAGTGTGTCCAAACTAATATGTTTTTTTCTGCTTTGTTTGCTTGCTTCCTGACTATAACCTGAAGATTACTTCCAAGACTATGTTATAAAAGGTACTGCATTTTGTATTTATACTGTAGGCTGTCGCTGCACAAGTCATCGTAGCATGCAGAATGACAAGGATCAGTGAGGAACGGTTCCACGATGCATTTTACCTGCTGTTATGTTTTCCTACCATAAGCGAAGCACAAAAATCGTTTTACAAGACACAACAGGCAAAAACCTAACACAAACAAATTCAATAATTCTCAAACCAAAACAATACCTTTTAAACAAAGCAGGGGACAAATCCAGGAAAGCCAAATATCAAAGCAGTCATAAACCAAAAGACAGGCAATGAAACAGAAAATGCATTGTCAAAACTACAATAACTGCAGCAGCTTTGTCTTTTATACACCTGGGGCAGTCCTGCAGCTACAACATCAGGTGGCCCTGTCCCCTTCAACACCACATACAGGAAACAGGGCTGATAATAACTCAAATAACTAGTACCTTAATACACAATTATTATTATTATTATTATTAAATGATTAATACATTTTACAATAATACACAAACCAATGAAAAAAATTAAATCAAATGCAGAATAAATAATAGAATATACACACTTATATTTAAATAATAGCTAAAACACTAAGTATATCTAACATAAACTTGAGCTAGGGAAACAACCCAGGCTATAATCTTGACCTGTCAGTAGTCTCTTTGTTATAATAGGAGTTGATTTGATTCAGTTGGACAAATTTGATTTATATCATCGAGGCACAACTGACAAGGCAGCTATATTGCAATCCTGCTTTTGTTTTTTTGTAAAGCGCATTGTGAATTAGGTGCTAACCACTAATAATTCCCTAAACAGTTATCAACTTCAAACCCATTAAATGTTTAAATGTTTTTTATTCACACCCTTAATGCACACTAAATAAAATTACAAATTATGCACAACAGACTTAAAATATTCTTTACTAACAAACATTAGTTCCACCACAATGAGGCTTTCTTCATTTTGGTCCACATATTATTTTGCAGCATAAATTGATTTAGATGCCTATCGCAATTTGTGCCTAACGTAGCTTATATAAACTGTGCAGTTCTACGCCAGACTAATATGTCTCTGTCTACTCCAAATGTCAGAGAGAATGAAATAAGCTGCAGTGTTTTTATATTATATTCTTTTTATGTTTTTTTGGGTTTATATAAACATATATACTTGTATAAATCCTTCTATTTTTTATGAATCAAAATAATTTTTGGAGTGCTATATAGAATAGAAGTGAACTAACCGAGCAAGAAGAGACATCAATGCTTT
Organism: Polypterus senegalus; assembly: GCF_016835505.1. Taxonomy (NCBI): domain Eukaryota; kingdom Metazoa; phylum Chordata; class Cladistia; order Polypteriformes; family Polypteridae; genus Polypterus; species Polypterus senegalus. Next base: position 92,544,226 of record NC_053167.1, on the reverse strand, counting down.
CCACATACTGCTTGACACTTCCCAGATTCTCATCTTCTTTGCCAATGTGATCATAAAAGAAATGAACCAGGTCTTCATCACACTCGAAAGTCCAAGTGGGTGGAATATATCTGTAATACAGAAGAAAATAACTTATAGAGCCTTCACTTTCATTGATGAATATGCTAGCTTACTCGATTATGTAATATGTTTATTAATGAAAGGCAACTTTGTATGCGCTATAAAATACAGTAATCAATGGTGGCTATTTTTACCTTTTACAAATAAATTAAACCAAAATATTTTTCCACCAAAGATTGTACGGATCTTTCAAAATGAATTAAAAAAAAACATTACTTTATTTAAGCCTTTAGCCACTGTTTGATTTACACATCTAAATAGGCTCTGGTATAATTAATTGTCCTTAAAAGTCAAGTAATTAATTTACTGAAGTCAGTCTGTGTGCAGTGAAAGTTCAAGTTAAATATATTGACTTCTGGGATGTTCCACTCACAGTACAGCTGTTACCAAAAATCACATTACAAAAATAATAGAATATTAAAAACAAATCTCATACTATTGAAAATCACCAATTAAGTAAAGAGTTATGAGACCATTTTTAAAAAGCAAAGACAAACCCTACAACAGCAATGAATTTTACTATAAATGATGTCAAAAGAGTATATAACAATCTTCAGCATATAGACAACAGCACAACCTCGAAATCTCTGCATTTGAACATGAAAATATTAATCCAAATGATCAAGTAATGTATGATCACTGCGTAGTTAGTTCAATCTTTCACTGAGTACACCTGAAAGAATTCTGGGATTTAAGAGACTGACAAATGAAAAGCTGCTATTTGAGTTTACACTAAATCTCAACTATTGTTTACAAAAAAGCACATGAAAGACCAGTGAAGAACAAGCTGAACATGATTACATGAAGCATTGTAAAAACATAATATTGTCATGGTTTTGCATCCCTAACTGCATAAGCTAAAATACACAGGAACCATGTAGAAAAATTGTGTTTTATTTTACAACGTAAATGATACTTGGGAGAAGATTAATGACAGAAAAAAAATGCTAAAAAAATACACAAGGACACAAGAAATTCCAGAAATGAGAAGAGACCATTCAAGCCTATTTGTATAGCTAATAGTTAAGTGGTCCGAATATCTCATTCAGATACTTCACAAAGGTTGTCAAGGTTTCGGCTTCAGCTACATGTTTTGGTAGTTTGTTCCAGATTCTCATAACGCTGCATAAAAAATGCTTTATGGTGGTAAACAGTACGTTAGACAAGGCACTAATAATGACTTAAGTAGATCAAATTCCCATTAATACCTGACACATTAGTGTAGTGGTTAGCACTTCACAGATCCAACATCTTGGGTTTGAATCCAATGTCTGGTTGTTACAAAGAACATAATAAATTTGACAAAATGAGAGAAGACCATTCAGCCCATTAAGCTTGTTTGTTAAGCTAATAGCTAAGCTGTTGTAATATCTCATCCAGATTCTTCTTAAAGGTTGTCAGAGTTTCTACTTTAACTCCAAATCTACTCAGTAGTTTGTTCTAAATTTCTACAACTCTTTGCATAAAGAAGTTCTTCCTGGCTTCACTTCTAAATGCACTTCCCCTCAATTTCCACTGATGTCCTTAAGTGTGTGATCAGTGCCACCCATAGCCAAATTGGGGCCCTAAGCAGAATCTTCTTCAGGCCCACTCGCCCCCTTCCTGCCCATTCTTGAATCCACTACATTAATATTTCTTATAACAGCTTTAATTTGAATAATAAATAAACAAAGAAGCACACATTACGAACAGAACTATAACTTTTAATGTCAAATATAAATACTTTTTTTAACTAATTAAAACTTGAAAGTGAATGTTCAGAGGTTTCTTCAGTCTCTTTGTTGCATATCACAACAGCACATGTCTACATTTTCTGAAGGCAATATCATCTAGGAGGTTATCTCACAACAGCTTCTGTGCAGGGTCCAGGCTGATGCTGATGACAGCCAAGCTGCTTATGCATTCTTGTGTCATTGATGACCTCAAGTATCTCTTGATGAACTTAAGTATTGAAAAACTGATACCTGGGAGGGTTGCTGCAATCCTGATGGCAACCCATAGATTTGGAATTTAAGGGTATTTAATGGCAAAGATATGCCAATTGATTTGTTTGCTTAAGAAATGAAGGCCTTGATTTGTTTGCTTAAGAAATGAAGGCCTTACTTAATGTAGCAAACAATATCACTACTGACCTGATACAACAACAACATAAACAATCTTACTACTACCACAACTAATAATAAAAACAATAAAGGTAAAATACAACTACTACTAATAATAATAACAATAATAATGTACAAAATAATACAACTAATAATAATAAAATAAAATTGCTACTACTACTACTGAATGTGCATAAAAAACTTACTTAATGAAGTAAATACTGGGTCAAAATGATACTGAATATTTAGATATTAAAAAAATGACCATGTATCACATACACGTATGAATTTATATAATCTTAATTTTGTCCTTCCAATGACAGCAGACACCAATAAGGCATTAACTAAATCAGTAATGTTGGCTACCAAGTTTATTTGAGGTAATTGCTCTTTTTGTATGTCAAAGTTGCTTGTGTGTTGCTTTTCCACAAATTCAGGCAATAGCTACAGACTAACTGGTAAGCAAGAAAGCCTGTGTGTTCGTGAAATTTACAAGCACGTTCCCAATACAACAACACTCAGAGCCCTTGATACCTTGACTAATGAATTGTGAATTTCACAATTCACCTTGTGAATTTCCCCTTGGGATTATTAAAGTATGTATGTATGTATCTATCTATCTAATGTTAGTAGTCTTTAACACTGTGTAGAGGTCCCAAGGTGTACATGGCAATAATAAATCCACAAGCATGTGTCAGCTAGGCACTGTAAGATCAGATACCTGTTAATCACTTGATATCAAAACTAATACAAATAAATGTACTCCATTACTCCAGTAAACAGCTGGCTTTTGATGAAATCTTAGCTAGCTTACCTACAGGTGGACAAATTTAGATTTCTAAACATAAATGCAAGTGCAGCACAAGCTGCTTCTTCATGCTTTCGTTATTTTTTTCTTTTCTTTTCTGTGCTCCTGTCTGGTATTGACTTGAAGCCATCTCTCTGTTCGTTAATGGAAAAATTACCAAAGCAAGTGACTGTCAACAAAGCGAATTTTATGATTTTTGAAGTAGCTGCGGGCCTGCCACCAGAGCTCTACTTCATTGAAGAGGTTATTGCTTTGCATTATACTTCAATGGTTTGCCCAGTTACAATTAGAATCTTGGAAGCGGTTATATGATTGAAGCCATGTAAACCAAGTGATAAAAATGTGCAATCCAAGTCTCCTTCCACCAGAGCTTCTGAATCGATTACATCTTGCCTGAAAAAGGGGCATGAGTTGCCTCAAAAGCTTGCATATTGTAATCTTTTTAGTTAGCCAATAAAAGATGTCATTTTGCCTGACTTCTCACTACATTCCTGAAATAGTCTAATGTCTTACTTTCAACATTTGATATGTTTTCTGTGTTCTATTGTGAGCAAAATATGGGTTTATGAGATTTACAAATCATTGCATTCTGTTTTTATTTACATTTTACACTTTTTTTGGAATTGGGGTTGTATAATATAATGAAGTCACTGCTATATCAAAGCCCAAAGTCATGAATTGAAATTCTTCTAAATCAGAAAATACATTTATTTTTTATTTCTTAAAATGAAAATGGAAACACTATTTCAAATCATGGAGTGAATACTTTTAAACCTGTTGAAAATACACTTTTGTTTTTATTTTTACATCTCTAAAATCACTTTGCTCAGTTAGACACCTAAGGTAATTTTCTGTTTTGCTCTATCTGTAAATTATATTCAGAACAGCTGGTACAGGACAATGTGGCAGAAAGTTACAATTTATTTTTTGTGATAAAATATATTACTGTTTTAGTGTGATCATAAACAAGATAATATTTAGACTTAAAGGAAGAAAGAAAAATGATTAATGTATGCGACCACAAACAAATCAGTAATTTTAATATGTATTGCCAACCAACAGTTATCAGACATTCTACCTACTTGTTCAGTAACAATATAAATGATTTTTTTTGGTATGTTTAATGTGAAATTAAATAAAAATTAACATTTACCTAAATTTGTTTACAGCTGACTCGTCTTGCTCTGCAACCTTTGGTCTGGAGCCAAGGTGTAAACAATATTTACTATCAACAACTTGATCCCACCTACAGAAGAAGCAAATTAACACTAATAAGCAAGTAAAACAACACAATAAACAAGTAATTGAATTTTAAAAAAGGCTTTGTATTCAAACAATTTACACCTGACCATAATGCCAAAAAACCCCAATAACTTAGTTAAACAATGTCACAGCTACTACTTTGTTACAAATACTTCACCAAACAATAAGCAAGTAAATAAGTAGCTATATAATGCTACAACTGTTACTGTTACAAAACACAGACATCTTCTAGGCTGAGGCTGGCAGTACTTGAAGGAAGCCACATTAAAATCTATCAGTCAATTATAAAAAACATTCAGCAGTCTAAAAATCTAAATTGGTATAGTTTAATCAATTTTAATTTACATGTTAGTTTGAAAAAGAAGAGATCATTAAGTAATACTCTATGTGAATTTACTATTGCTTACCATATCCATTCGTAAATGACAGAGCTCATTAAATAAATACACAAGAATTTATTATTTAATTATATTCATTATATGAATTATCTAATCTAAAATATTATTGCTTGTACTGACACTAATAATGAAATTCAAACACTTTATCATAGGTGTTCTCAATTAATTAATGACAGCAAAGATCATTAAAAATAATTCATTAGTATGTCCATTAAAGTCTGACTCAAATGTAATGTACCCATTTTCAGATCTAAAGTTATAAACGTCTTTGCTGTTTCCTTTATCCTACAAAATCTGTTAATGCCTACACTCCATAGTATAACAGAATAACATTAAGGATGCATAGAACTGGGCATAAAGAACTGGACTCAAGCAATCCAGGGCTGAGGTGCTAGAATGGAATGTGCCATTTTTAAAAATATTTTTCTCTCCTACCACCGCAACCGTCTTCAAATGACCACCTACCCCATACCATCACTACTGCATCAGCAACTCCTACTACTACTACTACTGGTATGGTCAATTATTAAGTACGCCTCTGAAGATCTGTCTGTAACTGATGAACAAATGAGCAGACAACTGAAGAAGCTAGAAAAAGGAAAAGCCATTGAACCAGAAGAAGTTAGTTCTCAGGTACTTACGTCCTGTGCTAAACAACTTTGTGGTATCATCTGGTATCAGGTAAGTCTGTTTCTAAGGCTCGAAAAAATGCAGTTGCTGTGGAAAACATCCTGAAGTACCCCACTTCCAAAGGAGGCAGCTATCTCTTCATCCAATTACTACAAACCAGTGGCTCTTATTTCCCACATTATGAAGACCTTTAAGAGGCTGGTCCTGGACTATACGAGTCCTCTTGTGAAATCCCACTTGGACTCAGTGCAATTTGCCTATTGCACAAAGACTGGAGTGGACGAAGCAATCATCTATCTGCTCCACAAGGCTTACTCCCCATCTAGAGAAAGTTACAGCACTGTGAGGATTATTTTTACTCCATTGACTTCAATACCATCCATCCATCACTGTTAAGGGGTAAGCTCAGGCATACGCAGGTGGATGAACCTATGGTGTTCTGGATAGTGGACCATCTGTCAGACAGGTCACAGTTTGTGAGGCTCACAGACTGTGTCTCAGTTTTGGATGTAAGCAACAGTGCAGAACCACAAGGAACAGTCCCATCACCTTTTCTGTTCACACCGTATGTCTCAGGCTATAACAACAGGTCACGTCACCTGCAGAAAATCTCTAATGATTCTGCACTAAAGAGATGTATCGACAAGGGGGATGAGATAGATGAAGAACTGTGTTTCTTTGCGTAATGATAACTGTCTGCAAATTAACATCAGCAAAATCAAGGAACTAGTTATTGTACTTTTGGCACACCAAAGAGCCTCTATGCTTGCCCACTATTCAAAAAGTGGATCTGGAGATGGTACACTGCTATAAGTACTTGGAGGTCTACATCAATGACAAGCTACACCAGTCTAATAATACAGAGGAACTATATAAGAAAGGGCAGAGGAGACGTAAGAAAATGTATTTCTTGAATGTGTGCAGCAACATCTTTTACACGTAAATGTCACTGTGATTTTCTACACTCTAGTATGCTAGGCCAGTAACGTCACTTCAAGAGTGGTCCACTGAATCACTGGAGGTAGTAGAGAGAACAAAGACAAAATTAATAGCTTTTTGAACAATGCTGCACATCCTTTCACTAAAGCACTACCATTGAGTACTTTTAGTTAATATATTATTCAACAGTGGTGTGTCAAGAAATGCTACTGAGGTTCCTTTAAACCATGGGTTCTCAAACTCGGTCCTGGGGACCCCTGTGGCTGCAGGTTTTATTCCAACTAGCCTCTGTTTTAATTGGACTCCTGGGCTAATTAAGGTGTTCTAATTGTTTAATTAATCCGTTATTTACTACTTTGTGGGGCTGGCTAAAGTAGTTGCAGCCTTCACGATTGAGTGTTGTTTGCTTGGGTTTCTGCTCTGCTTGTTTTAATTGTCATTATTAAGATTCAATGAAGGGAGCAAACTGCACAGAGAAAGGGCAGAATATAATAAAAAAAGTTAAGCATTTAAATCCTTAGCAAAACAGAAATATTTCTAAGTTTCTTATAAATGTAAAAATCATGCTGCTTTGCTTTTCTGAATGTAGAATTAAAGATAAATAATACCAGCTAATTAAATGAGATCCATGTTATCAGGTGTTGTCACTGATTAGGAACCTGGTTGGAACAAAACCTGCAGCCACAGGGGTCCCCAGGACCGAGTTTGAGAACCCCTGCTTTAAACCAACAACAACATGTCTTTTAATGCCTCATTTTGATTGCTCTCTTATCTTTAGCCAAGTCAGAAGTTTTGTACTCTTTTTCTGTAATGTTGCGTGCTTGAGGAAGGTTACAATTGTTGTTTGTTGTATTTCTATATTTCTTGAGCTTCTGTAAAAAGCTAAATTCCTACCTTAGGATAAATAAAGTGCTATCTAGCTTTCTATAAATTGCAATCACATGGTGCAAATTTTTCTATGACACATGCAACTAGTGTGGGAGACAAAGCCTTTGAGTTCAAAAACCTTTAATGAATGATGAGGAAATTTTTGAGATGTTGCATTAAATTATTTAAATAAAGGCTGAATACTCATTACTTAACCAATGAACGCTATTGTTAGATATGATGAGGTTCATATTGACTTTTTAATAATTAAGACAATTAACATGACTGTTACTAATTCTTTCCCTTTTTTAATTTCTCTAAATCTAGAGACTTCTGGAGTCGCAACAATCTTCCTCATGTTATTTCCCCTTGCCCTTTAAACTAGATGTTGGAATAGATGCGTTAGTGATAATGAGGGGAAAAAATCGTTTAGAGCACTGTACAGAAAATATTTCAAATTAGCTTGTTTCAGTCTGACAAACAATTAACAGCTTTAAGGAGAGTCATCTTTTAAACAAGAAAAATGACCTCAAACACAGGGCCAAACCTACTTTGGAAAAGCTCTAGTGAAAGGATGAATATTTTTTGAGTCTCTACTCCTCAATGGGTGTCTATTTGGCCACTAACACAAAACAGGTTAAATCAAAGTAATAATCAAATTTAGGAAAATAAGCACAATACTGAAATGGAGGAAGAAAAAAAACAAAACTATGTGCATAAATGTATCTGCAGGTTTCCCCAGAGAATCAGGAAACATGAAGCATGTTCTGATGTATTTCACTAAATCCCAAATGTGAATGTAAGTAGATAGCTTTAGAGACCTTGAACAAGGCTTAAAGTCATAGCCAAAGAGCTGCTGCTGCCTTTGCACTCTCTCTGGCGACTCCACAGGAACAAGTCTGCTTCCTCCCTCTGTGTGTTTACAGACCAGAATC